>NC_135904.1:600000-939783 GCF_964194155.1 Cetorhinus maximus | reverse complement strand
GGAATGAAGGAGGGGAGGGGGAAGGGAGTGAGTGAGGAAGAGGGAATGAAGGAGGGGAGGGGGAGGGCGTGAGTGAGGGAAGAGGGAATGAAGGAGGGGAGGGGGAGGGAGTGATTGAGGGAAGAGGGAATGAAGGAGGGGGGAGGGAATGAAGGAGGGGAGGGGGAGGGAGTGAGTGAGGGGGAGGGAGTGAGTGAGGGAAGAGGGAATGAAGGAGGGGAGGGGGAGGGAGTGAGTGAGGGAAGAGGGAATGAAGGAGGGGAGGTGGGGGAGTGAGTGAGGGAAGAGGGAATGAAGGAGGGGAGGGGGAGGGAGTGAGTGAGGGAAGAGGGAATGAAGGAGGGGAGGGGGAAGTAGTGAGTGAGGGAAGTGGGAAGACGGAATGAAGGAGGGGAGGGAAGGGAGTGAGTGAGGGAAGGGGAATGAAGGAGGGGTAGGGAGGGAGGGAGTGAGGGAAGGGAGGGAGTGAGTGAGGGAAGAGGGAATGAAGGGGAGGGAGGGAGGGAGTGAGTGAGGGAAGGGAAGGAGGGAGTGAGGGGGGAGCAGGGAAGTGGCAAATGAGAGGGTCGGGGGAGGGAAGCGGCCAGTGTGGGGGAGTCTTGGTGCAGGAGAGGCTGCTCCAAAATGGCGACAGTCCAGTCATGAACGCTCCCTCGGCCCCGGCACCAAATGATTCCAACCCCTTGAAAATTGACCCCCTACTTGTACCTAAAAATTTGGTCTCAAAAACTCGACACAGTAATTCCATTTTCTTGCCCTTTCCCCATATTATTTTATATTCCATTTCAAATATATATCCAATTTCTTTTTACAAATGTTATAGTTTCTGCCTTAATAGCTTCTTGCTGTCCTGAAGGCATTGACTCCCTCCTAGGGTTTCATTCCATGGACACTGGCTGTTTTTTGTCACCAGGCCAAGTGTCATGCAAACATGGTGAATATATATTGGCTGGTTATTACCCCATAAGGAACATGAAATGAGTCCAATTATAGTCCTCATCTGATATTTTATATCTAGGATTGATGGATGATGATTATAGATGAGAACCTTCTACAGTTTTCCCTTTTCTCAGGCGTGAGACTTGAGGTTGATTTAATGCCTGGACCACGATCCCTGGTGGTCAGTGTGACTCGATTACACACTGGCTTAATCACGAGATCCATCAGTGCAACACTGAGCCTCATAATGACAGCTACTGATCCATTCCTCAGCTTTCCTTTCTGTTCTATGCATTTATTGAACTAAAGGTTTTGCTTCCTTCAGAGGCTTTATTAAATCTGGGTCTGTCATTTCCTGAGAATGGTGGCTCACTTGTGTCATCTTGTAGTTTCTAACTGTTGACTCTTAAAGGCTTCACATTAAATTGACTCACTGATCAGTCTCAAATTGTGGACAAGAGTGATCAGGAGGTGAGGAAATGTGTGATTGGAGCCCAATTGGTGCTGACGTCATGGGATGAAAGCCCAGCAAGTCCAGAGAAGTTTTGGTAATAGTCTCACTGGTCATCAGGATGGGGGATTCAGAAAATGTGACCAAAAAGATGCAGATATAGGACAAGAAAATTGAGTAGGAAGGAACCATTTCACATTTCAAAATGGTGCTGGCAGCTTGAAGCTATCGGATAAGCCACACCTGATAAAACTCAGTGGAAATGTGGATTGAAATATATTGAATTTATGTGATTTTCATGTGCAGGGTAAGTGCTTGTCAGGAAACACTAAAGTTACTGGTGAGTTTTAACATCTGTTTCTGATGTCATTCCTGTTTTGATTGCAATTGAGACTTGTAGGCGTAAGAAGTCAGTATTTCATCCGTCATTTACCTTTTTCTAACCTATCAGATTTTGATGTGTTTTGTCTCGAGTAATATTTTTAATGACACTACTTAGAGCAGCCAATCTTGCCTCTTAATCCCTCTTAATTTAAGAAAAAAATGTGATTAGCATGAATTTAATTCACCTCTGCTGCTCTGGTTGTTCTATTTCATATTTCATGTGTTCCTGCTTTATAACGATCCACAGCTTAAATTTCAACACCCGCTTCCGTAAAATTAAACACTGTGGACGCTTGGGGGGAAAAAAAAGTTTGAAAGGTGGCTTAAGGAAAGAAAGAGTGATTTCATTAATGTGGTACTTCATCATTGCTCTTGGAATCTCCCCAAAGTGCTTCACATACACGGAATTAATTTGACTTGCACTGACTGTCTTGAAGCCAAACAATGGTCATCAGTATGCATACAGTAAGATCTGACCAACAGCATTTGAATGTATGCCCAATGTATCTGTTTTGTTCCCTCAAACCTAAACCATCAAATGTTGACTGGAACTCCTGGACAACCTTTCTCCTCTTCAGATGGGATCTTTAATCTTCACCTGAACCACAGGAACAAGTTAGGGACTTGGCTTTAATAGTTCATTTAAAGGACGGCACCCCTGACAATACTCTATGCAGAGATCAGCCTAATTTATGTGCTGATGTCAGGGATTGGGATTTGAATCTACAACCTTTTGATTTGGAGGAATTTGACTTGGTGTGCCAACAGTAAGGCCTCTTCCCAGCTCCACCTATACTTTCTAAAGTATACCAAAAAAACCATCTCCATGGCTAACAATGTACCACACTCACCTGACCTCCACTCGAACTGTTATTTAGTCTGCATATGTTATAATCCAATTTCTTAAAGCTCTCTGCATGTAGACTTGTATTTATTTTCTAAGTGGGGGAAAATATGACTAATAAGATTTATGGCTCCAGAAAGGGAATGCAACACAATAACTGCGGATAAAAAATATTCATTCCCTTATGTTTCAGTTGCCGTCCAAAGTAAGAATTACATGGAAAGGACGGTATAATAATCGTACACAGGAATCTCTAATCCTAGACGAAGTCATAATGTGTAAACTGGTTCAAAATAACTAGGTGGACAGGTATTATAAGAACTAACTACATCAATTTAGTGATTTTAACATGTGACTAAACTGTTTACAAATTGTTAATATTACTCACAAAGTCCAGACTTAACTTCACTCTAACTTCCACTTCTCATTCCAACACTTCAGGGATTCATTTATCCTGTTTCTGGTTTGCATCATCCAGGAATCTGACAAGTAAAAGCCAGTGATTTTCTTGCACAGTTTTCCTCAGGGAGAGGAAGAAAGAGAAGCGGGGAAAATGTTCTTGGAATTGGAATGTTTCATTCAAGAACTCTCAAATGGACCAGGCTCTTCATTTTGGCAGATTTGTATTTCAGTGCTCGCAAATTAAAGAATTTGCCTCATTAGGGCTTTTGATGTGGATGTGGCCGGAAATAATTTGAATTGTGGTTCATGTTCGTGTAGCTGTGGTACAGTAATTCTGATTTGTAGAGATGTGAGTGGGTCCTTTTTGGACATAATTTTTTTTCTCCTCTCAAAACTATTCAGGCCACAAGACATTCATACTGCATAATATGGAACTTAAACTGTGGACCTGTCTTAATTTGGACTTCTACAAAGATAACCACAAGCCTAATTCTGTGTTTCTCTCCTAGAACCATTCCCTTCAATTGTGCCTGTTCATGCATACCTCGCACAAAAACATATGGACTGGTATTTATATAACAGCTTTCGCAACTACTGGAGATTTCAAAGTGCCTTACAAGCGATGACGTACTTCTTTGAAGTGCAGTCACTCCATTGTTGTTGTACTGATTCTCTTTACAGATTTTGGATTTTGCCAGCTTTAACCATAACGTCACTTGGACTTTCATTTCCTTAAACATGTAGTTGCTTTAATCAGGTTTAATTCCAAGAGGGAAGCAAAATACTGAAAATTCTGGAAATCTGAAATAAAAACAGAAAATGCTGGAAAAACTCAGCAGGTCTGGCAGCATCTATAGAGAGAGAAACAGGGTTAACATTTCGAGTCCATATGACTCATAATTTGGTCTACTGTGTTCGCTGCTCCCCATGCGGTCTCCTCTACATTGGGGAGACTTAACGCAGACTGGGTGACCGCTTTGCGGAACATCTTCGGTCTGTCTGCAAGCATGACCCAGACCTCCCTGTCGCTTGCCATTTCAACACTCCACCCTGCTCTCATGCCCACATGTCCGTCCTTGGCCTGCTGCATTGTTCCAGTGAAGCCCAACGCAAACTGGAGGAACAGCACATCATCTTCTGATTAGGCACTTTACAGCCTTCCGGACTTAACATTGAGTTCAACAACTTCAAACCATGAATTCTCTCCTCCATTTTCACTCCTTTTTTAGTCCAATTATTTTTTACTTTTATTTATTTATTCATTTATTTAAATTTTTAAAAAAAATCCTTTTTCCCCACCCCCTTCCCCCCGCAACCTCAGCTCTGAAGAAGAGTCATGCTGGACTTGAAACGTTAACTCTGTTTCTCGCCCCATAGATGCTGCCAGACCAGCTGAGATTTTCCAGCATTTTCTGTTTATAATCCTAAAGTCATGGTTTACGTAGAGAATACAAGATTTGTAGCTGTGGATTAGAGAATGTTTTTGTTGACATCTGACCATCTTAAAAGTGCCACAAACATGGTGAGTTATCAACTTAGGCGAGATTTTAAACATCCAACAAAAACTGTCTAGTCATATTTTCATCAGAAGCTTCCAGTTAAAGACATGGGGCCAAATCTTCTGGTCTCCAGATTGTCAGAAGTACGACTGAGATCTGTGTTGGGATCCTGTGAAATTCCTGACATGCGGACCTAGGTGGGAATTGTTGGAAAGTTTGAATTTCCAGTGGACAATTCCCTTGCTTCCTGGGACTCCCTGCAAATGTCTCCAACTCAGAGTTAGAGCCAGAGACTTTGGATAGATCTGATGTACTTACCTGGATAGTTACCCATAAAATGTTAGACAGATTAAAACCTAGTCTCCTGGGTAACTCCACAACATGACCCCCAATCACTCTCTGGCCCCAACCCCAATACACCACCCCGACCACCTGATAACCCAACCTGACTACCTTCCAACCACCCGATTATCCCTGACACGATCCAACTACCCTCCTGATTACCTGACTATTCCCAACCCAAATGCACCCCTCGACCACCTGACTACCCTACTAACCCGACCAGACTACCCCCTCAACCACCCAATTACCCCCTCAACCACCCCAACTAACTGACTATCCTCCTGACCTGACTACTCCCCAACTCGACTGCCATCTCAACCTGACCTGACTACCCTGCTTCCGACCACCCGGCTACCATCCCAACCTGACCACCCCTCTCAACCATCCCCCTACCCACTCGCTCACTCACCCATTCACTAACATTCACAGTGGACCTTTAGCTGCTGTATTCGGTCTGGTAAGTTTAGTGTCATAAAATGTGGGCATTTTTGTGGAAACCAGATTGGAAGCCCCCGGAAGAAATGTGTAGTGACGCACAGTTGGGGAATCTTCGACTGAAGCAGCAAAGCGATGATCATCACCGCTGCTCGGAAGGTCTGGACCATGGATTCTCAAAGCAACATGAAGAGCCAAGGCTCATATTGCAGTGCATCAAGGTTGAAAAGAGATGATGAGGTGAATTGGGACATGGACACACAACAGCAAGTTTGGGTTTTAAAAGCCTGAAGACTGTAGGAGATGTGCAAAACTGAGTCTAAGTAAAACACCATAAAGTTGGATGGATTAAGCTGATGGGTATGATAGGATGCTGAGGTATGTGCAACCGACCACGGTATTGACTTTCCTCAATTGAGTTTGTGGCCTTTGTGTTACAAGCACAACACTTGGTGAGCGCATTGTTGTTATTATTATGTATGTTGTTCTGCAGTTTATTCTATGTTACCACAGCTGCGCATAAGCCCTGCTTAAACCTAGTAGATGTGGAAATTTGTGCCATCATGAACATAAGGTGACTTTCTTTTCGTAAAAAATCTTTAAAAACATCAATATTCCAAAGCCATGGTAGCTTTCCACTTCAATGGGTAAGGGTTTTTTTCTCGCTATATATAATGTACAAGTCAAATTTTTGAGGCCAATTTTTTAGCCATAAAGCTAATGGATTGACTTTTATGTGGGCAATGTTTTTGAGGGGCTTAATTTCAAATAAAACACACCTGCCCAGCACACCTAACATGGTTCTCAAAAGAATCCACAAAATAATGGGGAAGTGGCGCTTACCCAGCCATTCTTTTTGTGTGTCTCCCTCACTGTGCTTTTATTTTGGAACCTCTCCCCCCCCAACCCCCCACATCCTGTGGAAGCTTCGGCTGAGCCTCTGGTTTCAGTGCTGCTCAGGGACCAGGGGAATGAATGGAAAGGGAAGGTTGGTGCCATTGGGAAAACATCATACTGACGGCTCCCAGCCTTTGACCTAGGCCTTGGTGCAGGGGGGGTTGCTTTGAGTCACATTGACAAGTGCCTGATTGGCAAGACTTAAGCTTTCCCTCCCCAGGAAGGCTGAGGGCGTTGACTGAGGACACAAGACCCAGGCATTCATTTATTCAAAGATTGCTCTGCAAGATGGTCCTGCCCCTGTGTCTGTGTGCGCTGTTTATTACTCTCATCTGTCAACTTCTCCCCTCAAAAATAAAAATCAATTTACGTTCTTCCTGCCTTAATTGACAAGTAGGAACTTGAGGAAAGTTGGTAAATGTAACTTTTTTTAATGAACAATGAAGTGAGGATTTTGATGTGATTGTAAGGATGATACTTTGGTTCCGAAATTTTTGACCTTTGTTTCCTGAAAACCTAGGATCAGCTTTTACATGAGATCAGTTTTACGCAAGATTGACTTTGACACAATAATATATGGTAAATAACATGTCACCATACAACGAGAAGCATATGTACACAACAACATACAAATTTTAAAAAATGTTGCACAAGAATGGTTAGTGAACAACTTTTCTCAGAATAATAATTGAACTACCATCTCCCATCTACAAGGCACAAGTCAGGAGTGTGGTGGAATACTCTCCACTTGTCTGGATAAGTGCAGCTCCCACAACACCCAAGAAGCTCAACACCATTCAGGACAAAGCATCCCACTTGACTGGCATCCCCCATCCACCACCTTCAACATTCACTCCCTCCACCAACGAAGCTCAGTAGCAGCAGTGTTTACCATCTGCAGAAACTCACCAAGGCTCCTTCGACAGCACCTTCCAAACATGCAGCCTCTACTACCTAGAAGGACAAGGGCAGTAGATGCTTGGGAACAAAATCACTTGCAAGTTCCCCTCCAAGCCACACACCGTCCCGGCTTGCAACTATATCTTCATTTCTTCACTGTACCTGGGTCAAAATCCTGGAACCCCCTTCCTAACAGCACTGTGGGTGAACTTACACCTCATGGACTGTAGCGGTTTAAGAAGGTGGCTCACTATCATCTTCTCAAGGGCAATTAGGGAGGGGTAATAAATGCTGGCCTAGCCAGCAACATCCACATCCTGTGAATGAATAAAGGAAAAAGTTGAAGGAAAGAAAGACGTGCATTTATTCAGCATTTTTCACAACCACTGGACATCTCAAACTGTTTTAAAGCCAAGAAGTACTTTTGAAGTGTAGTCATTGTTGAAATGTAGGAAATAAGGCAGTCAATTTGCAAGCTTCCACAAACAATAATGTGATAATGACCAGATATCTGTTTCTGTGATGTTGAGTAAGGGATCAATATTGGTTCTATTGTTATTCTGAGAAAAGTTGTTCACTAACTATTATCGATTTCCAGTTGAAAGTGCACTTCTGTGGAAAGATTCTCACTAACCTGGCAGATACAGCAGTGTCTTTCGATAGGCATTTTTACTGGTGTAAGACGTGTTCTTATAATGATATAACTTAAGACACAAAGCACCAATCACTCTTATGGGATTGGTTAAACACATTGCGTTTACACTTAATAAGACTAAGAACAGTCTTACTTTGTTGTGAAGCTTGGAGCACTAGAAGCTGTTGTTTGCTCTGTTGCTTAAAGCAAAAGTGAAGCTAAAAGTGGAACACAATACATACATCAGATGTATACAGAGACAAAATCACATTGTTAAGGATATGCCACAAGAAAAGATAATTGGCAGTCATACACAGATAACTGTGTCAGATCATTGACAGTGATCCTCATTGCTTAGCGTGGCACCTTTCTTCAAATAGGACATCTCCTGCACATCCTTCCAACCTTAGTAGACTTTATACACTATGCTGTGGATACACCTATACTGGGCCCGCTGTTTTGTTGTTTTCTGCCCTTTTGACCGGTACAGGATATTTTGCCGTTCCCTCACACAATTATCCACAATGAACCACAGTTTCATATGTGAAGTGAGCTGTTCATGGTCTCCATTGCTCTCTTGGAGCACTCAGCCTTGCTAACTCTACACATTCACACAATCATATGCACCAATTTAATACACAATCAGTACACCAAGGGCAGACTAATTCACACAGAGAAAAGATGTTCATCCTCAAGTATTTAATTTTCTAGTTCTGAAACTAAATGGTAACAACACATCCTTATTACCTCATTTTTGAACGTTACGACCAGCAAGTTAGCAATCGAAAACCCACAGTTGTGTCAACGATACATTTGTGTCATTGTCTGGTTTCTAATGTATTGATCAAACTCGAAACAAAGTGATCTTTTCGAACAGCGGCGGGTTTGTCTCTAATGTTCTTTAATGCAGATGTGAACAAAAACCCTGACCTTACCATTTTGGTTAAATAAGGTCGGAGGGCTGAAAATTAAACCGGGACCTGTATATCAGCTGATCCAGTTTGGATGTGGAGCCCAAGCCCATGATGCAGCCTATATCGCTAAAGATTCAGGTACTATCTGTAGAGTTATCAGCCCCTTACCAAGGGAGCTGATGGGGTATTGGTACAATGTTCTTGGGGAGGATTTCTCAGCCTTTTCCTATCTGACAACAGTCAAGGTGCAGCCCTCAGAGCATGATGCCCGTTATTGCCATTTAAGTGGACGGGCTTTCCCTTGACACCGTGTACTTTGGTGGCACTAAGCGCTGTAACCTCCTCCAGCCCTACAACCCATTGAAATTTCTGTGCTCCTTAAATACTGACCAGATACACCACCCACCACCCCGCCCCGATTTTCTCGATTCCACCATTGGAGGACATGACTTCAGCTGGTTATATAGGAAATAGGAGCGGGAGGAGGCCATTCGGCCTGGTGAGCCTGCTCCACCATTCAAACTGATCATGGCTGATCACCTACCTCTATGTCATTTTTCCCGCACTATTGCAATATTCCTTGGTGTCCTTGCTATCCAGAAATCACAACAATTTCTGTCTTGAACACGCCCAATGATTGAGTTCCCCCAGTCTTTTGGGGTAGAGAATTCCAAAGATTCACCACCTTCTGAGTGAAGAAACTCCTCCTCAATAAGGCCTGCCCCTTATTCTGAGATTGTGTCCCCTGGTTCTAGTCTCACCAGCCAGGGAAAACCCTGTCTAGCCCTTTAAGTTTTTTGTAAATTTCAATGAGATCAACTCATTAGGTCTGAGGCTCTAAAGATTTCCCACCCTAAACCTCTCTGCCATTCTTATCTATCTCCTCCTTTAAGATGCTCCTTCAAAACTACCTCTTTGACCAGTCTTTTGCAATATCTCCTTATGTGCCACAGTGTCAAAATTTGTTTGCTCAAGTGCAGTGTCTTGGGCTGTTTTGCTCTGTTAAATGTGCTATGTAAATACCAGTTGCTGTTATGTATTTTCGGCCTCCTTTTTATGGTACTTTGGGATAAGTGCAACCATTATCATTTAACACTTTTCCCTATGTTATTACCCTTTAAAGTAAAATTATAATATTTTAAAATTTGTTGAATTGGACATACACAATTTCAAAAAGCTGAAATAATTGACACTTGGTCATCTATCATTACTGGACTTGAACAGCCTCCTATGCTAAAGATACGTGTGATATTCTGGCCACATAAAGCACTCAGTCTAAAGAATAGTTTGGGCAGTGACTTGTGATGTCTGCAGTTAGATTTCTGCTGAGGATAGACATGCTAGTCGTGTGAATGTGGCTCACTCCCTTGAAGGCCAGAGGAATTTAACATTTCTTAGAACAATGATTGAAGATTTCAGGAACTGGACGATTCAAGAAAAACTGTGACATCATTAGATTTTAATTGGCTACACATGATTGTCAGCCATCCAGACTTCAAAATATGAGTGAAAACAGTTCCAAATGGATCAAATTGTTTGCATGTGGATTCATCACTGCATAGCATCTGAAGCTGGAGCTTGCTCTAGTTAATTGGATGTTGTTGCAATGCTATTGACACTAATTTTGAGCTAAAGAGAGCCAATGCCAGACTGCTTTCTGTTCCATTTAAGAAATGTTCTTTTTTGGAACCTTTCTCACCTCCTTTGTCATTAGCCATGATATTGGAAGACCTAAGCTTTCAGGGAGAGAGTGAAGTTTATATTTTTTGCGAACACAGAGCTAGATTTAAAGTCACTGGCCAGGATTTTTAGGATGGTGGGATTTCCTTCTTGTCATCTGAAGAGTCAGTGGCGAACGCATCCCCACTGATACTGGCTGCTCCGCAACCATTTAACGCTCCAACAAGCATTAATAGACTGAAGATGGGACTTCTGCCCCTCACTTGGGAGGAATTCCTGCCTCAGAGCTGCCAGCCAATCTGAATGGACGGCAGCTCTCTAGTCCCAGCAGCGCCAGAAGCTGCAGTGGACAGGGCTGGGACTGCAAGTGGTCCCTGGAGTCTAAGGCCAGAGTTTTCCATCCCTGTTGGCGTTGGGCGTCATGGCGGGTGTGAGTGGGCAATATGGTGAGAAGGCTAAAAATCGGTTTCACAACGTCATGAAATCAGTTTGCGATCGCCCAATCCGCCCGTCAATGGCCAGGCATTGCAAACGTCGTTTTAATACATTTGCATATCATTATAAGCCCTGCTCCCCAAAATCATCCCCTCCAACGTTGGATCATCCAGGCACGCCGACGTGTTTCACAACTGTATGTAAGCGACGTGCACCTGGCGAGCTGCAGTTCGCTTGGGACTTTGAGGTTTGTTTGCTTACCTTGCTTTGACCAGCACTCGCAGTCATCAGGACCACGCTTCACAGCACCACATCGCTTTTAAGGGGGCTCACGGTCAGCCCTCTACCTACCCGACCAACCATAAGGCAGGGGTGGTTTTTCGGTGGCTGCAGGGCTAGGGCTTGTTTGGGGAAGGGGGAGAAGTGGCCTCGGGCAAGGGAAGAAGCTCAGGGCAAGGGCTGTATTGGGGAAGGGGGGTATCCCAGGGTGTGTGTGGGGGGCACATGTTGACCTGTGCAAGTGGCCTCAAGATGGTGAGGGCTGAGGAGGCAGTATCCAGAGGAGATGAGGCTAGATGGAGATGTGAGGGTGTGTGTGAGAGAGTGAGTGGTGATGTCCCTTGAGCTGGTAGTGAGTGAGATGCCAGTGAATGTGTAATGGCCTCATGAGAGTGTGAGTTTAGGTGATGAGATGGTTGCCTTACCCTGATGGCAAGGATGAGATCATTCACCCGTTTTCTGCACTGGGTGGCTGACCTCTTGTGTGCAGCATTGGCACTGACCACCCCTGCCACCACCTGCCAAGCTGGAGTGGTGACACTGCCTCCTGCAGCCAGAGTGGAGGTGGAGGACATCATGGTGGGTCTCTGCCATGTCTGGAAGGCGTCCCAGGGATCTGTCACTGAATCGAGGGCTGCACTCTTCTTGGATTATGGGACCAGGCCTTCATTGGTGCCCCAATGGGCTGCAGGCATTGAGAAGTACGTGCGCAGCTACAGTTTAAATATGGCGCCCTGTGTGAGGAAGCGGCAAAGTAACGGCAAATCGGAGGCCGCCCACCATCGAGACTTGTTTCCTGTGGCTGCGTAATTAATAATGTGGGAATGGGGGGACATTTTACCAAGTAAAATGTCCTTTTTCCTGGCCACTACCGCAATCTGTGCAGATCTGGGACGATTCCATCTCAGATCCCAGGAGTCCCAGACCAGGTAAGTGTCATGGTCTCAGGGCAGGGAGGGGAGGTGAGGCCCGGGGAGATGGGGCAGAGGTAGGGTGGAGGTATTAGTGGACAGGCTGGGGTGAAGGGGAGGGAGCACTGACAGTTCAGACTTTGTGGGGGATGGGGTGGGGGGAGTGCCCAATATTGAAAGGAGGTTGTTGATACAGTCCCCCTCCCCACCCAGCTTTCTGTCCAAGGCCTGAGCAGTGTCACTTTCCATGCTTCCCCCCTGCCCCTGAACTCCTCCCACCAGCCTGAAAGTTGGGGCTGGATGGGAAACGGCTCTTTTACGCCCCCTCCCCACCTGCAAACCCACTGGTGGGGTATCATAAAGTTCTGCCCAATGTCTTTGAAGGTTGGATGAGCATTTCTACATACAAAGTCCTTTCTGGTGGTGCTAAGAGGTGCACAAGGAGTAGGGAATGCTGACCTAGCTGCTTTATTCAGTTGTGTCGTCCTTCAGAAGTAACACTTGTTCCTTCTCAGGCCCTCTCCTGAGACTAGGAACTCGCCATGTGGAGAATTGAAGACAAGAAGGAAAAACCTACTGCGAGTTGCCTATGAAGAGACAGGTAAAATTTAGCTTGTGTGTGGTGGTGCCCAGCATAAGTAGAAGGAAAAGCACGTTATAAATTCATATCTTAAATGGTGCCCTGAAGGTCACCTTCAGCTGCACAGTGCAAACCTCCCACTGGTATTTAATAGGAATCCTGCTTCGTATTTTGTGCAAGGGCTTTTTAGAGGCCTAAGCACCATTGATATGGATATAATTAGAAATGTTTACCTTTAGATTAAATTACATCCTGTTTCTGCTGAAAATGCTTACTGCGTTAGTGAAAAGTCACATGAGAAGAATTAGGTGCAAATGTTTGTTTTGAATACCTCACGAAATTAAAATTTAATTAAACTGGAATAAAAATTTGTCACTAGTAATGGAAGATGATTAGTGCAATAAATACTCTTCATATATTCTTCATTGTGTCGCGAGCTACCTCCTACATTTCCCTGAACATCACTTGAAAATTTGCCACCAGGAATTTAGCATTAAATTCACGGGCCTCTCTTGCCCCTCTTATGTGCAGTGTTGGCACTGACCACCTCTGCCACCACCTCCCAAGCCGGAGTGGTGAGACTGATGGGCCTCCTGCAGCCAGAGCGGGGGTAGAGGACATTGTGCCGGGTCTCCGCGGTGTCCAGAAGGCGTCCCGGTGATGTGTCACTGAATCGGGGGCTGCACTCCTCCTGGCTTTTGGGGCCATATCTTCACTGGTGCCCGCCCTGGGCTGCAAGTGTTGAGAAGTGTGCGCAGCTGCAGTTTAAATATAGCGCCCTGCGTGAGGAAGCAGCGAAGTAACTGCCTGACGGGCAAATTGGAGGCCGCCCACCAATTACTGTCGCAGAGCCATTGTGACCATTTTGGCTGTTTCCTTCATGCAGCTCATCAAGTGCACTATTGTGCACTTGTAATATGGCAGGAGTGGGAGGAGGAGAATTAGCTTCAGCCAGTGTCATCATCCGGTTGGGTAAATTTTGTGTCTCACCACATAGTGGATGAACTGGATTTATTGACAAACCTGTAATATAACATCCCAGGAAACCTGAGGGGCAGAGCTTCTGCTCAGCTGAGTTGGTTTTGCTGACGTAATTTGCCCGAAATCAGCATAACTCACACAAAAGATTGTGGAACCTTAAGTGCAAATTATGTTCAGCAAATCAAGGTTTCACAATCTTTTATACGAGTTTAAAAGATGTTGTTGCAGGAGCTAGTCCTGTTCACAAAACTGCTCAGTCCCTGGGGTGAATCAATCAACATTGGGACTTTCTTTGAGGGGTCTCTAAGAATTAAACTGATTCTTTTGGACTTGGGGATACCCTAAGATAATTTTTAAAAATTAATTATTAAGCAACAGACTATTGTGCCCCAGTGTGACTAGGAAATGGTTATAAATGTCATTTTCAAAAATTTAAAATCAGGTTAATCACAGGTGGTGGATTGGCTCTGGTTAAAAATGTTTATTTTTGTGGTAAACCCATTTTTTGTTGTATTAAACTGCACCAAATTACCTCACTAGGCTTTTTTTTTCAAAAATCACTTTTTAAAACAATTCCCAATTGCACTGTTTCATGGCTGATTTTAGGGAAGATAGGAAAATAGGACTTAGGAGCTGGAATAGGTCACTCGAGCCTCCTCCACCATTCTGTAAGATCATGACTGATCTGATCGAGAGTTCAACTCCACTTTCCTGCCTGCTCCCCACTTTGCATTCAGCAATATGCAAATGAGTTTGAGCGGAAGCTGGAGGGAAAGAAAATGACCCCTGAAAACAGGCACAATTTGTGTCCGGATCACCCATTCCATCCAAAGCAGAACCTCGTGGTCTGGTTTCTTTGAAATTCAACTACAGAGCAGAACTATTTTCCAATCGTTTACAGGATATTTTCGACTGTTGTCAGCCACGATTTCATGTAATGAATTGAAATAGAATGATCTACTGTAGATCAGCTGTTCTCCTTCTGTATCAATCCATGCAGGGAGAATATCATTCAATACAAGGTAATGGAGAATTGACTGTGAGATGTAGGACAGTAATTCAATTGCACTGCTTCAGTATTATAACATTTCTATTTTCTATATGTCAAGAGAGTCATGAGGTTGAATTGCTGCCTAAAATTCACTCTCGGATATTTTGCATTAACAATCTCACATTCATTTTAAAATATTCATTTTTAATTTTCCTGCCACTGTCTAACAGCATGTCAAAGATAATAGGGGCTCATGTCTCTTTCCTTGTCTGTCTGTTTTCATTGTGTTAGAATGCCCTTCTCTTTCTCCGGTATATTTTCTTCACTGTCCTATGTGTATATATACACACACATCATGACTGACTGAAATAAGAGAAGCAAATCAGTTTTATGGACATGAAAAATTGATTCTAATTCTGTTTTTTTTTAAAATGAAAATTACTCAAAATTTGAAATCCCTTTGGTCTAACCACACATTAAAATTCTGCGATTGAAAGGTGATGACAATTGACCAATAGAAGTGCGCAAAGGTAACAAATTTCAGGATTCCCATAACCTTTACATCAGGCTTGTTTTCTTAACCCACAAAGTCGATCATGTGGCATTCAAAATACCTAAAGAGCATCTTTGTATTGCTGAAACAAAACAACTTTATATTTATATAGCACCTTTCAGGGTGTTGTAAAGTGATTTATCATGAGTAATATCATAGAAGATCTGCTAAAGGTGCATCTAATGCACATTGTGAAATGCTTCCTACATCATACTGTTGGCAAAACCTTAGGCAAATTTCTTCCAGTTGATCAGCTTAGTTCTGTTTATGAATACTAATATCAAAGAAACCACATATAAATACTGTGACTACAGGGGCAGGTGAGAGACTGGGAATTCTGTGGTGAGTAACTCACCTCCTGCCTCCCCAAAGCCTGTCCAGGAGTGTGATGGAATACTCTCCACTTGCTTGGATGAATGAAACTACAATAATCAAGACACTCAACATTATCCAGGACAAAGCAGCCCACATCATTGGCACCCCATCCATCACCTTAAACATTCACTCCCTCCACCACCAGTGCAGCATGGCACTAGTGTGTACCATCTACAGGATGCACTGCAGCAATTTGCCAAGGATCCTTCGACAGCACCTTCCCAACCTGTTACTCCCATCAGAAGGCAAGGAAAGCAAATGCCTGGGAATGCCACCAACTGCAAGTTCCTCTCCAAATCATACACCATCTTGACATAGGACTATATCATTGTTCCTTCACTGTCGCTGGATCAAAATCCTGGAACTCCCTCCCTAACAGCACTGTGGGTGTACCTACACCACATGGACTGCAGTGGTCCAAGGCGGCGGCTCACCACCCCCTCAAGGGCAATTTGGGATGGGCAATAAATGCTGGCCCAGCCAGCGACCCCCACATCCCATAAATGCACAGTAAATTCTGGAAATAGCAGGTCTGGCAGCATCTGTAGAGGGGGGATCAGAGTTAACAGCATCTGTTCAAAGGTCACAGACCTGAAATGTTAACCCTGTGGATGCTCCAAACCTGCCGAGCATTTCTAGTTTTTACTGTTTTATTTCAGATTTTCAGCATCTGCAGTACTTTACTTTTGTACAACTGAGCAGTGTCAAGCAGGAATCAAAATGCAAATTTACAGGTAAAAGTGTAATTTTTAATTAACAGTTAAAAATAGCATGCACCCAGTGGAAAAGAATTTTCAATAACATCCTTATTCTTACTCATAAACTTAACTGTATCATGTCCTAAATCCCTGGAAATCATTTCTCTTTGAGGCTTGTTGCACGGCCTCAATTTGTGCCATTTCTCTGCCTATGCGAGTACACAGGGGCCTGAATTCTTCCCGTGTCGGGCTCGGCGGGAGTGGGCGGGACCAGTCGCGGTGCTGACCGCCGCCCACAATCAGCTCCGCACCAAGCAGGCCAGTTAAGGTTTGCCCAGTGTAATACACGGGTGGTAACGCTCATTGCTGCCTGTGCAGGTGGGGTGGAGGAGGGAGAGCTGGGTCTAGCGCACAGTTTGCACATGCGCACGAAAGAGCATTTCAATCTCCCTGAGGTACGGATCTGCCTCTGGGAGATTGAAGCGCTTTTGAAAACAATAAATAAAATCAATAAAAATTTAATGAAACGTGTCTCCTCATCTGACACATGAGACATGTTTTTATTTTTCAGTCAAACTCTTTATTTAATTCATAAAAGCTTTAGGAAACCTCATCCCACTTGTGGATGAGGTTTCCTACAAAACATAAAGGCCACTTGGCCTTTTTGCCTGCCTATCAAGCGTAAGGTTGGACGGGCAGCGTAAAGTTGACATTAATTACTTTGCTGATGGCCTTAACAGGCCTTTCAATTATTGGCGGGTGTGCAGCCGATTCCGACCCGTGCCTGCCGAACGAAACATCGCCAGACAGCGCGATGACATCAGGACGCTCGCCTGACATCATCACGTGTTATTTTACTTGCTGATGTTTCGGGCCTCCCCCCACACACCAACTGCAAAATCCTGGCCAGGGTCTTTTCCCACCGTCTCTATTCCCCATGTCCTTCAGAAATGTACTTCAATATTCAATCTCTCAAAACAGACTTTTGACTTGGAGTTTGAAACTTATTAGCATTTTCCACTCTCTACATTCCCTCATCAAAACAGCAATTAAACACTGACTGACTTGATGTTTTATTTAATTAACAGTTTAACACAGTGGCCTTCAATGGACACCGTTCTATCTGAGCAGCAAATAAATATTTCACCAGGCCTATGTTGAGCAATGGAAGGTCTATTAGTATAATTTTGTGCAGCAAACGTTGCTGACCAGCCTCAGGTGTTACTACGGTGACAATGTTTTAGCTGCATCCACAAACTTTAGTGGAAAATGCTTTATACTCACACAGTAGATTCAAGTGTACTTCATGTGTATATTTACTTAAGCTATCACTGTTTACTAACCGAGAAAGATGGGAATGTAGAACTCGAAACGTAGAAGATCAGCCATGTTCCTATTGAATGGCAGAGCAGGCTCGAGGGGCTGAATGGCCTACTTCTGCTCCTATTTAGTATGTTAATATAAAGCAAGGTGCTCACAATGATTAAAAAGTACACATGCACACTCTGCTGTTCACCTTACCATTTTACCAACAAATGCATAACAATATTAAAGTGCCCATGCATACACTGTAGCAAGAGAAGCATTAAGACCACATGCCCAATGACATTGTCTAATGCTGTTAATCAGAAGTACAATTGACACAAATGGATTCCCAATTAGTCACACATGCCTAGAATGTGGCTAATCTATAGTACAACACTGGATTGCAAAGATAACAAATATGATGGTGATGGTAACATGGGTCTAGAAAGTACTAGAACTGCAACAACATTAATTGAACTTTGAGAGTAATTAATTGGTTAGAAATACTTTGAGCTGCATGGAAAAATAATGTGATAAGGCATGATATTCATGCAATTCTTTTTGTTTCTCATTAGGAAGTATGTGGCAAAGTTGCTTATTTCTCCAAAGGTCAATTTTTACCTTTTTTTTTTAAATTTAAAGAACTCATTATGTTGTTATTAACACCTGCAAATGAAGTCAACTCAGAAGTCAATAAAAGCATTCACAATCTTTCAAAACTTTTAATTGGAATGCCAGGAATAGTTTTTTTTGAAGTAAATTATTTCATAGTTGCAATTACACTTCTATCTGAAATTGATAACATTGTTCAATTTGCGTTTCAGTTTAAAATGTTTCAGTAACAGTTGCAAAGTTGAAAATATAACTGGAGTGTGTCTTGAATCCATTAGAGATTGAAAGGTTTAAATGATCTAATTTCAACACCTTGAAGCATCTCATTTGAACTAAAATAGATTAAGTTTTTGCAGAAATGTTAACTTGTACAGAGCTAGCCTGGTAGGTTCCCAATTTCCCAACTGATGTCAATTTCACACATTACTCACACTAGTGATATAATTTGTTTTAAATTGTCTCACTAAATTTTCTTCTCTCCCCTTCTGTCCTCACTGAAGTAGACTTAACATAGTCACCATCTGATACTGCCAAAAGTGGTCATTATTCATGTATGAGCCTTGGCAATAAGCGTTGACCATGGGGAGCACTACAGCTGTGCCAGATTCTGTACTCACCCTGTGTCTACATATGTGTAATTTCCTGAGGGCAGCCACCTGGGCCTTGTGGCTCCTGCTTTTACTGCTGTGAATTCCTCTCCTGCTCTTCCATCCCACACACTCTAGCACTTGCGTCGTGGAGAGATGGGATCTTATTCCATGGAGGTTCGGAGATGCATCCATCTGGAAAATTCAGAAATTTCCATATAAAATTGTGAATCTTTTGCAGTTCTATGTTCACTTGTTTTCATTGCAGGATGGTACAGCGTAACCACTATATTCAGGCAATGTCCATCTATTGTGAAAGTCCTCACTCTGTCATCCACCTGTCTCACTCACTCCTCTCTTACCCACCTCTCTATCTCACACACACACTTTCTCTCACTTCCCCATTGTTTTTATTCCTATTCTGTTAATTTTTCATGTGTAATCCAGACAGTAAATTGTCTCTTTGACTGCGTGGGGCATCACAGTTAAACCTGGCCCCATCCTTGCTGGATATCTGGGAGGGGACACAAGCAGGACTGTTGCTGATTTATTTTCTTGTCGTTGAGGAGGGTTGAGGTGGATTGTAATAACTGAACTGAGACCCTAGTTCAGTTGGACCAACTCTGCAAAGACCAGGAATTCAACCTGCACCTTCTACAACTGGACTCCATTTTCTTTAAAATAAAATCAGGGGGTGAAATTCATGTCTTGACTAATTTTAACAAGAAACTTGGCTTCAAGAGGGGAAACCAGTTTTATGATCTCATCATTTATTTAAAATTAAAATTAGCAAAGCTGGGAATTTGATCTTCCCCCTTCACCACTCAGATTAGTTTCAACAAGCATTATGGTAAGATCTACAAGAATATATGGCCAGATTTTCAATATTTAAAAAAAAATAATGCCCATCTGTTTTGTTCTGGAAGTTCACTAATGCATTTCTAGGTTCATCCATTTATTTTGTTCCTTCCATGGTTAATGGAAGATCCACATTTGAATGCAAAGAGCTCTTCTGCTCTTCATCGTGAAAAACTATAGTGTCTTAACCAATCTATAGGAACTAATGCTTGCACCTGTACCCAACTGTGCACAAACACAAGCTGTGTTTTGGTTGTGTATTTTCAAATCCATATCAAGTAGACCTCGTAAAGTCGCTACAGGAATGGAATATTTGAATTAGTTCTTAATCAAAACAATTTTCTTCCTGCAGCGATGTTTTGAGTTTGGAAGCAATGCTGTCAATTTCAGGCAGTCTTCATTCTTCTGAAGGCTGTGTGAATAAAAACTCATTTTGCAGCAGCCTTTCCATCTGTACATCTGTGAGAGGCTGAGACCCCGCACTGTATATTTTTATAAAATATATATAGATGTCCTCCTGGCTATTTTTAAAATTTTAAAAACCGAGCAAAGATCCCTTAGAATGGCTGAATCTTCATCTGTCTGTGAACCCCAAACAAAAGAAACTGCCTGACACTCAGGGAAAGTCGCACATCATTATCTCTGAGGAGCCACAAACGAAAGGATAGAAATTGTAGAGGTGCTGGCCACAATGTTCCAATCCTGCTTAGATACGGGGCGATGCCAGAGGACTGGAGGACTCCAAATGCTTTCACGTCTGTTCAAAAGAGGGGAGAAGGATAAATCTGGCAATTACAGGCCAGCCAGTTTAACATTAGGGAATGGGGAAAAGCTTTTCGAAATGAGAATCCAGGAGAAAATTAACAACAACTTGGACAAGAATGAACTAATAAATAAGCGACAGGTTTGTTAAGTGCAAATCATGATTGACTAATTTGAATGAGGTTTTTGTGAGGCAGCAGAAAAGGTGGATGAGGGCAGTGCCATTGATATGTATACGAGCTTTACAAAGGCATTTTGGGGGAAAAAAAGCACATGTTAGGCGTCTTGGCAAAATTAAAGCCCATGGGGTAAAGTGGGCATTAGCAGCATGGATGCAAAATAGACAGAGGGATAGAGAGTTGTTTTTCAGTTTGGGAGGGGTTGGGAGGTGGGGAAGTATACAGTGGGGATCTCCAAGGCTCAGTGCTAGTTTTTGATATACATTAGTGACCTGAACTTAGGGGTACTGTACAGAGCACAATTTAGAAATTTGCCGATGATATGAAACTCAGTGAGGAGGAATGGACTTCAAGAGGACATAGATTGGGGGAATGGGCAGACAAAAGGCAGATGAAATTTGCACCAAAAAGTGTGAATTGGCAGAATTTGATAGGAAGAATGAAGAGACACAGTACAAGCTAAATGGTACAAGTTTTATCGATACATAAAGGAGAGACTGAGGGTTTTTTGGCACATGTCTTTGAAGATGGCAGATCAGGTCAATTAAGCATATTAGATCTGTAGTGTAAGGGGTTAATTCTAACAGTGCACTATGTTAATCATATATTTTGCGTACACAGGAAGTGATGCAACTGAACATGGTTTTCTCTCTCTCATGTAACTTTGTGTAAGATGTCAGTGCAGCAAGATATCTCAATCATACTTCTGTTCACCATACTTCTGAAGGCTCAGTAAATATTCTGTATTAGCCTAATAATACCAAGAATATTATAGGGCCTTGGGCTTTATAAATGGAGGCATAAAGTACAAAAGTCAGAAAGTCAACCTAAATAAAACATTTATTTAATCCCAGCTAGTATTGTGGGCACCACACTCTAGGAAGAATATAAAGGCTTTAGGGAGGGTATGGAAAAGATTTCCTAAATTGGTCCTAGGAATGAGGAAATTCAGTTACCTGGATAGACTGGAGAAGCTGTGGTCATTCTCCTTAGATAAGAGGATATTTGATAGAGGTGTTTAAAGTCATGAAGAGATTAGATAACCAATGGAATGGATTTAAAGTGGCAAAAGAACCAGAGGTGACATGAGGAAAATCTTTTTTTAAGCAACAAGTGATTGGGATTTGGAATGCCCTGCCTGATAGGGTGTGGGTACAAATTCAATAGTAGCCTTCAAAAGGAATTTGGATAAGTACTTGAAGGAGAAAAAACTGCCGAGAAGTTGGACTAACTGGACTACTTTTTGAAAAAGGTGATGCACACTCAGTGGGCTGAATGGCTCCCTTCTGTGCTGTACTCTTCAATGGTTCTATGATCAGTGAGTGAGGAGGGCATGGTGGAATGGCAAATTGGTGGCAGATGTCATTCAATGTGGAAAAATAGGAATCATTACATTTTGCGGAAAAGACCATGAAGGAAAATATATCTTAATGGTAAGAGTCTCGAGAGTAAAGGAAGGGTGATACCTGGTGGTTCAGTTACATGGATCTTAAGGTGGGAGTGGCAGCAGGGAAACACTAAAAAGGCAAACTTGGATTCTGGGCTTTATGCCTTGGGACATTGAATGAAAAACAAGGAGTTTGTGACAAATTCCTGGTTAGACAACAGTTGGTGCATTGTGCAGTTTTGACCATCCAAGGAGTTGAATGTTAGTCATAAAATATTTACTAGAATGATAGGCTATAATTATGAAGCAAGGCTTGAAAAATTGTTGTTTTCTCCATTGGAGCAGAGAAGATTAAATCATTTAATAGATCCTTTCAAAATTACAAAATTACCACAAGATGAACAAAGAGGGCTGTTAAAAGAATGTTTTTCTCATCGAGTGTTATTAGAATAACACTTTGTCACAATTGGCCATCTAGGCAGACTGAAACATAAGGTAACAGGGAATTGGATGAGCATTTAGCAAGAGAAAATATAAATGGATCCAGGGACAGAGAAGGGGATTAGGGTAAATGCAGTACTGACACAAGTACAGTGGCTGATTGCCTCTTTCTGTGCTTAGTCTATGATTCTGTAAGCACAACCAAATTTATCAAATAGTTCAAGCAAGTGGTTAAACCTAGAAAATAGATGCTGATCAAATGCCTATGGCTGGAAATGCATTTTATATAATGGTTATAATCAATCTGTGTTTAAAATAACTTTTCTATCCTGCCTTGCTAAACACAAATAAATCTCCACACCTCATGTCCTGTAGTCATTTTAAAAGTGATTTGGTTATTAGCTCTGCTTTTCTTTTCTCTCAATTCCTCACCAGCCCTAAATTTCACATCATAATGGACAGGCTGACCTGAGCAACAAATAAATAAAGTAACTGATTGTAATTCATTTCAGGTCCTCCTGATACCTCAGTCAGTGTGTTTACTGATCAGTGTGAACCTGAGCCCTACACAGTAAGAAAGTTCCAGGCCTCAGCACTGTAACATCCTTAATCAAAGTCACAAACATGACATCCAATGTGACCATGACTGTGGTCCAGTATCCTCCTCATCTTTCTATCCTGTCTGCAATACACACAATTGATCACATCACCTCACCTGCCTGGCCTCCTACTTAGTGCCATCCATAATTTTAAACTCATTCGCAGTAGTACTGCAGTATGTGACTTGCACCAATTCCCATTCACCCATCACCCTGTGTTTGTTGACTTACATCGGCCACTGGTTTACCAATGCCTCAATTTAAAAATTCTCATCTTCATGTTCAAATTCTACTTGGCCTCACTCCTCTCTGACCCTGTCACCTCATTTAGCCTTACAATCCTTCCAAAACTCTCCACTTCTCCAATTCAGGGCTCTTGTGTGCACTGTCTCTTAACTTTGGCTCACCATTACCTCCAGCTGTCTAGGCCCTAAGCTCTGAACTTCCCTCCCTAAACTCTTCACCATTCTCCCCCTTTAAGACACCCATTCAAGCTTTTGATCACCTGCATAGGAACATGAGGAGACTATTTAGCCTTTCGAGTCTGTGCCCACCATTCAACGAGATCATAGCTGAGCTGTAAACAGATTTCATACACCCACCGATCTAGCCCAGACAACCATTGCTATTATTAAAACAGCTGCGCCCCAGAGAAAAAATTGTTTGATTGACAGCTCAGGCTCTCTGACCTCTGCTGTCAACTTCACAATGCTTGTTTACACAAGGTTAAGTGGTTTCAAGGATTTGTGGTTTTGTTATTGATACTTTAAAGGGTCTGGATGATTGACATTTTTATTAACTGCAGTGAAATGAGTTTTTAGCAACATAGGAGAAAGTTATGAATGAATTACTTTATTTCAAAGCGTTTTTTTATACATCCTACTGTCACTACCGGGTTCATTGGTTCTAGATTGTATACGGTGGGACAATGGGCAAGGAAGTTCCATGCAGGAAGCTGTGCATGAGGGGCCATGGAGGGGTGGGTGAAAGGACAGAGCTTGGTATAAGGGCCATGCGGGGCCCTGGGGGTGTGTGGAAGGATAGAGCTTGGCACAGTAGGGCATGAGGGGCCATGGTGGATGGATGGATGGGCATAGCTTGGCATTGAGGGCATGATGAGGATCTTTCAAACTTACCTTTTAAAAGGTCCCCTCATGCAGACTAGGGTTCACAACTCCTCTGAGGTGCCGTGAACCATGGCTTTTTCAAAGCCTGATCCGACTCCATGAAAATTGCAGAGCAGAAGGAGATGTCTATTTCTGCAATGGAGCCGGCCAGGTCGGGAGTGCTGGGTGCAGGCTTTTGACAAGAACCAGCCTGCACCATTTAAAGTCACTCTTGAAAAGCAGACAGCCCGAGAATGGGGCCAGGAATCCCGGAATCGGGACCCACCTGGCATTTTTTAAAGGGCTCCCGAGTCATCCCGACTCGATGAAAATCCAGGCCAATGTATCTTTTCTGGAGTGAATTTTTGTGCGATTATGTTCCTGCAAAACATCTTGGGATTTATTCCATTTATTCCAAAAATTATTTAATACATTATTTAAATACAAACTGTCATTATCTATTGGAGCTTATTGGGAAGTAAGTACCTGTGTCTTACTATTGAGTCAGGACATGATTAAGTGTTGGCTGTGGTGTCTCTTAACAGTCTACTCAAGCTCACAAAAGCTTACACACAAAGACTGAGTGAACGAGGGTTGCTTGTACTGTTGGAACCATAACTCACTCAGGAGGTGACAGGTGAAAATTAAAGGAAAAGGAACAACTCAGAAAAATTTATGTTTTCATGTGCGGTACAAACTTCACTTCCCTATTGATTACAGCCAAAAATGAAAGTAATTTAGCTTTGATAGTTTAAAAAGACTTACATTTATATCACTCAGTGCCTTTCATAACTTCAGGAAGTCCTAAAGTGTGCCACTGAAACACTCTTAAAGTGAGGTCACTGTTGTAATGTAGGAAATTCAGCAGCCAATTTGTGCACAGCAAGCTCCCAAAAACAGTGAGGTGATAATGACCAGGTAATCTGTATTTGTATTTTACAGCAGGGATAACTCACCTACTCTTCTTCGAAAAAGTGCCATGGGATCTATTATGTCCACCTGAGAGAGCAAACCCCCCTAGGGGTGGGAGGGAGGTTTAACAATTCTTCTGAAAGATGGCACCTCTGGCAGTGCAGCATCCCTCAGTACTGCACTGGAGTGTCTGCCTAGTTTTTTGTGCTCAAGTCCTGGAGTGGAACTCGAACCTGGAACCTTCTGCCTCAGAGGCAATCGTGCTACCAACTGAGCTACAGCTGGCACCTCAAAGGAATTGTGAACATGCTTCAGGTATAGATAGATTTATGTTCAATGAATTGAATAACTTTGAGTGGTGAGAGTCAGAATCACTGGAAACTCCTGAATGCTGAGCAATTGGATATTTATTTAATTGTATATTTTTTTGAACGTTGCTCAGTTTTGTTTTACCTGCCAGAGTGTAAAATCAAATTCTGGTTTTAATATCAACCAGATATTGGAGTATGTGTGCAAGTAAGAAAGCCTACAATACAAGAGCAGAGTTCAAAGCCAATATCTATTTTATTTACATGTGATGTTTTCATGCACTGTATTGCACTATTTCTTATATCAAGTGGCCCATTTAAAAAAAAATCTAAGGAGTTCAGTATGAAATTAAATCTTCAGAGATTTATATACAAGGATGCAAAAAATGAGTTATAACATGAACTAAACTAGATGGAATGAATACAGGGCCCTAGGCAGACAGTCTGAATATGAAAGGGTAATTACCAATGAAAAGACAAGGACAGCTGAAGGCTCAGCAAGTATGGAATTCTGAATTGAATTGTCCATTGATTCCATCCTCTCTTCAGTCAGCACAATTATTTTATATAATGTGAAAAGAACATAAGTGAAAAAGCTAATGGATTCTCACTGTAGAGTTTTGGAAGCTCGTTATTCACTTCAGTGAAGACATTGCTGCCATAAAGAAACCTTAACTCTAACTTCTTGTTTAAAAAGGTCTCTTCGCTCTCCTCCTCTCTGACATAATACAAACTGACCTAAGCTTTCCCGTGGCCCCCAACCTCCCCTTTGTTTGGGGTACATCACTTGATAGGTTGGAAATTCCACTTGGCCCTGAGTTGCCCCCACACCGACCTTGCGCATACTTCCAAACGAAGTTTGTTGGCCTGCAAAAAGCAGGCATGCTGGCTTCTGCCAGTATAAAGACAGAAATGGAGTGGGAGAAAGATGGAGCTTTCTGTTTACGCAAGACCTTAGTTCATAAAATGTCTCCTCCTTTGGCGAGATTGTTGTTTGACAGCACTCTGAAAGTGCTTCCATTGACCAGCATTATTCCCTGGGCCCGAGGCCCCAACCACGCAAAGATTGGACCTAGGACCCGTTTGACAGCCCTACTGTTCAACACTGGAATAGTGCTAAAAATAAAAAACTACTGCGGATGCTGGAATAGTGCAGCTGTTGAGGAAAACATGGCAGATCCCTCATCTGCACTCGTTCACTTGTGGCCAGAGATACCATGACCTGTTGGGAAAGGGCACCCATCAGCACCACCCACCCCGTTCCCGCACCCTCTGGAAGATCAGCTTGGGGAAGGCAGACAGCCCAGTCCACTGTTGGGTAGCAAGAACAACAAAATAACTATGCTGGTCTCTGACCAATCTGCTGATGTTTCAAAGCCTCAGTTTTCAGGGAGTGAAGTAGGTTGGTAGAAAGTTAAATGTTTGTTTTCAGTTTACTCTGGTTGAAGCCACAGTTTTGATATGAGTATAACATAGGTAGAACATGTTAAAGAGATATGGATTTGGACAATCAATCGAGCCATAAACCATTGTCAGCTTGCTTTTCATGTGTGTTAAGAACTGTTATAAAACTTGAGGTAGATTGCGCTGGTAACTAGGAAAGAGTTAAACATAAAGATTTGACAGACTTATTCAGCGTTCAGTGTGGGCATTTAAAAAAAATAAAGCACTATTTACTTTTGACTACTCACAAGTAGACCTGCTTTTAATAGGTAGCTTCTTGGCATCATACTGGTGATACTTCAAGTTCAGTAGATATCATGAGGGAAAGACCACACCAAATCCCGAGCGTGAACAGTTCATGGCTCCGAATAACCAAAAAATTGGATCCGATGCAAGACTCAAGTTGTCGGTTTTAAAACAACTAGGTTGCTAGTTTGATGGTGAAAATGATTAGAGGGACAGCAGTAAATTTAAATTTGGCTTGAGAGAGGAAACACAAAAGCACTGTCACCTGTGTGACAGCCACTTGTAGCTGAAACACTTTAAACTCAACAATTCACGCTGTGTGGACAGTGCTGACAGTCAGGCCAGGCGTGTAAAGAATAACAAGTTCCAATCTGTCACTTTGTAAAGAGATTGCTGCACTCGAATCGGAAAGGTCAACTTTGGTTGGGTTGCTTAATTGTGAAGAACTTTACCTTGATTAATCAAGTTTCTCAAGTATTTACACATGCTGTATTAAATATTGTAAAATGTAACTAATCATACTGCCGGTTAAGGAAAATCAACATTGAAAGCTCTTCAGTTTCATCAAACCTAACAGCACCTTAATTTGTGGTGTTGCTATGAGCATAGCACTGCACTCATTACCATTTATTCTGCTCTTGTGCTTTCACCATTTCCGTACTCTAATATAATTTGATAGGTGTACATCTGGTGCACATCTGCACCAAAGCTGCTGTCATCAGCCTTTCCCATTGCAAAAAAATAGAAAGACTTGCATTTATGTAGCACCTTTCATGACCACAGGACTAGTCAGTGAAGTATTTTTAATGTAGCAGCCACTTTGTGCACAGCAAGCGCCCACAAACAGCAATGTGATAATGACCAGCTAATCTCTCTTTTAGTGATGCTGATTGTGGGATAATATTGTCCAGGACAGCAAGGATAACTCCCTTGCTCTTCTTTGATCATGGGATCTCTTATGCCCAAGTCACTCATAGAGTAAGCAAAACCTCATTGAGCCAGAAAGCCATACAAGTAAAGGGCAACAAACCAAGCCATGGTGGCAACACAAAACAATGCCCACTTAAGAGGGCAGATAGGGCCATGGTTTAACATTTCATCTTACAGACAGCACCTCCAATAATGCAGCACTCCCTCGGTACTGCACTGGAGTGTCTGCCGAGATTTTTGTGCTCACATCCTGGAGTGGGACTTGACCATGTGACTCAGAGGCAAGAGTCCTACCAACCGAGTCATGCGGACACTATTGCAATTGAATGTAAAAGGGGCCATCGCCTCTTGTAATTTGTAGGCTTGGAAATTTTAGTTATGTCAGAGATTCAGGGATGGCATGAGGTGGTTCTTGCCTCTTTGCAATTAATTAGTTAAAAAGCAATTATTAGAGATTAGCAAAAAGTTATAATTAGCAATTGCTAATTTACTGCCGATTCATGCAGCATAATTCATGCTGATTGGAGAGTGAAAATGCTCACCAGTTTTGGCCAATTAACCCCCCATTACCCCACATCCAACAACCATGTTTACTACACAAATTGAGGTTTACAAAGTGCTAAACGGCAATTATACTTCACTTTGCAGAAACTGTTCAACACCATTGCAAATAACATGTAACATCAGTCCTGCTGTTTTGTTTTATTTCCGAGGCTTTGTGATACTGTTAGATCAAGCTGTATCTACTGTTTCTTTTTGTCGGAGTTATAAAACTGAACATCTTATTAACTTTTAAGCGACGATGTAAACTGAATATCACTTGAAGGGTTGTCACTGGAGCTGAGTTACATACAATAGCAGGAATGTGCTACATCACATTGATGGGAAATTATAATACTGTGGGCATATGATGGATGGCAATTAACTTGAAAGCATTGCTGTGTGTTTTGCAGGGCTATGTTCTGTCATCTGCTCAGTGACTTTCATGCTTAAATAATTTTCAGGGAAGTGCTAAATGAATGAAAGTCTAAAATGTCAAATGTCAAGAAAACTTTTTCTGATTTCATTAATTTTCTTAATGTGCAAAAACGTTGCTTTCCCTTTTAATATTCTGCCCTATCCAACAACTGATGGACTTTCAATCAGCAGTAGAAAAAAAAGTAATTAGAGGAAAGCAATTACTGCCTGGGAAACTGAACCACTGGAAACTGCAAATGACCAGTTTTCACGCACCTTTTCATTTAGCTCAATGCATGAACTCTCTGGAGAAATACAATTTATGTATTCTACAGCGTCAGAAATGCAGGATGTGGCTTGAACCTGGATTAACAGCGGAAAGAAAATTCTTCCACACTTATTGGCATATTTTGACCAATCTGATATCATTAACTCATAGGGAAAGTGGTTGATGGCTGTTACTATTGAAGGGGGAAATCTCCGTTATTAATGATACCTGCATTGTTATCAGCATAAACATGACCTAAGGGAAGACATTACTTTGCATTCTCACGAGGGAACAGAATGTCACCCTTGTCAGTGCTGGCTACTTTTATTAATATAAACACCGGGTGAAAGATCTTGCCAAGTTTCTGTGGCAAATGAACAGCATCTTTTTCTGCAATTACAGTTAAATAGGAATAAGCCAAGGTAAGCATCATGGGATCTGTAGAATGATTTTGAGGGGAAAACTCGCCTCCTTCAACAAGGTACTTTTTTAAGAGTTTATTTTTCTTGCCAGTTTTCTCTCCCCTCACCTCCTCGAAGCCTTGGCTTTTTGCTGGCCTCTTGTCTTGTGGGCACCAAGTCGACTTACAATCCGGCCCACAATATCCATTGTGTAATTCCAGCAGCTGTTGTACAGCACATCGAGAACATGCACCCTGGCAAACATTCCACTCTCTAACATATGGAAGTTGAGGCGTCTCTATGACAATCTGGCTAAGATCAACTAATGCAGCCCAGACCAGCAATCTAATGCAGGACCAAATAAAACTGGATAACAGGAATTTGCAGGTGCCTGCTATTGCAGTAGCCTAGATTTTATAGCCTTATCCCTTCATTAGTGTAGATTTCTGGTATTATTTGTAGCCTGTATACCATGGAGCTTGTGTTAATATTTTATTTGAGATTTGGATGGTGCATGTGCAGTAGAACCTAATCCATTGCATTCCAATTTAGCTCAGCTACACAGCATAATACAAGTATTCTATTCCTAAAAGCCTTGCGATTATTAACTTGGGAGGGTCTACGTGACCGCTATTAGTGCTGTTCACCTAGAAGATGCTTGAAACCTTCAAAGTAATTGTATAAAGTGTCAAGACATGTTTCTGGAGCACCAAGAGTTGGGGTAGAATTGTTTTGTGACAAATATGGAAATGTAGCATTCCTGAAGTTGATGATCTGATATATTGTACAAAGTTATACTCCTGGAAGAACAAGACTGTAGATATGTACACAATCTCTTTTCCAGAGGGGCAGATATGTAGCATGACTCCATTTTCATGGTTATTTAAAATTATAATGCTGAAGGATTGAGGGACATTGATCCTCATACATTCTGGATTGGTGAGGATCGCTTGGGCTCCTGTGCTGGTGATCCTATCTTTCTTTTGCCTTTCAGGATGTCGTTGGTACAGGGTTTAATGGTGCCTTGGGATTTTGCCAAGCTGCATTTGATAGTCCGGATTTTTTTATTCATTTATGTCATGTGGATGTCGCTGGCTAGGCCAGCATTTATTGCCCATGTATAATTGCCCTTGAGAAGGTGGTGGTGAGCTGCTGCCTTGAACTGCTGCAGTCCCTATGGTGTAGGTACACCCACAGTGCTGTTAGAGAGTTCCAGGATTTTGACCCAATGACAGTGAAGGAACAGTGATATATTTCCAAGTCAGGATGGTGAGTGGCTTGGAGGGGAACTTCCAGGTGGTGGTGTTCCCATGTATCTGCTGCCCTTGTCCTTCTAGACAGTAGCAGCCGTAGGTTTGGAAGGTGCTGCCTAAGGAGCCTTGGTGAGTTACTGCAACACATCTTTTAGATGGTGCACTCTGCTCCCACTGTCCATTGGTGGTGGAGGGAGTAAATGTTTGTGGAAGGAATGAAGGCAGGCAAAGAGCGTTGTTTTGTGTGATCGAACCTGATCTATACTGATGCTCTCTGTAGAAAAGCGTTTATGATTGAACTGTCTTCATACACACCGGAACTCCTTCACTGTGACCCTTTGTAATGTGTTAAGAGAAGGGGAATTATAACATCATAGTCTGTCTATAAATGTGGCAGAAATATTGTTTTACACCTTTCACTATTTGTGTTCCAGTGATGACTGTGAAGATATTGCAGTCTCTTTAATTGTGTATGTTATGGAAACACCCCACATGGATGAAATTTGGCACTGTTACAGCATCATCGTAAACATTGAGTTGGCCCAATATCAGTAATTATTAAAAACTATAATTTAGTATGCCGAGGCCTGAATTATGAGTCCAGAATGGTTCAAGTGTGTATAATATACAATAAACGAAGCATCCACTTCCACATCTGCACACTTCAATTCTGCCATTGTGAACCAGGACACAGAGCAGATTTGAGGCCAAGCTATGCTCTGCTATGGATAGATCAGCTTGTTTCAATGAATTTAAGATATACAGATGACACTTTTATATAGACTACTCTGGGTCAGTGCCCTCTGAGTATTGCCTATATTGAAAGTAGTCTTTTATCCAATGTTTTAAGACTTTGACTTTGTTAAGTAAGTTTTGGATGTGTCCCAAAGGTTCCCTAAGGCCCCTTAATACAAAACCCTGTTGAATGATGTAGTTTTGGGAAAGTCTAAGGCATGTGTAATTCATTTGGTAATTATGATGCTAAAAGCCACAGAAGAAAATCTATTGTTTGTGTGGCTCATGAATCATGGATATCCCAAATTTACAGAGTCTGTAGGTGCAGAAATTATCATTGTTGTAAATTTAACATTAAATTACTTGAGGCAGCATTTCTTCCTGGCTCCACTAAAAACAAGTAATTAGATAAATATCACATGCTGCTGTCTAGTTGCCAAGTTCTGTCACGAACCCAGAATGAATAGCTGCTCTGAACTGGATTTTTTTTTATTGAAATCCATTAGGACTCTGCACTTATCTCTGCATTACTGTATAAAACAGGATTGAAAACCTGCCTGGTAGACCTAGAGACGAAAAGTCAGCTAGAGTTCCCATTCCATTTTGTTTTCCAATGACTCCACTGTGTGATGGAAGGTGGAGTCTACGCATTGGCTCATAACTTTTGGCCTTCCTGATGCTGACTGACAGTTCAAACTCCTTGCAGGCCAGGAGAATTGATCTACATGCTGTTGCAAGTGAACTTCAGTATGGGGTGCCAACGAACGTCATCAGCAACTCACAAACTAGGACATTATGCACTTTGGTCTTGGCGCACAGTCTTGCCAAGTTAAAAAGCTTACTGTCAGCCCCTGCATGTCGGTAGACGCCCTCATTTGAGTCTGTGATACAAGGGTGTCTGCAAGCGAGATCTCAAGTAGACCGAGATTGGAATTGATGGATGGGAACTCATTGCTGCTGTCTGGAGTGCCTGGAGACAAGCAGTCAGAAAGGGCATGGAAAAAGAAGAGGATGAAAGAAATGACCAAATGGTGGTAAAGAGATCCCGCCAGAAGGAAAAAAAAACATCAGTTGTCCTTGGGCCAAAGCTATTTGTCTGTGCCAGCTGTGGAAGGGACTGCCAGTCACAAAACAATCTCTTCAGCCACAGCAGTTGATGTGCCATTGAGAAGTGAAGGAGGCAGTTTCAAAGTTTGCGGATGATACGAAGCTTGGGAGTGTTGTGAACTGCGAAGATGATGGTGTGGAACTTCAAGAGGATATGGACAAGTTGGTGGAATGGGCAGATAGGTGGCAGATGAAGTTCAATGTGGAGAAGTGTCAGGTGATGCATTTTGGTAGGAAGAACATGGACAGACAACATAAAATAAGGGGTGGAATTTTGAAGGGGGTTCAGGAGCAGAAAGACTTGGGCGCATATGTGCATAGATCATTGAAGGTGGCAGGGCAGGTGGAGAGAGCAGTTAATAAGGCATATAGGGCTTTATTAATAGGAGCATAGAGTACAAGAGTAGGGAGGTTATGCTGAATTTATATAAGACATTTGTTATACCTGAGCTGGAATTTTGTGGAATATTACAGTTCTGGGCACCACACTGTAGGAAGGATGTGAACACGTTGGAGAGAGTGCAGAAGAGGTTTACAAGAATGGTTCCAGTGATGAGAAACTTCAGCTTTAAGGATAGATTGGAGAGGTTGGGACTGTTCAGCGAAGAAGGCTGAGAGGAGACTTGATAGAGATGCTCAAAATCCTGAGGGAGCTGGACAGAGTAGACAGGGAGAAGCTGCTACCGCCCATAAAAGGATCAAGAACGAGAAAGCACGGATTTGAAATGATTTGCAAAAGAAGCAAATGTGATGCGAGAAAACACTTGTTCACACAGCGAGTGAATCAGGTCTGGAATGTACTGTCTGGAAGTGTGGTGGCAGTAGGTTCAATCGAGGCATTCAAGAGAGCATTAGGTGATTATTTGAATAGAAACAATATGCAAGGATATGGGGAAAAGTCAGGGCAATGGCACTGGGTCATAATGCTCGTTTGGGGAGCTGGTGCAGACATGATGGGCCGAATGGCCTCCTTCTGTGCCATTAAAATTCTGTGATTCTGTGAAGTGACATACACCCTGGACACAGTCCATCGTCTCCTGAGATGGACGGATGCCATCGATTATTCATTGTGTGAATACCTGAAACCAACAAGATCACACTTAGCTGTGATGCCTTTATGTCAATGTCCTGGCGGCACTTATAATTAACAATGGTTATTTGGGTGAGGTATCAGATCCCCAGGTGTCAACATATTCAGAAGAAAAGGGCAGCTTGAAAAAGACAATTGGTTTGGAAAATGTAACTGGTAGAGGCAACAAAACAACAGGAAACTTCATTTACATAGTGCCTTTAACATTAAAAAGAAATCAGAAAATGGAAACTGTGTCAAAGGAGGAGATATTAGGAGGGGTGGTCAAAAGTTTGGGCAAAGAGATGGATTTTATAGGGGGTCTTAAAGGAGGAGAAGAGGCAGAGGTGTTTGGGCAACGATTTAGAGACCTTAAGGCCTAGACTAATGGAATGAGGAGGTGAGGGTTTACAAAAGAGCAGTCAGTAGATATGAGTTTGTATGGGGAGGGTTTAAGGCTCTGTGGCAACGTAGGCTGTAGGATCAGGGGAGGTTACCGAGATGGAAAGAGGAATAAGATTGAAACACTCAGATGATGATGTAGTTGTGAAGGCCTTGCTGCAGCGTATGGTATGGACCTGCAGAGTTTTTGCCAAGCTGATGTCCACAGAAGGTGGAGGATGGAAGTTTGGCCAAGAGAATGTTACAATGTTAGAATCTGGAGGCAACGAAGACAAGAATAAAGGTTCCAACAACAGATGGGCTGAGGATGGTGCCAATTGAGGTGGAAGTAGGCAATCTTGGTGACAGGGAGGACATAGTTTGGAGTCTTAGCTCAGGGTTGAATATGACACTGAGATTGTGAATAGTCTGGTTTAGCATGTGATAGTGACCAGGAGTGGAATGGAATCAGTGGCAAGCGTATGGAAGTTGCACCCGCTGACTGAGTTTACATGGACATGTCAGCGGAGATTTCCAGTAATCTGCCATTTGTTTTAGTGCAGCGCATTCTGCCAGGGATTTGTGGCGTCTGAGAGTTGGGCAAACAACAGTGTTTCTATTCAACCAGTCAACCATCCACAATCAAATAAAAATATCCTCATTGATACATGCTGGATTCAAACCAGGATGTAAGAATAGGAAGTATAAATTACACTTATACAAGAAGCAAAATAAAGATTGGGAAGTATAGTTGGGATTAAGAGAGAGATAAAAGACACAAACAGAAAAAGTAATGAAAATTATTTTAAATTTATTTTTAAAACTCTGTAGTGTTAATTTTATTCTGATATAATGAGTCTCCATGTTTATAAAATTAATATCTCAGGACTAAAAAGATTGTTCATAAGTAATCATTAATTAGTGCACTGTTAAAAGCTCACTCCTAACTGTACCAGCCATAATTTTTCTCAGTCGTTTTTAGTGCAGAACCTTAAGTATCCCAAAACCATGCCATTGTGGTGATTTCAGTGCTGAGTCTATCAGTGAGGACTACAACTGTGCACCCTATAGAGGAGTGAGGTATCTCTAACACGTTTAACTTGCATGTGTGGATGACAGAAGTTGCTGTCTGATTTACCCTGTGATTAACAGAGAGTGCTGGGAGTCTTGTCATTATTACAGTATAACCTTGGCCATCAGCTTCTGGCCCATTCATCGACCAAATATTCATGTTCTGCTTGCTTTTTGTCACATACGCGGCAGCTTCATGAACAGCTGTGATTTTGTGGCAATTGTGATTGTTTGAAGACTGGATGCCAAATAGAGGCAGTGGAGGGGTTGAGAGAGGGAGAGCTGGGTGTTGTTAGCGTGCCTGCTGTGGAATGATGTTGCCAAGGACAGTGTGTGGTTGAGAAAGGGGGCCAAGGATAGACCCTGGGCACCCCAGAGGCAATGGTGCAAGGATGGGAAGAGAAACCATTGTTGGCCACAAGGGAAAAAAAATAAAAAGTGTTTTTGATCCTATCTAGCTAGGTTGCTGTTTGCAAAAGAGTGTAGAGGTGGCGGAAGCATAAGATACATACATTGATATAATAGTGAGACTCCGCGCCATATGTACAACAGGCTTATCATTTGGCACCCAGCATAATACCAAGAGTCACAGACATTGACACTTATGACACTTCCAAGACGTTACATGGAATTACAGAGATAAAAATGCAGAAAGAACAATTTAGAGAGATAGCTCTCACTGCTCATTGGAGCCAGACTAATGTGAAGTTAGGAAAGCAAATTGTGAGGAATGCACAAAGAGTCTGCAAAGAGATGTAGATAGATTAAGTGAGTGGGAAAAAATTTGGCAGATGTGAGGTTGTCCACTTTGGGGGAAGAATAGAAAAGCAGATTATTATTTAAATCTCAGAATTTTAATGACACAGGAAGAGGACATTCAGCCCATTGTGTCTGCACCAGCTCTCCAAATGAGCATTATGACCTAGTGCCATTGCCCTGCCTTTTCCCCATACCCCCTGCATATTGTTTCTATTCAAATAATCACCTAATGCCCTCTTGAATGCCTCGATCGAACCTGCCTCCACTACACTTGCAGACAGTGCATTCCAGACCCAAACCACTCAGTGGGAAAAGATTTTTTCTCACGTCACTTTTGCTTCTTTACAAATCACTTTAAATCTGTGCCCTCTTGAAGGGGAACAGCTTCTCCTTATCTACTCTGTCCAACCCCCTCATGATTTTGAACATCTCTATCAATTCTCCTCTTAGCCTTCTTCCCCTCAAGGAGAACAGTCCCAACCTCTCCCATCTATGTTCATAGCTGAAGTTTTGCATCCTTGGAACCATTCTTGTAAACCTCTTCTGCACTCTCTCTAATGTGTTCACATCCTTCCTATATTGTGGTGCCCAGAACTGTGCATAATACTCCAGCTGAGATCTAACGAGTGTCTTATATAAATTCAGCTTAACCTCCCTGCTCTTGTACTCTATACCCCTATTAATACAGCCCAGGATAAAATATGCTTTATCAACTGCTCTCTCCACCTGTCCTGCCACCTTCAATGATCTATGCACATATACACCCAGGTCTTTCTGCTCCTGCACCCCATTCAAAATTTCACCCCTAGACAGAGAGCGCACAATGTGGTGGTACAAAGGGATTTGGGTGTCCTTGTACATGAGTTACAAAAGATTAGCATGTAGGTACAGGAAATTACGAAGGCAAATGGAATGTTGGCCTTTATTGCTGGGAGGATAGAGTATAAAAATAGGGTTATGATTATGAGCGGGGATCCCGAGCAGAGCGCGCACCTTGATGTACTGACTGCAGGAAGACAAGCTGAAACACGGGCTGCAGATCAGGTGCCTGGAGACACAGAAGTGTGCTTAACGTTTTCTGTCTAATTTAAACTTGCTGCAACCTACAAGGCATTGGTGAGGTCACACCTAGTATACTGTCTACAGTTTTGGTCTCCTTATTTGAGGAGGGATATACTTGCATTGGAAGCAGTTCAGAGAAGGTTCAATAGGCTGATTTTTAGCATGAAGAGGTTGCCTTATGAGGAAAGGTTGAACAGGTTGGGCCTATATGCATTGGAGTTTAGAAGAATGAGAGATGATCCTATTGAAACATAAGAATCTGAGGGGGCTTGACAAGGTAGATGGTGACAGGAAGTTTCCCCATTATGGGGGAAATCTAGCACTAGTAGGCACTGTTTAAAAATAAGTGGTCTCCTATTTAAGATGGAGATGACAAGGAATTTCTTCTCTTAGAGGGTCATTAATCTTTGGAATTCTCTTCCCCAGAGAACAGTGAAGGCTGAGTCATTGAATTTATTCAGGGTGGAGTTAGATAGATTTTTGATCTACAGAGGAGTCAAAGTTATGGGGGGCAGGCAGGAAAGTGAAGTTAAGGCCACAATAGGATCAGCCATGATCTTATTGAACGGCAGAGCAGGCTCGGGCTGAATGGTCTACTCCTGCTCTTATTTCGTATGTTATTAAGATTGTATTTAAAATCTCAATTATATTACTTCCTTGTAAGTGTGAAGAAGCTTCAAGATACAAAAGTGATTTTTCTAACTTGGAAGCTGGGTCCAGGAAGAACTGAGTTCAGTGAAGGTATGAGATTTATGACCACTTTCAGCCGACAGTCTCACACCACTTGGATTCCATGTGTCTTCCCTATCCCAGAAGATCAGGTCCTCTGCACGCCCGTATGGCAGGAGATTGGGTGTCAAGGCAAGATAGAAACTAAATTAAAATTTTGGTAGGACCTTCCCAAGGGCAAAAATGCTGGCCTTGCCTGTGATGCTTTGTTTCCCATGAAAGACTAAAAAAAAATTCATTGTTTGTATCTCATGTTCTTACATTCTAAATATTCTCAAACAATATTTTTGTGTTCAGATTGCTGAGTCTACTCATTTTAACAAATGCTAAATATTGATAAAAAAATATAGAATGCTGTAATTTCCAATTTAAGCTTTTTGTGTATTTATCATTCATAAATTAATACATATTTGCTTAAATGTTAAGCACAGGGTTTACCCCTCCACATGCAAGATGCTGATGTGGCTTGTTAGTGCTGCAGGGCATGGGTGCATGGACTGGTGTAGTGTAGCCACGTCTACATATGAAGATGTTTATTTTTCCTAGCTGATTTTACCCACCAGTGAGTTTAGTGCTGATGCCACAAAAGCTGTTTATTTTTTTGTCTGAATTGTTACTGATATTTTCCCCCTATGCTCTACGTCAAGGAACATGAAGTGCGGAATGTGGTTGGGGGATGGGTACCATCAGCTGGAGGACCTTGAGGATGGGAGTTGAATTTGAGGAGGGATTAAAGGGAGGCTTGTTATTGGAGCAGTCAGAATCAAAAGACTGAATTCCTATGGCTTTAATTTATAGGCTTTGGGAATCATTGTAGTAACCTGTTTTGAGACACTGTATGGACTTGAATTACTGCTGTTCTATGTAAATAAGGAATACTACACAATTCTAACCATCCATAAAGATTGTGGTTGTGCAGTTCCTGCTTGAACTGGATCTTTTTCCATCCTTGTTGGATTTTTTTTACATTAGTAACGTGGAATAAAATGAATTTTGTCCTCACTTTGCATACCTATCTACATTTCCAACATAGTGGGATCACATGGGTTCCCCAGTTCTAATTCTGAATGAAAGACAGTGTCAGTGTCTAATGTGAGGGATGCATATATTTTGGGAGATTGACTTGTCCAAGAGATTGGAGAATTGCATGTATTTTTCCAGTAAAGTTTTAAAAATAAAATACTGGCAAAGCTAATATTTTTGGAGTTATTCACACATTATTCATTAAGTATCTTAATTTGTTGCAGTCAAATGCAACTTGACATTCAATACATTCACAGTTGTCCTCGTACAGTAAATTTCTCAACTGGTAATATTAGCAAGGGTTGTTCAAGTCATTATTACCTTGGTTAGTTACTGGAGTATTTGCGTTATTCAGATTTATTTATTATGTACTAAGGTTTTAATTAATGCTCATCACATCTGCATTATGTTTGTACTGTACAACTACATTTGAAAGATTTATAGTAGTTTCTGTAAAAATTGGAAGACATTTTTAATATCACAAAATGAAATAAAACTTTTGATCTTGTCACCACTTTTAAATGTGTAGCTCTGTGTAAAGATCAGAAGTGTAATTTGTCATTCATTTTATGTCTCTCAGAGCTATGCAGAGATAACACTCATTTTTGTGTGTGTAGGAATTTTATTCACAGTACTTGATAATGTCTACTCCATGCTTCAGCTCTGGCTTCCAGCTCTTTCCACAGCTCTGCTTACTTTTCTCTAAGTCCACACCCAAGCTTAACCATTCAAGCACAATCAGCATCAATAGTAAACAGACTCACATAATCAAACACAGAACAACTCAATGCTACATAATTTATTTAAAGTTAAGAAATAGCACATTTTTAGATTTGTAACTTTAGTGAAAATTGGAATGAGATTGTCATGGGATATGGTATTTTGTTATGGAGTTTCTGAAAATTGATTCAAATTGTTTATCTTGCAATAGCCAAATGGATATAAATTATTTGTATTCTTCCAGTTTATGATAAATACAGTGTTAACAGTTGAAAATATTGAGGCAGTCAAGGTTTGGACTAATGCCATCTCTTCCTGCTCCGAAATGCTCTGTAGCTCTGTTTTTCCATACACTAGATGATTTTGCCACATGTACTGTCAGTAGTTTCAAGGTTCAAAATATTCCCTTGTAGGTCTTTCACATACCATACTGAAGTGATTTTTCTGGGATGGGATAAGGTCAGTCAGCAACAATAATGTAACTAATTGATTATAGTTCATATATTTGAAAAGAAAAGGTTAGATTTGGATCATAACTTTGCAAGCGTTCGGTCATATGTCAGCATTTTATATTTACTTTTTGAGTGTTGTATTTTCCCTGTTATTTTCCTGCTACAGAGCTGGGAACACCAGGCAGCCTTGCTCCCAGGTTTTGCCAATGCTTCTCTGAAGCAGTCACTGAAAATCCCCATCTGAAGAACCTGTAGTGATTCAACATTTCTCCTCTGTTTTGTGGTAACCGGCCTCACCCTCTTCCCCCAAATGGCACAGTTAACAGGGAACTTCTAGTTAAATTTGCAACCTGCTGTTTCATGGCACATTATGTTGGATCAACAATGTGCTAATCCACCAGGCAGCTCATCATCAAATTACAGCCCAAGCTCTATAGTTATACTGGTTCCCCCTCTACCATAGAGCAGATGCTGAGATTGACTATTCTTGTTCTCTGGAGACTAAGGACATTGAAAATAATATTCCTGCAACTATCTTGACAGACGTTACTAACTCAGCATGGAGTGGATGGTGGAAGATAGAATCTTCTTTGGTACATTCCACACTATCAGCACATTCACCATTGAGGCATCAGGGAGCTATGTTTTTCTTAAGTTATATGCAATGATTATATTATGTTAATATAAAATATTACTTAATTGCTCTAAGAATCTGACAGAGATCTTACAAATGATGGAGCCCAATATGAGAAATGATGTGACAAATTTGTGTTCACAATTTATTGAAATGTTCCTATTTTTGTAGCACATGGGTTTTCCCTTTGGTATTCTGGAACTTTTTCTCATTGAGTACCCATTAATGGAGTTTTGCAATTGAGAAAGCAACAGCTCAGCTTTTAGGATGTGCAGAATAGATGGAGTACCAGTTAATATCTGTGCATCAAGGTAAGGAATACTTGCAACCAACTGCACAGAATGCACAATATCTACTTGATCTGAGTATGTAGATCGATTTTCCCAAGTCAGACATATCAGTGTCAAATCAGTGGCTTGACAACGATGATTCTGTCTTTGATTTTCCAGATTTGTTCCATATGTGCGCGACAACTATCCTCTTCTGAAGACCCTCGTGTCCTTTAAGATCTGCTCATCTTCTATCAGACCTGACACCATGTTGCTTGCTACATTGGGCAGAGAAGATTTATTGTAACAGCTATCATTTGGAAGTATGCATTAGAATAAACTACATTACACCCATCATGGAGTCCACATTCCATTCAAATGTGTTATTTGAAAAAAAAACAGAACTTTATACAGAAATTTACTCTTTTTAAGGTATACATCTACATGGCCCATTGTCTCTGAGATTAAAGTTATTTAAATCACATGAGCTGGTTGACATGGGGACTGGAGATCTCTCAAGCCTGTTCCACCATTCAGTGAGATCATGGCTGATCTGCGACCTAACTCCATATACCCACCCCTGCTCCATATCCTTTTAATGGTTTGACCTAATGTCAATTGCTGCCTGCAGAAGAGAGCTTGGAACTTCTACCACCCTTAGTATGTGGAAGTGTTTCCTAATTTCACTGCTAAAAAAATCTGGCTCTAATTTTTAGGCTATGGCCCTTGGTCCTAGACTTCACAACATAGTGGCTGTTGTCTCCAATGGTCAGCCCATATCCTCATGGGTACAGTTCTCCCCCCATAATTTATCTTTTGTAACAACTGTAGGAAACTGAAAATTAAAATCAAGCTATGATTATACTAGAGAGAGTGAGGAGAAACGTATTTACACAGAGTTATCAGGATACGGACTGTTTTACGAAAAGCTGGAGTGGAGGCACAGACTATTTTTTTTTCATTTGTTTTTATGGGATGTGAGTGTCGCTAGCTCGGCCAGCATTTATTGCCCATCCCTAGTTGCCCTTGGGAAGGTGGTGGTGAGCTGCCTTCTTGAACCGCTGCAGTCCCTGTGGTGTAGGTACACCCACAGTGCTGTTAGGGAGGGAGGTCCAGGATTTTGACCCAGTGACAGTGAAGGAACGGTGATATATTTCCAAGTCAGGTTGGTGAGTGGCTTGGAGGGGAACTTCAGTTGGTGGTGTTCCCATGTATTTGCTGCCATTGTCCTCCTGAATGGGAATGGTCGTGGGTTTGGAAGGTGCTGCTTAAGGAGCCTTGGTAAGTTTCTGCAGTGCATCTTGTAGATGGTACACACTGCTGCTACTGTATGTTGTAAGAGAAGTTTCTTTTTAAAACTTTTGATTTCTTCAGCTAGTCAAGGGAATAAATGTGCAGGGATTTGAAATGGGTAGGCTTCAGGGCCATAAATATCGAGAGAGAGCAAGATTTCCAAGAAGACTTCAGGACTATAAAGATCGAGGGAGACAGAGCAAGATTTCTAAGGACACTTTGGGGCCATAAAAATGGAGAGAGAGTGAGTTTTCTGAGGAGACCTAGGGCCTAGCTGCTGCCAGGAGCCAGTCGGAGCCCACATTCAGAAACAAAAATCGAAGTGTGACAGTAAGTAATTGGCTGTTGAGTATTTCCTATTCATCTTATCTAAACTAGCAAAACTGGAGTCAATGGGAATCATGGGGAAAGCTCTCCACTGGTTGGGGTCATACCTATCAAAAAGGAAGATGGTTGTTGTTGTTGGAGGTCAATCATCTTTGTCCCCAAGCAATGTTCAGCACCATTCACAACACCTTAGATACTGAAGCAGTCCATGTCCAAATGCAGTAAGATGTGGACAATATCCAGGCTTAGGCTGACAAGTGGCAAGTAACATTCATGTCACGCAAGTGCCAGGCAATGATCATCTCCAACAAGAGAGAATCTAACCATCACCCCTTGACATTCAATGGCATTACCATCGCTGAATCCCCCACTATCAACATCCTGGGGGGTTACCATTGACCAGAAACTGAACTGGACTAGCCATATAAATACTGTGGTGACAAGAGCAGGTCAGAGGCTGGGAATCCTGAGGCAAGTAACTCGCCTCCTGACTCTCCAAAGCCTGCCAACCGGTCCACAAGGCACAAGTCAGGAGTGTGATAGAATACTTTCCACTTGCCTGGGTGAATGCCACTCCAATACTCAAGAAGCTTGGCACCATCCAGGACAAAGCAGTCCACTTGATCGGCACCACATCCACAAACATTCACTCCCTCCACCACTGATCCACAGTAGCAGCAGTGTGTACCATCTACAAGATGCACTGCAGCAAATCACCAAGGCTCCTTAGACAGCACCTTCCAAACCCACGACCACTACCATCTAGAAGGACAAAGGCAGCAGACACATGGGAAAACCACCACCTGCAAGTTCTACTCCAAGCCACTCACCATCCTGACTTGGAAATATATCACCAATTCTTCACCGTCGCTGGGTCAGAACCCTGGAACTCCCTCCCTAACAGCACTGTGGATGTACCTACACCACACAGACTGCTGCGTTTCATGAAGGCACTTCACCACCACCTTCTCAAGGACAAAAAGGGATGGGCAATAAATGTGGCCTTGGCAGTGACACCCGCATCCCACAAATTAATAAAAAAAATCTAGGGGTAGTTTAAGTAAATAGAACATTTTTGAAATAATAAGAATATAAGCACAAACAAGACTTGATGCATTAATTAAAAACATTAATGAAGAAAATAATTAATTTGTTAATTAAAACGCAATAAAGATGGAAGGGCAGTTGATGCATTGTGTCTGCAGTACGTAGGAGCTAATGGATGCCAGTGAGATTGAAGGCACAATAAGTGTCTGCAGCTTGAGGAACTTTGCCTCAGAGTCATTGAGGTAGAGACCGAGCTGCAGAGACTGCAATGTATCAGGGAATGGGAAAGTTACCTGGACATTTTTTTCTAGAAGACAGTCACACTCCTTTGGCTAGGGTCATCAGGTTTGTTCCATGGCCTGGGACAGGAGGGTGTGGCTGTGAGTGAGGCAGGTATAGGGACCCAGAAATGGAAGTGGAGGAGCTTCAGCCCTGGCAGTTGTCCTAGAGGTTCTTGCAGCTTGAATGAATGAGAGCAAGGGCTGCAAGATAGACGAATGAACTGACCATGGGACCCTCGTACAGGAAGCCAATCAAGTGGAGGGAGTAAATAGCAATGTAGTGGTAGTAGGGGACAGTATAGTCAGGGGGATAGACTGAGTATTCTGTAGCTGAGAGTGAGGCAGCTGTGTTGCCTGCCCGATGCCAGGGTTTGGGACATCTGCTCAGGGCTGGAGAGGAACTTGCAATGGGAGGGAGAGAATCCAGTTATCATGGTCTACATAGGTACCAACAACATAGATAGGAAAAAGTTTTGTACAGGGAGTATGAGCAGCTAGGGGCTGAGTTAAAAAGCAGAACTTCTCTGGAATATTACATGAACCATGAGCAAATTTGGGTAGGCAAATAAGATTAGACGGTTAGAGGCATCCCTCAAAGATTGGTGTGGGAGAAAGGCCTTTTGATTCATGGGGCACTGGCAATGGTACTGGGTAAAGTGGGAGCTGTGCTGTTGGGGCACTCTTCACTTGAGTTTTGCTGCGGCCAATGTTCTGCCGAGTCACATAACTAAGGCAGTAAAGAGGGCTTTAAACTAAATGGGGGTGAGGGATCACATGAGGGAAGATGTGGTAAATTAAAGGAAAAGGGCAGGCAAGAGATCAAGGTTGCAATAAGGGTAATGATAATCAGAGCATGTCAGGAAGGGACAGAGTGTATAAGCTTCAGAGCGTAACAGCAGATAATGCCAGAGTTTGCAAAAATAGTAAAAAGATTGAATTAAAGGCTCTATATCTGAATACCCAGAGTATTCATAACAAAACAGGTGAATTGTCAGCTCAAGTAGAAATAAATATGTATTTCCTGATGGTCATTACAGAGACGTGGCCAATGCTAGGACCTGAATATTCAAGGGTATTTGACATTTTGGAAGGACAGGAAGCTAAGAAAGGGTGGTGGGGTTGCTTTGTTAATTAAGGATGACATTACTACAATAGTGATAGATGACATTAGAAATAAAGATAAAGATGTAGATCAGTTTTGGTAGAGATAAGAAATAGCAAAGGGAGGAAGTCAATCATAGGAATAGTTTATAAGCCTTCCAACAGTAACGAGGCTTTAGAACTAGATATACAGGAAGAAATAATGGGGGCCCGTAAGAAAGGTATGGCAATAATCACGGGTGATTTTTATTTACATATGGATTGGATGAATCAAATTGGCAACGGTAACCTGGAAAATGATTTTATATAGTGTTTTCAGGACAAATTCTTAGAGCAGCATGTTCTAGAGCCAATCAGAGAGCAGGCTTGTTGGCAGTATCAGAGAAGCTGACATATTGTTCTCTTTGAAGAGATGCTAATGATCTTGTAGGCTGCAGAAACCAAATTCAAAGGGAATGATACAAAGGCCATCTACATTTCATAAGCTAATCTACATTTTATAAGCCAGGCCTGGCCACTGGAGTCTCCTAATTTGCTAGGACAAATGACCCTAATACCTCCTTTCAAATTCTTAATGGTTGGAACATTAACAACCTCAGGAAACCAGACAAAGGAATATACACCCTTTGTCAAGGCCAAAGTGGAGGTGGGATTCAAGTGACATGACCCCCCCACCTAGCTGGGAGAACCGGTTATATTGCCTTGCTGGACTGTAAGGCAGTCTGCCATCTCCCATCTAACAAGCAGCAACTCAGACAAAGGGCTCCAGATTTGAATGCCTGCCCCCATCTACACTGCTTCTACTGGACTTCTGAACTTCTATACCATTGCCTGCAAGGCTAATTCATTTCTGTATGCCTGTCTCATTGTGGAAGTCAACTCTATGGAAAAGTGGATTATCCAGCATCAGTTCAGCCTGCTGATCTCCGTGAAAGAATTCACCATTGGACTTTTGATTCTGGACTCAAGTGAAACAATAATTCTTTACCCTATGGTCTTTGCCCTGGTCTTTATGCCTCTTTTATTGTATGAAGGTACAGGAGGCTATGTAGTGACAGCCCCTCTTGTGTTTTGATTGTGTGAGAATAAACTAACCCTCGGAGTTTACCCTATCTTGAGCTTGCTGAGAGGTTATTAATAAAATTAGATCACACCTAACCTGAGGTATTGGGAAATTCGCCACGGCTTATAAAGGGGGAAATCAAAACACCTTTCTGTTTAGGGATGAGTGGTGAGAGGAGAAATCAAGGCTGTTTAAATTAAAACCCCTCCTGCCCATAACAGTACATTGAGGCAGGATTAATTAATGATCTGTAGTAAAAGAGCTTCTAGGTAGCAGTGATCATAACATGATTGAATTTGCATTCAGTTTGAGGAAGAGAAGAGTGTGCCTAAGACTAGTGTTTTATACTTAAAAAAGGTAATTACAAGGGTATGAAGAGCAAGTTGGCCAAAATGAACTGGGAAAATAAGTTAAAGGGTAGAGCAGTAAAAATGCAGTGGTAGACATTTAAGGAAATATTTGATAACATTCAGCAAAGGTACATTCCAATGAGAAATAGACTCTAGGAGATGATTGCACCATTCATGGCTAACTAAGGAGGTTAAAGATAGTATCAAATTGAAAGAAAAAGTGTACAATTCTGTGAAAATTTGTGGTAGGTCAGAAGATTGCATGGAATCTAAAAACTAGCAAAGAATGACTAAAAACATAATAAGGAAGAAGAATTTAGAGTATGAGAGAAAGCTAGCTAGAAATATAAAACAGATAGTAAGAATTTTTACAAGTATTTAAGAAGGAAAAGAATAACTAATATGAGTGTGGGTCCTGTCGAGAGAGTGTCTGGGGAATTAATAGGAAATAAGGAAGTGGCAGAAGAGTTGAACAGATATTTGGTGCCTGTCTTCACTGTGGAAGACATAAATAACATCCCAAAAATACTCGTAAATCAAGAGATGAAAGGGAGGGAGGAACTTAAAACAATTGTAATCACCACGGAAAGGAAACTGAGGAAACTATTTGAACCCAAGGTTGACAAGTTACCAGGATCTGATGGACTTCATCCCAGGGTCCTAAAAGAAGTGACTGAAAGATGATAGATACATTGGTTGTAATTTTCCAAAATTATCTTGATTCTGGAAAGGCCCCGTCAGATTGGAAAATAGCAAATGTAACTCCTCTATTCAAGAAAGGAGGGAGACAAAACACAGGTAGCTACTAGCCTTGCATCCGCCAGAGGAAAAATGCTAGAAATTATTATTAAACGGGGGTTATAGCAGGGCACTTAGAAAATATTAATGCAATTAGGCAGAGCCAACATGGTTTTGTGAAAGGAAAATCATGTTTGACTACTTTGAGCATTGCTGAAAAAAGACACATTCCACTCTGGGATCTGACTTATCCTGTACTAACATCAGCTGGGATTATAACATTGGGCATACATGGTGTCATTAAAACTGAACTTAACTGTGCAGCCATACTGACCGTACCCCAACAGCCTGCGCTTGCAAAACTCAAAACTTTGACAACATGACTTTTTTCAGCAATACTCAACCAAATCACTATTTGACTAATTCATTAGAGTTCTCTGAGGAAGTAGCAAGCAACATGGACAAAGGGGAACCCATACTGCAGGGCAGGCTTTTTAAGCTTTTCTTCTGGTTGGGGAGGGGTGGGGGGAGGCAGCAGTATGCTCTCCCATAAAATCCAGTCCATGGGCTTGGAGTTACGAGTGCTCCTGGAACCTGGGGTTGTAGGGAGGCTTCAACATAGGTCTGTTTTAATTTGATTATCATTAACATGGGAAAAATGGCTATAAAGTCTTAGTACAAGTCTGCAAGAATGCCAAGTAATACAATTAACTTATTGTACATAGCATATGATTTTACAATGGTTTTAATGATAAAGCTGCAGCAATCCTTGGCATCCATGTTTCCTTTGGTGAAACTGTGATCCTGGCTACAGCCCTGACTGAGAGCATCATAAGATTCTGATAATTTTCCAACATTCCATCTTTGGACTTGTGCATGTACTTCATTGCCTAGTGTATATTCTATTCACACTAATATTCTTGCCTCGAAGCTTTGTCAACTGATATCCAAGCAATTTACTGCTTGGGCAAATGATACGTGCAATGAATTTGATAAGCAGATAGTCTGTCCAATTCACCTTTCTTAACTGCTGGTGCTAATTCCTTTGTACATTGAAGGTTCTTGGCCAGCCACAGTCTCCAACAACACTCAAGAAGCTTGACACCATCCAGGACAAAGCAGCCCTCTTGATTGGCACCCCATCCGCATACATTCACTCCCTCCACCATCGACATAGAGTGGCAGCAGTGTGTACCATCTACAAGATGCACTGCAGGAAGTCACCAAAGCTCCTTAGGCAGCACCTTCCAAACCCATGGCCACTACCATCTAGAAGGACAAGGGCACCAGATGCATAGGAGCACTACCATCTGGAAATTCCCCTCCAAATCACACACTACTATGACTTGGAAATATATTGCGTTCCTTTACTTCGCTGGGTCAAAATCCTGGAACTCCCTAACAGCACTGTGGGTGTAGCTACACCACATGGACTACAGCAGTTCAAGAAGGTGGCTCACCACCACCTTCTCAAGGGCATTTAGGGATGGGCAATAAATGATGGTCTAGGTAGCGATGCCCAAATCCCATGAATGAATAAAAAAAAATATACTGTTGAGTGCAGTTGAACAGTGGTTGTTGCTGATGGCTGTGATTTCTGACCAGGAGTTAAGGTGTAGGCATATATTGAAGAGAATTAATTTAAATGGGGATTGCTCAATAGTAAGTCAATTTACAGCAATGGCAATGTTTTTTTCTGTATAAATATGTATTTTTTGCCCTGATGCCTTCTGCTATAAGTTGAGTGCTTATGGAATGCTAAGAAGTGTGATCTGCCTTCACTGCACTTGGAAAAGTAACAAATTTGACTGTACACATTTACTGTTACATGTAGAAAACACAATTGCCAGATCCATTCTTGCAGCAGGAACTAGTTTTTCTGCAGTTTTGTGAGGATTTTTTGTTAAATGTCTCATTTTGCACGGTCACCCATTTAATATAATCAAACTACATTTGGTATTTTGCTTGTTCCTTTTGTGCTGGGTATAGCATTTAAAAACTATGGTTACCTTCCACAAATTATGGATTTGGTATTTCTTTGATGTCAAATGTTCATTCTTCTTTGCATAACCTGATTGGTTGCCTCCCATTTTACAGCCAATATCAGTGGAAAATCTTACTGGCATCGCGGGTCTAAGTTTTTGGGTTGCTCTGATGGGTATCGATTGGGAAAGTGGCGTTTTGGTAGAACAATCAAACTTATTGAATGATGGAGCAGACTCGAAGAGCCATGTAGCTTACTCCTGGGCCTATTTCATACATTCTTAACTGTGACATACTTTAGCTATTTGTCACCTTCTTTCTCAGGTTTCTCCTATTTTCAAAGCAGCGGGTGAACTTGGTGCAGTTCAACAAGGACCATAGCCCTTTAGCATCTCATCCAAGTGGTTCTTCACATGCAAACACGATGAGCGCTGGCAAACCGTGCGATCAGGGGCATCACAGACCAGCCCAGTGCTGCTCTCATTTGGTATCTCAGCAAGGGTAAGTAAAGTAAGTTAAAGAATGGGAACCAACAAGAAATGACTTTTATTTTCTTCTCATCCCTTCCCGAACCTGGGGACACTGAGGCCTGCTCAAGTAATGAGAACAGTGAACTCAGCACACAGCAGTGATCAAAGCTGGAGTCCTGCTAATCTGTATAGTTCAGTACAGCACCTAGCTGTGTGCTATTAATCTATGAACAAGTGATGTTGTAGTGGGTGTTGCAGCTTTAAAAGTATTGGATTTCTACTGTGCCCTGTCACCTACCTGGAAAATGATGTACTGCTCTCAATCTATTCCATGGATAGTTTCCCTTTGTATGAACAGTTCTCATTTCCCTGAAACAATATTAATATGACATTATTATGGAATCTTACTTGTTACTGTTTTTATAGAGTTCTCCTTAACACTACTTTTTATACTCTATATACAATTGAATGTACTCTCAAAATTAGTTAATGGTTAAAAGATTGCTTTGTTTAATGAAAAAGCTTTTGTGAGCTAGCAGGCTTCAAATGAGTGGAATTCTGATGTGAAGTCTTGTAACAAATGAAAATCAATAATTCATTGATTTTGAGATGGTTTTTAATCTGCGGTGATGCAAGTCTGGAATTAGGACTCATGGAATATTTACAGAAGGAATAATGTTAACGCGCAGAGAAGCAGAGAATTAAATATTCCATTTGATTCTTTTATTTTGACTTTACATGCGGTGTTAAAAACAAAATGTATGTAGTTATGTACACTTCCACAGTACAAGTTTACAAGAGTTTTCTATACATGTTACTTCAGGACCATTAAACAACAACAACTTTTTTTTTCTTTTCTGGGTTAGCTTGCCAAATGTACCATAATGAGAACCAATCTGGGTTTACTTTAACACAAATGGAGAAAGTAGTTGGTGAATTTAAATGTAAAGGCAATACAGGAAGTTGAAAATGGCAACGTAAAATTGAGCATGAGCTCAAATTGCAATATACAGTGCAGCATTGTTTAATCAATTTGGGCTCTTTTTACCTTTAGCCAGAATGGGTGCAAAATTACTATTTTAACTTTGACAGCATTGAAATGAACAGTTTGTTCATTGGCCATTAAGGAATCTGCAGTGTCTTATAGATTTGATTACCGTGAGTGAATTATACCACTTTATCCTGGACACTTCTACCTTTCATTTGATTCAGTTAGTATTTCAGCCATGCAGGTTGACCCCTCTGGTCAATGTCAATAAGAAGCATGGGTTACCTGTGCACCTTGGTGCTTTTACATACCTTAAATGTGACACACCAGCTCGCTTAAAGTAAATTTTGCTCAACTAATGCTACCTTTTTAAAAAATATCCTTCGTTCTTGTCAAAAACTGCACAGAGGAATGTTTACCAAAATTGGGGTGCAACCAAATTTTGATTACTTGTCTTTTCTTCCACCTCTCATTAAATGGCTGCAGGTCGTCTTTACATTTTAGGCTGTGACTTGATTATTTAATTTTATATGAAACCATTTAAAAATAAAATACAACTGGCACACTGGAAAGCAGCTTTTCTGTTCAAGAACACTTGACAAGATTTCAATATCAATGATAATGCTTATTGAATAAGGCACAAAATGCACAGAATCCAGGTGAACACAGAAACGCTATTTACAGAACAGTGTCATTACCTGCATGACTCTTCAGGATGCCCTATTAATCACATTTAAACACTCCTTAACAAAGTGATTGCACTATCCTTTATCTTGTACACTGCCCATCTCTGTGGCAGGGCAGCTCCTTGTCTACAGTTGCAAGATAAATTGACTGTATGAATTTACAATTATTGATGTAAGCGTTGAATGTAGTGGATGTTACATTTGGTTAAGCTATGTAGACACCATCTAAAAGAAAATAGCCGTAGACAGGTAGCTGCGCTCAACACAGTGATATGGTCCAAGTAAATCTGTAGTAGGACAGGGAGGTTCAGGTCAACTTCAGAGTTCTGTCGTGCTCAGTATATCAGGCAACACAGCAAAACAGCTGTAACAAGAACCATTAAGTGCATCCTAGTCTGTGTAGCTTACACATTTATCTGTGACGTTCAGAGGGAATGCCACAAAGTATTTGTCTTTGCTACAATTGGGCTATAGTGGCATTTTGTCAAACCAAAGCACAGTTGATGAGATCAGAAGTTTTATGATAAGTCATGAAACATCTGTGCAAGCAACAAGACAAATGTGGGTTCTGTCATTAAAAGTGTTCACATTTAATGGGAAGACGATGCTCAACAGCAGTGAAAATGGAACCATTGTTCAAGTATTTCCTTGTACGTTGATGCTTTAACTAATTTCACAGGATAAATTCCATGTTGCACTTCTCCAAGGCTCCAAATCTTAACAGTAATACATTTTGTATTACACAGCATCTTCTTCGTGCAGCAGGCAAACATTCCTGCCTTCAGTCTTAATTAAAGATGCCATTTGAGGAAATGTAGCAACTTTGGCCACTCCTTTGTGTATCTATCAGAGCATTGTCACTGGTAGCTTTAAGCAATATTGATCTTCAAGTCCTCCCACATCACTTTAACTGAGAAATGAATACTCTTAGTAACTGTATTTGTGTAGTGGTTTGACTGGAGTTGTGGGTTGACCGAATGATGGTTTTGGTGGCACATCTGGTTTAATGGATGGTGTTCGCTTTATTCCTGATCGAGGCAGTGTACCGTTGCTTGTGTAACTGCTCTGGCGGGACAAAGAGCCAGGTTGTGGTTGAATAACAAGGGGAGTACCATGTACAGAATCCATTCTCATGGGGGGTGCCGGAGGGAAGTACCCTCCCCTATTAAAACTGGTATGTCGTGACAACACAGCTCCATTTAATGAACTGATAACATTTTTGGGGAGCACGGATATTGAATGCCTCTGTGAAGAATTTCTTGGGTAGCCCCGCTCTCTCTCTAAACTTGACAGTTGGATGTTTGAAGTTGTTGGAACATCTACCCTCTTAGTTGGGCTGTGTCTTGGTAGAGTAGAAGAAGGAGAATATAGTGAGGCCTCTCTGTTCGGAACCTTGGGTGGCATTTCAACTATTTTGGTCATTGGGTCTAGCATTAGGTTTTGACGAGTCATAGGGACATCTCCCAAAATAGCTTTAGGATTGCTACCACTTTCATTGAGATGTTTCAGAAGGTCATTTAGTGTGTTTCTTGCCTCAATAGCTCTTCGCTGTTCTTTTTTACTTGAATGACCAGTCATTGACATTTCTATGTTCTGTACCTTCCTTTCAGCTTTGTGTGCATTAGAATTTGAGAAAGACATGTTGTAGGCATGGGTAGCATTGGGAAGTACCACTGCGCTGGGTATTTGACCACTATGGTTTATAGGTGAATGGGGAGGAGGACTAGATGGAATAATTTGAGGGCTTTTTAAAGGTGATTCCTTCCTTGCTGCATTAATATTGTTCTGGGCTTTCTCCCACTGGTTCTTGATTGGTTGAATACTTTTCTGCTGAAGCACTGGTGTAGATTCAGGAGTTGGCAGCGCTGCCAGTTCTGGAGGTTGCCCATGGTTATCCACAATCATAGACTTTGCATCACTGCTGGGTGGTAGCTCCTTGCCATTAGATAGCAAGTTGGTATAAAGCTTAGGTGTGTCAATATTTTGTGGATACTCCTTGACCGGACTGTCAAATAGCCCATTGAACTTTGTGAAACTTCCACTCGAGTCGGTGCAGGACTGTGCAGATTCTGCATCCTTGTTCATTTTTCTGGCTTTGCGTAAGTAGGTATCCCGGTGACAGTACACAGCTATGCCAGAAATGAAGGCTCCCAGAACAAAAGCAGCAAGAACACAGGTGATCAGAACATTCATGTGAACCATCTGATTTGCATCTCCAGATTGCACCTCCCATCGTACACCTGTAACAAATAGAAGGTTGTAAAAACATTGAATGTTTCTATGTTGCTGATTCCTTGTTTGCAAAGAGTATATTAGAAATTGAAAGTACTACAGTAAAAAACAAAAGACCTACACTTTGACAGAAACCTATTGCTATTTTCTGTTTTGTTAGAAGTCAGATTTGATGGTCTTTGTTTTCAGTGATTTTGAATTTGATTTCAGATCATTGAGATATTGATTTTTCAGCACAGCAGAGCTCTTGTGCCTGGAATTCTATAAATGACTTACCAAACATGGATGAAGTAGAAATCTGCACACAAATGAGTGCAGAAAATTCCTTCATTTAAAATAATATTTTTGCCCAGCAGTATAAATGAGTGAATCCAAAATCCATTATTGATTTTTCTCTGCCGTTGGAAGATATTTTCCAATGTCCAAACAAATGATCCATTTCTGAATTACAATGAGTTTAATGTTTGGAACTGCATGTTCAAATGAACTGACTGCCTTCAAACCATTCTTGTAAGGAAGGAGGCTTCTCACCAAATTCTTGCTTTCCATCAGCCCATTCCCCTCCCCAAACTCTGCTTCTGGTGACAGCTGTCCATTCAGTCCCGTGTAAGTGATAACTTGGAGCTGTGACTTAATTTTGTGGCACATTTATATTCTCTATTCCTACTACTGCATTGTGGATCAAACAGAAGAGGTGGAAGGAGGGGATTGTAGTGATGGAAATCAGTTGAGCCCAGAAGGATAGTTTTTTAATCACTTCAGTTGCCTCAGTCCTCCCTTTAAAGGCGCTTTGCAGCAGGGTTAGAAACATTTTTGGTCCTGGTTGGCCAGGTAGTTGGTCACAATGCTACACTATCCTCTCCTGCATGACTCCCAATGCTAGGAGTCAGTCCTACATTCTTGACCCTGCAATGGGCAAGCAGGACTGGGTTGGACCACTGGCAGAAGATTTACCCCAACACACATCTGGTGGCAATGCCAACCCTGAGCAAAATGTCTCCCCCATTAATTTATTTAAAAGAAACGGTTTTAACACCTGTACTTAACTAGAAAACAGAGGACTATCCTGTGACTTATTATGCATTCATCCACAGTAATCTCTCTTATTTCAAATCATTAATATTCATTTTAGAATTTTCTTAATGAATGTGATCTGGTAATTTAATGTAGCTTTCAATCAACATTATTCTGTTCATCTAGTGGCTCGATGCATAGCACAAGTATCTTTTAATTCCACTGGAGAACAATCATTTTGGAAAATTTTGTTTTGTATCTCTAGGTGACTGTCTCTTAACTGCACAGTGCTGATAAAACACAACACTAAGCATCAGTGATGTATCGAGTTGAAGATTTTAATGCTTGGCACTTTACACCCAAGCTCCATGGTTCTATTTAGTTAGAGGAATAAGTAGACCTAATTGCAGGCTAGTTGGTTTTGCTTGGCTGTTCTTCTCTAACCTTTTGGAACAAGTCAGTTGTTATGGCTCAACTGTACATTGCAAAAGCCTGTACCTTTATACTTAGAATCGGCGGCACTTGCGACCATGCAGCCAAATAGAAAGTGTTTCTGTGCCATGGTACACAGCAATCAAATTAGCATTGAAGCAGTGATAAAGTTCAAGTCTTATTTTCTAGGTCAGTTATGATTAAAAACTTTGTGTTATGTCCAAACTTGGATTGACATGTTTGAGCTCTTAACTTTCTTTATGAAAAGTGTTATCTACAATAAAAGTCACCCTCTGGCTACATCAAAATCGCAACATATTATTTTAAAAAAGACACAAGCCTGCCATTTCTCTAAAGGGATCCAGAGTTGTCAATTTGTACAGATTTGTTTATAGTCTTTTTTTCCCTCTACCAAAAAGGTTATTTTTGTGCTCCCATACTATGATATTCATTGCAATGCTGGAGTTCCTCAGTTCCTACTTTCATTGTTCCAAAGACATACTATGCTTTGGGTATTTGAGGCACTACATCCTTAGTCACTGCCTTAGAGGTACTGAATTAGAAGCTTCAGTTTATGGATTACACAGAACAGATGTTGAAATAAGATATAGATTGGACGTTGATATTTAATGTACTATGTGATATTATCAAAAAGTGATGGATTAGAATACAACAGATTTACAAACTGGTTAGGCGTGGAATTTGAAGTATACACACATTTTTTTGATTTGATTCAGCACTTATTGTATCTTTCTTATCGTCTATGGAGTCTCACCCAATGGTCCTCCAACATCAACACCCTGCCTGTCAGCTGAGAATTTTTGCAAACAAGTGAAGACATAAGAGGGATGAAATCCCTCAGAAGAGATTAAAAGGACAATGATGTTCCTTTTTAAACGGAACAGAAGGGATGTTTGTTCATCAGGCAGTATGCCACAAAAAAAGTTGAAAACATATTTAATCTGCCTCTTCGAGGAGTTCCTATTTCAGTGAATCCATAACCAAATTCCACTAAGCATATCCAGTCTCTCGCCACAGAAGATCCATCTGTCTCTGTCAAGCTGCCATTAGGATGATTGATATCCTCTTTGTTCCTGGATGCCAGCATAGCGTGATCCAACACAGTAGTCTTTTCACAAAGCAATGCAATTAGACAGTCTCTCTTCACATTCTTCTTGAGCCCAGCCCTTCACCCCGAAAGTGCTACTCCTCATCTCCCCCCCAGGAACTGTGTTCTCTTTACAGCGATGCTTGTGTGACAGGTTTCTGACACATGAGCCTCATGCAGCCCCCAACAATGCTAGTGTAAGCTTGCTGATTTGCTAAGACTGCGTATGCCCCTGTACATGAGAAGGGGATGGAAGGGGAGGAGTATACCAGATGAAAATTTCATTTTGGCATTGAGACTCTGGAATAGACAGCTATGAGGAAATATTAACTTATTGTGGACGATGAGGCGGCATATTTAGCAGAGTTCATGTCTGTGGAGTAATGCCTTTTTAAAAAAAGTCAGACAACACTTGTTAAATTAGGCAACAGTGAAATTTCAATTATATTTCAAACGTCAGCAATGACTCATGAATATCTAATTGATCCTCTGAGTAAACATGCAATGGCTTTTGCAGTTAAACAACAGGGTGCTTTTTATGCCATAGCGCCATTATAATACACTATTTGGCCAGTTACCAAGTAGTCCATTTTAAAAGGGGTCAAGTGTAATTAATATTCGTGGCTTGACTCAATTACTTGGTTGATAGAAACCGGAAGTAACAGAGCTTATAGTGTTTCTAGAATACACTCCTGCTATTTGCAAAGAAAGCTTTGCCTAAATTATGATGATAAGCAAACTCCCAGCACCATGATATGCTGTTTCGAGGGGCAAGGGAGCCCAACTAGCTTTATGATTTTGGTAAAAAAAAATAGCATGAAGACTGAAGTAACTGCCACAATAATAGTGCTGCTAAACTGCTACCTGTAACTAGGGTTTTACTGAAGTAAATGTGTGTCATTAAAGTTATCTTTTTATCTTAAAGTTATCTTCTAAGATTTAATCTGCACACTCTATAGAACAGGATTGCTTCATAAACAGGTTAACACAAGTTGTGTCACAATTGTCCTGTCAAACTGACGATGCACATTATTTGTTCCTGCCCTGTTTTTCAATCCATCTCCTTTTCTATTTTCCTTGTTCTCCCTCCCCTTGTTTTAAAATGTCCCCTGAACCAGCTGCCACTTTCTAATTCCTCCATCTGAATTCAGGGAAAACATCTGGTTTTGGATAAAGTGCTGTTCTTTTAATTCCATCTGGCTACTCCATGCCAGCAGCTATGTTTGCGTGCAAGATGGAAAGATTATTTCAGTTGAAATAGAGAAAAAAAAATATTAGCATTGGCAGTTTTTGAAAGCATCCTGTGTTGGTAGAATTCCAAATAAGTAAAATATAATATTTTCTGTGACATCCAAGTAAAATACACAAATATAGAAAATATCAAGTTAAATCAAGTGCAGAATTGTATAAAACATACAACCAAGCAAACAGAGCAAGGAAGTCGTTTCCTGCTCATAGCTGAAGAGAACAATCTATGCTGAACACAGCTTTAGCCACAACACATACAAATACAATTTACAACCACAATTTTTTGCAATTACCACAGTCACGAAAATCAATGGCTCCTGAACAAAGTGGTTCCCATTAGTCTCTTGTTTAAACTATTTCTCACTTAGTTTCAGTTTTTATCTCAAAGCAGTTACTCTGTTAGGAAGACTGTTAGAAGATAAAATGTTAGCTCAGTATATTAGTATGAAACACACATGTTTAGTATATGGTCGATTCCCATTGGAGGCATTCTGTAATTCCACAAAAGTACAGGTTGCTGGCTAATGAGTTAGATTCTCGATTTTTACACACATGCAGTCTTTCAGCCATTCCATAGGTTAGAGCTATTGAGAGATTTTTGTTTTATTAAATACAAAAATCAGGCAAGGCCTTTTGAACATTTTATCTTTTCTAAATGATAAAATGCTCAGGGTTAGAACTGTTAATGGCAGTGGTCAACATAAGGAAATGTCAAGAAAGAAAGAAACAGCATTGACTGTTCGATAACAAAAGCTGCAAAGGAAGCAATGAGCTGAAACAAAAGTGCAACGGACTAACTTAAATAATGGATTGCTTACATAATGCGCACCAGCACATTTATCAGAAATGTGCAAGTCTCAACTGAGGTAAAAGTGATTAACAAAGAAGAAAAATAAAAAGGACTGCCAATAATTCTGATAGGAAACCTGTTTTAGCTGCTTGTTTTTATGCCTGGACAAAGACCTGAACATTTTTATTGAGGAACACGGAAACCATCCTCCTGAGGCCTTTTATGTGCAGTTTTAGGATTTACATTTCCTCAAACCAAAATATTAAGCATGCAAAAATCAACTTGGAATAAAAATGCAATTTATTTTCTTCAAAGGAAAAACCTTGATTATTAATTCAAGGGAAAAAAGAAATCACCCATTGTGATGTACTGCAATGTGCAAATTATGTACCACATTTTCTGACTGACCTTACTTACAAATTTACCTCTATGTACCTTACAATAGTTTGACTGAATCTCATGAGAAAACTTGCAGAACAAAACCAGTCTGGCTAAGAGCGTTCCGAGCTCCGAAGTTCAAGACTATCATTGGCTTCCACTTAACATCAGGTGGAAAAGGCTTTGTTATTTGAGACAGGAGCTGCGCTCCATACAGTGCAGACCTAGAATACGAAGATATGTAGTATTTCAATGTACAAGTACCCTTCAGTTTAACTTAAGGCTAGTTCTGCTTTAGTTAAGTGAGCTATGGGGCTTTTGAGTGATCAAAATATATGATTTATGTATATTTTTAAAAACAGCAGCATTTGTTTTAAACCAGGTTTCCATTCAGTGAAAGAAAGCTTCCCTTCAAAGGCCTTACCATTGGGGACAGCAGATAATGGTTCAAAATAATCATAAGTGTCCATATCATCTTGTACTTCAACCTTTCGTGAACCAATCAGGTTTGGAGATACTACTGGGCCACTTGCACCCGTGGAAGCAGAGACTGCCGATAAATCCGTGTCTGTGATAAATTTAAATTATTTTCACAATTAATGGGGAAAAATATGAATAAATTTGCTCTGTAATGATACCAAACTGCGCCACTTACCGTAGCAAATTTCTTGAACAATCTTAAATGTGCAAATAACAAAACATTTGTTTGTACAATCTGAACACACCCAGCATCAGTATTCGACTGGCATGGAACTGTTGGAGAACTATGTTAATACTAATCCAGAGAGGTTTTGATTTTATCCTCCTGGTTGAGCAACTTGTCACCAGAGCACCCTCCTTTAGTGGCGAATGGAGGAGATACTGGGTTTTGAGACTTAATGGGTGCTTGGCGGTCAGTCAAGTGGATGAGTCTGTGTTAGGTGGAAGCTCTGCAGGTCAGGTTGATTTTTTGTGCCTGAAGCCCATGTATGCTTCCTGGTATTTGTATAGAATCATATGGCAAAGGAGGAGACTATTCAGCCCATCAGGCCTGTGCCGTCACTCAGAGAGCTACAATGTTAATTCGTATGATTTACTCCATGGACAGCCACATTCACTAATGTCTAAAGGCTTTCTTAGGCCTGGATTTTCATAACAAGAGTCCCGTGCCTGAGCATGACACCTACCGTTTTTGCTGGGGCAGGAATGGGCCGAGTTCGGGATTCGCACATGTGCACTTCGCAGAGGCAGCTACCTCTTTTAAATCCGTAGTTGCGTCCACTTGAGATTTCTGTGATCCAGGTGTGTGAAACACCACGTGCGCAGGTTAGACCTGATAGGAACTTTGTGCAGTCTGTTGGAGAGGTAGGGTACCTCTTTGAATATGGTTCCGGGTCACCTTTGGGGGAAGGTCAGGAGCTTTGAGGGAGCTAAGGTGCCCCATGGAAATGTTAAAATTAGGCATGAATGTACATAAAAAATGCTCAAGCTCATTGGAACTGCCAAGCTGCTAAGGTATTTAAAACTCTTGTTCTTTAAATCTTTGAAAAAAAACGTCTGGTGTGTTGAAAAAAAAATCACTGCTTGCTATTTCACTCTGTCTGTTGACATAAGCCTGAGAGCCACTATTATCGATGTAGTGCAGAATAGCTGATTTCACAACCTTCCATATTCACAGTAGGGTGCCTTCCATTTCATTGTTTGATTGACATCTCCAAGTGGTTATGGACACTTAAAGTGGGACAATGGAATTCCAATTTTAGATTTTATAAAGGATGTAGCTGAAGGATTGTAAATGTAGTAAATGGGTTTTTATGAATGTGAATTTTTAAAAAATAAAGTCTGCAATAGACACTTAGAACTTCCATTTTATTTAATCTCAGTATGGGTCCTGAGATCTGCCCATGGTGGATACTGTTGGCATGGTAGATGTAAGGGCAAAGCGTGCTTGATGGGGGCACATGGGTTGACATGAGTTAGCACTACATTGGCATATGGGCTATAAAGGCCCATGGGGATGGGTAGAGGGCCATAGGTTGGCATGGAGGGTGTGAGGTTTCATGATGGGTGGAGGGCATGGTGCGAGGGCTGGAGATCTGCTTATTGTTATATTGCTTCTATAAAAATCTTGGCACAGTGCCGGAGGACAGAGGCAGACCTTCTCAGCCTGGGGCGGCAGGTCCAACTCCCAAAGAACCCCCTACCCCGTAACGAAAATCCCAACTTCCAGGGAACTTTCTCCCAGTTGGGTTTGCAGAGCCGGACTCTGTGAGCTCCTGACTCGGGAGCAAAAATCCAGGCCCTAGTTTATTTGGCATATACAGTTATTAAAATGACCAGGACATTATTCTGTTCATTAAGCTGCATCTTGGAAGTTATCCTGAAACAGGACAGCTTCACTAAGGCCAAACACTTACTTTGCAACCAGTTTGCCAACACTGCTAATAAATTTCAGTTTTGCTGTGCGCATCCTGATGCTTTTCTTTTCTGCTTCTAAAGCATCTCCTTTACCCATTCTGAATACAGCGACTCAGCTTGGATATTGTTCAAGGTGCCATTTTTCAAACAATAAATTTTTTATAGACAGACGAAATGAGAGCAATTGATTTGTGTTCAGAACATCTTTAATAGTCTGGTAGAAATCAGGCTTCATCTGCTGTGGTTATTGTGCTGACACATGCAAGATGGATGCCTAGAAAAGTGTTGGTGTCTGAATCAAACATGAAACTAATTCTGGTGTGACTTATACATGGACAGACTGACCTCTGGAAAAGCTGAGGTATCGTTTTTTTTTGTTTAAGCTTATGACTAAGGTCCATCACCGCATCCCTACTGGAGATTTATATCTCCCAGTATCTCGGATGTCAAGCTGAAAAAATGATTCCAAAATAGAACACCTGGCGTGGCGAGAGGACGGAATGATGACCTCTGCCATGCTGCTGCATTGTAGGGAACATGCAATGCCATAAGGAATTAAAATCAGTATTAGTGCATTAAGGTACTTCTACAATAGGAGGCTGAGCATCCTTACATGTCACTTTGAGAGTCAGCAGTATTTTGCTGAATAGCAAAGGATTAGCTGCAGCTTCACATTGTCATCTCGGCATTTAATTCAGGAACTTTGGGTGTCAGCAAAATTGGGGCTTTATTTTCATATGTCCAGGGGTTCAAGGTCGGGTATAGGTGCACTTTGAAAATAGCATTCCCAGATGGAGTGTCAGTCTTCTGATGGATGCGGAATGTGGTATTCTCACAGTGGGTCGGGGGTTGGTGGTGAAGAAAGCCAGCAACTTGCTTGCCTCCAATTAACAGCCAGATAAGCCCTTTGAATAGCATGTTAATAGGCTGGGGAGAGCCAGGAAGAGATTTTCAAAGTGCTGTCCAGGAAAAGCGAAGTCTGGTGCATGCAAGTGTTCAGCTGTCGGGAACAATGTGGGGAGCCATTATGTGATGGAGCTGATGAATTAAAGTCATGGAAAAATAGGGTGATTTAAAAACAGAGCATGGCAGGTACCTTCCAATTGATTGTTTGGCGACTTGTTTGAAACGTGACCCTGCTGGCCTTCTGATCGCTCCATTCTGCAAGGCAATAGCAAGCCCTGTCTTAGGTGCTGTCTGCCTATGAGCACTGCAATGTAGAGCCTATTCCCGCCTCCATGCAACACCCATTGCCACTAGTTGGGCATCGAGCTCACCTCCTGCCTAATTAATGGATTTACATTTCAGAAAAGTAGCGCCATGATGTCGAGATCTGGAAATGACCCAGGTGTCAGATTCCTGAACCTGGATTTTTAAAAAAAGTTTCTGAAATTGCAAGTAGTACATTTTTTTTTTGAAACTTCCAAACATTTGGCTTTTAAGACACCCTCATTTTATGAATCCAGAAAAGCTCAAGTGAATTAAGGCCAAAGCCATTTTTAGATCTCCAGCAAATGTCTCATTTTATGAGGGGCTACTCTTTCAAAACAAGTGGAACTCATTGTTAGCAGCACCGAAGCCTTTCTGAGTGGTGAAGAGTTTTGGGACTCAACCCCACAATTATCTAGGTTGGCAGCTGGTGCTGAGAGATTCGGAGACCTTCTTACAACAGACCTTGAACTTCTTACATGGAAGGCCATTCATGGAAAACACTCATGAATTATGGACACTCATGTTTTGCTCGCAATAATATGCTGAGCCATATAAACAGCTGCCTAAACAGGTACACAAAGTAGAAATTGTACTTTGTCCCACACAATATGGATAAAGTATTTCAACATGTTCACAGAATTACATTCTGACAAATTGAAAATACATGTAAAAGACCTAAGTAATGCTTTATGTGTTAATATTACATTACTGAAGCATAGATCTTGATTTCTGAGAGAAAACAGATAAGTAAATTAGTAGTTAACCAGCAAGATGCCTACACATGCTTGGGAAGCAAAGCAACCTGGGCTGCTACAGAGTGCAGCAAATGTTGAATGTGTTAAAAAGGTAACCTTGGGTAAGAAATCCGATTAGTCAATGGTGGCTGGGAGAACGTGCTGGGGAATGCTAATGAAGGAGGAGGAAAGAATAATTAGTTAGCTAAATCATTCTTGTGGCTGGCAGATGTAGAGCAATTCAGGCACAGCCATCTGCCAAGCGAGCAGATAGGGAAAGGGTAAAGTTTGCTGAGGAAGTGGAGGAAAAGAAATGGTAAACGTAAAAAGAGCAACAACAAAACTAACCAGATGTTGGATCACCAAATGTTTTGTAATCTGGTGTGGTGGCCAAGATTTCTAAAAGAATTAAAAGAAAGATCGGTGAAATAAAAAGGTAATGAACTTAGCAACTGAAATAGTTTAATTAAAACCAGCTGTGTATGCTACAATAATAAAACTTCAGAATATTAACTTGATGTGCATCCACTTAGAAATCACTAAAAGTAATAAGGACTTTCAGCTCTGCAAACTATATTAGGATGATGAAAGGTTTGGCTTTTTTTGAAACCGCACGCGTTCTGCTCGACATGTTAGTCATGCATGAAATTATATAGCGCAACTTGGTAAATCAAGGTCTGAGTACCTTTGTGGAACCTCAAATGATTGGTTTGTGCCTTCACATTCTAAATTCCCTCCATGTTAAAACAAATTGGTTTGAGAAATCTTACTTACCATGACACTCGCCAAGATGTGCTGTGTTGCCGGACTCTACATCTTGTTCAAACACAGTGCTGGTGATAAAGAGCAAAAAAAAAACATTCTTGAGACACTTGAAATACAACCATGTTTAGTCTAAAAACATAAATTGCTTCAACAGCAGGAAGGAGAGAGAAAAATAAGCCCTTGCTGCAAACTTGTCTGAAGGAATTCAATCTCATCAGAAATTAAGATGTTAGCATGAAAACAATACTTACTTTATACCAGGTCTTACAATTCCACACGATTTATTATCCAGCCAGGCACAGTATGGATCTCGTGAACCAATGCAAGCTCTGTGGGTAGAATGGAAAACAATAACTGGCATCTTTTGAGGGTACAGTTAAGTTTTTAGGTAAGAGCATTAGAAGGATGGATGCATTCTTTAGGGGTGACTGTGGCCTGGTGCTCACAGGGATAACCACGTGGAAATTCGGGGACATCGAGTGCTACATCAAGGAATCACTCCAGGTCCAGGAAACCTGTACATAAGAACCCAAGAATTTTAGGAACAAGGAATGTTCACACTTTTTTCCCAAACATACGCCCCATTCTAACCCTATTTCCCTCAATCCTGGCTCTTACCTTTTTCTAGGTAACTTATTCTGCAAGTCCCATTAACTTTTGGGGGATTAAACTCTGCTTGACTTTTCTATTTTATCTTCCTATATAATTTTTAACTTGTGTGTTTTGGCATTTGAACCCTCCCCCATTGTGAACCATTGGCCTGAATGAATGGTCAACATAAGAACACGAAAAAATAGGAGTGACCGCCATGCTTCCTTCTGAGTCTGCTCGATAATATCATGGGTGATCATCAACTTCACTACTCCCCCCACCTCCCCAAATCAAATATCCCTCAACTCCCTTACTGTTCAAAAGTCACTTGATTTCAGCCTTGAATATACCTAACAAGTAAACATCCACAGTCCTCTGGGATGAAGTAGTCCAAGAACTGCCCTCTCAAAATCTTATATGTTTCAATGAGTTCGTCTCTCATTCTTCTAAAGTCCAACAAGTGTAGACCCATTCTACTTAATCTATCAGATATGCTTGTATATAGTTTAATAAGGAAAATCTCCAAACATGAGCGTATGATACAACAGTGATACAGTCTTAACGTGTCACTATTCAAATAGATTGAGCATTTAATTTTTTTTAAAATAGCATTTCTGATTATTTCTCTTCTAAATTCCTTAACCAAGCCATTTGTAGAGCTATTTCTGTGATCTGTTATAATCATGAAGGACATGTTAATGCTTTCCATTGCTATAATAATCCAAAAAAGTCCAAAGCTGCCCCTCGCCCACCCCCTGGCGGGCAGTTCTCCTGAAAATCTCAAGCTGGGGATAAAATATTAAACTGACATCTACATCAGCTGAACATACTGAACTCCGGTGAGAATTCTGCAGTCAGTATTGATATTTTAGTTCCAGTATGTGATTACAATATTGCATTTGAACAAATTTATGGTTGGTTACTGCACTACAAAAGGTTATTTCAGTTTCTTACAGCAGCATGTAGAATAGTTTCTGAAAAATGCCACAAATTTGTTATGGTCATGAAGAGAGAAGCAGCAGTTCTTCCTAATATTTTCTCTTGTAACGTTGCACTCTTCTCTTTGGTATCGCTTGAGGTTGCACAACCACTGTTGTTTACTTACTGATTTGAAAAAAGTGCCATGTGTCTTGTTACCAGCAAAGTTTAAATTCATGGATCACTGCTGTTGTTTTTTTCTGTAGACTTTCTCATCCCCTCCACCCAAATATTCCCAACCTTTTTCTTTTGAAGCCTCTGATTCAAACTGCAGATTGGGAATCGGGGGTGGAGGGTAAGTGGGGGTACATTTTTAATGATAAAAAGTTGATGGGTTTGAGTTGGATGGGCGAGGCATTAAAATCGGGTTTCCAACTTTCCCATTTCTGCCTTTATCTCATATACAGGAAGGAGCAACCAACCCAATCCAAGTAGGCGGGTTGGCACTTTAAATAGGACAGAGCCTTTGGGATTCAACATTATTGAGCCTTTCAGCTTGAACTGCAGTTAATCAGGTTTCCCAAAGGCCAGGAAACTCGGCAGCTACATCATGGTGAGGGCTTGATAGGCGAATGCCTTTATACCTCCTGGATCCAGTGTGCTTGCCTGAGCAGCCCTTTCAATCGGGGACCTCCAAAGCCCCCTCCCCCAAACTGAAGGCTGTGGATTCCCTTCCCATGCCTCTGACAGAGAAATCTTGATTTTTTGTTTTCCCCAGGGATTTCTGACCCCCTCCCCATCCCAACCTCCACCCACCCCTGCTCCTGCCAGGCCAGTTAAGTTACAAATTCAGCCCATGGTTTCTTAGACATCTGTAGCGCTCCTACTATTTAAACCAAGGTGAGAAGACAAGGGTGTTAAATTGGCAAAATTTCGAATTGTATAAAAATTTTGGAAGATCCTGCATCCCCTACCCTGTTATTTGAACCCTTCTCCACAGTGAACAATGTTCTTGAATCAACTTTGTCAGCCACTTCCATAATACCTTTCCACGTAGATGCACTGTCTGATTTGACTGTGTGTAAAATATAAATATGCACGCTAAATAACTGGCCGTGTTATTATTAGATTCTGTATAATTACCATTCTGACTTTTCCCTTAATCAGTAGTAACGGAAACTATAGAAAGTTAAGAAATACTAACTTCTTGCACGTGCCATAATGTTCACAGTGACTGAGAGGGACACGAATGACACAACTGGAGAAGGCCACAAACACAGCATGGTGATCTTTGTCAATCTGTAATCCCAGGACTTTCCTGTCATCTTCATTAGCAGCGTTACACCTGTTTGTTTTGGTTCAATCAGAAAATCTCAGTCAGCTACACTTTCTTAAAGATTAATGATTTGATTTCTTTAAGCGTGGATGGAATATTTTAAATTCCCAAACACAAAGCAACCTGTTTCACAGTGCGCAATTCCCAATCATTTAAAAATCTTGGGAAATTATCTGCAATCGTGTTTATATGTATTTCCCAAACATTACCTGCATTACTGTTTTCTTCTGCACCTTTAGCAGCTGAAGACTGTACAATTCAGAAAATAGATTAATGGTGGATGGTGTGAAAGAAAATGCTGTTAGTACAAAGTATTCTGCCTCATTAAATGAGACAGGAAAACTGACGAACCATTTAGGAAGCACTGTCATTTAGAATATTCATTTATAGCAACATCTTTTCAATCAAGTATCCGATGCCAGGGATTATGGATCCATTCAGGAATGGTATAATGAGACAGTCCAGTTAACTGGAGTTTGAGGCCCGGAATGCCAGGCGTAGAGATGCCCGAGCTTGGGAAAATCGTCACACACCAAATGGATACACAACTGGCACTGACTTATCATGACTCCAGTACCACTGTACTTGGTGGTGGGGGGGGTTTGGTGGGTGGATGTGTGGTGAGTGGGTGGGGGGGGGCGGTGTGTGGTGGGTGGGTGTGGTGGATGGGTGTGTGGTGGGTGGGTGGGTGGGGGAGGGGTGGGGTTGGGGTGGGTGGGTGGGGGGGTTGGGGTGTGGTGGGTGGGGTGTGGTGTGGGTTGGGGTGGGTGGGTGTGTGGTGGGTGGGGGGGGTTGGGTTGGGGGGGATGTGGTGGGTGGGGGGTGGGGTGGGTTGGGTTGGGGGGGGTTGGGTGGGTAGGTTGGGGGGGGGGTGTGGTGGGTGGTGGGTGGGTGTGTGGTGGTGGGTACTGCAAGCAATTCAGCTTTCTTCATACATCTGCTCCTTGATGCATCTTTGGATAGGACACCTGGTGCAAGAGAAGATCTGAAAATCATTGTGGGTAAGGGGATCAGAATAATTACCAAAAATCCCACGGTGAGACAGTTTTGTGATAATGGGAAGTGTCTCTTTAAGTACTTTCCTCACACTCCAGTTTCCCACACTATACTCTTTGTAACTGCTTTAGTTGCTTTATACAGCCTTGTTTCTTTTTTGCAAAAGTTAAAGCATGAACACCTTACTTACTTTAAGGGGTTAAAAACATCCATTTCCTCCAGTAGTATGCTGTCATTTAGAGAATTTGGAGTGGTTTTTGTTAACACTTTAAGCACCATGCCAGCTTCTGAACCAATAAAGGTAACTGTATAGTTCTGACGTGGACCTGCAGCATTATCGATGGCAATCGCTGTCAGACGGTATCTATAAAATAAGAGTAACATGTCATGAAGGAGTTCCATGTGAACGCCACAGCCAGGAATTGAACACATGCAGTTGGTTGATTCAAGATGTTTTACCTGACCCTTGTCTTGGTGAACCAGGGCTCCTCTATGAGTGAGGGAACAGCAGAATCCATCAATGGATGGGATTTGATGAAGGCCAGTGTTTCATCAGGGAAATCAATAGAGATCTTGTAAGATTCTGCTGGACCATGTCCTGCACAGCAGCCAGGCCTTAAAAAAAAGACAACAATTTAGCAGAACAAAAGATGTTACAGAACTTTATAAGAGTATATCCTGTAATAGATACATGATGGGAAGTTTTTAAATTCTTGAAAAATTTAACAATATAAAGAAAGACTTGCATTTATAAAGTGCCTTTCATGACATGGGACATCCCAAAGCACTTTACAGCCAATGAAGTACAGTCACTGTTGTAATATTGGACACCTGGCAACCGATTTGTGCACAGCAAGCTCCCACAAACAGCAATGTGATAATGAACAGATAATCCGATTTTGCAATCTTGATCGAGGGATAAATATTGGCCACGATACCAGGCTAACTCCCCTGTTCTTGGGTGTTTTGATCTTTGTGTTCAAGTCCACGAGTGGAACTTGAATCTACAACCTGATGAGTAAACTGAGCCAATCTGCCAAATCTCTGATGTGTTATTAAAATTGATAATGGTAATAATAATGTACCTAGGCTTTGGTACCCTATCCTCTGGCACAGCAGTCCAAACTGAGTCTGGGGTCTTCTGTTCTTTAAACCTTCCTTTGAATGATTTTTCAATGTCTTCCATATTGAAGGCACACACTGCCGATCCAGGGATGCTGTACAAGATTTAAAATAAAGGACATCAAAAAATATCCCCTGCAAATTTCATTTGACCAATTTGATTCAAAAGAACAAACAGCTAAAGTCTAGCTCCCAAATTGAGTAGGTTTGGGTCACACTAGATGCTAAAATTTTAAAGACCTGGAGCCTGACCCCCAGCCTGTCCACCTCTGAGGAGTAATGGAGGCAGGACAAGGAGCAAGGTTGCTCTCAGTGGATGTGTTAGTAATTTAAATATTATAATGAGGCTGGCCTCCTCTGATTTAACCTGCTTTACAGCTTTTAAAGTTGTTGGCCGGGTCTCCCAGGCAGTGGGAGACCCAAAAGTTGGAGAAACGCGAGGATGGCATTGGAGAGAAGGTCAGTGCTTTTACAACACTGCTTATGGGCCAGGAAAAGCGGTAGTGCATCCATCCCATCTACCAGCCAACCCCGTGGATGGATCGGATTTACCTGCTCCTGTAGCCAGTCCCAACATACTCCCCACTTGTCTCGAAGCCAAGCCTGTCAATCAAACTGATTTTCAGTGAGGGAATTCATTAAACACAGTAAGCGAGGAAACCCAGACCTTGTTCCCCTCCGAAACTCTGGGTCCCCACCTATGCTTTCCACCTCTTAATATCCAGATGAAATAACAATAATTTGAGGCTAGATTACCCATTCCTCACCTGTTAAGCTGGGTTGTAAATACTCCGACGATAGTCGGGTACCCATTGATTTCTATAATGTCTGTGATAGACTGTAATACATCAAAGTAGAAGAACGAATCCCCAGGAACTGAGCAATTTAAACGAGCTTTTAGAAATGATGTCCAGTGTTTTTCCAGCACCCGCTGCGATCCTCCCATGTCATTCTTGCAAATTCTTGCTACACGTGAATAAACAGCCTACGAAGAAACACAAGCGATTGACTGAGCAATACTCATTTCTGCTGAACCACGATATTAAAGAATTGATTTTAACCATTACTATTTATTTATTCTTCACTTTTAATAAATTACTCCAGGCACCATCGGTAACTAATGCTTTCTTTAGCGGTTGGCAATTTTTTTTAATGGACCTCCAAATATGTATAGTACTCCCAGACCTGCACTACAATATTGAAAAACATATGGTCAATGAGTTGTAACCACTTTAATTAACCATGAGTAAAATGTTTAATAATTTACTATGGCAAATCTATGTGGGATTGCAAGTAACATGAACAGCATTAGTGAGACTAAAATATTTATTAGTGGGAGCCTTTAGAGGGAAGAATAATTTTTAGAAATCTTTCTGCAAAATTGATCATAGTGTCGGTACATCTTAGATTTCCACTTAAAGAACAAATGTGCAAAAAATCTTCATATCAATGCAATTGGAAGATAAATCCCCTAAACATTGATTCTAATTTTATCAGAATGAAATACTTGGCAATTTATAACCTCCCACTCTTTCAAAATGTGTAATCCAGATTAGTCATTATAATTATTCATGAACATGCTTACCATATGTTTACTGAACATGCTGATCTAAATTCAGCAATTTGCTTATTTAAGTGAAATTCATTAATATTTCTCATGCTTATTTGTGGCTGTGAATTGACACTTCTAGAAGAGCTACTTGCCTTTCCAAGATTGTTGTGTTCAACAGCTATTTCTCGGAAGAAGAAATACACATAGTTTCCATATTCAACAGCATGTAGGAAGTGAGGCTCTATTAAAAATATTAAATGCATATTTAGGCTTCTGACATTTTCAGTTACACAAACACACTACTCCTATTTTGTCAGGCACTTGGGTTGGATACACAAATTGCCTTGTATCTCGGAATAAAAGTTCACATTATATTAATTTACATTACATTTTCTGTAGTAGTCTTCAAGTCAGATTCAATTGGGTGCACAATTTTAACAATAACAATACCTTTGATCCATTTGGAATCGTATTTAATTGTCCTGAGAGCTGATCCATCCCCCATACTACGGTAGATGACTGCATCGCTGGCTAGGAAATCAGCAACTGTTGCAGAGTACAATTTATTGTCTAGAATATTAAACAGGTAAAAAAGCAGGTTGAGTTATTCTTTTTAGACTTATTACAGTATGACTTTCCAGATTGTACAATGTTCTCCTGTGGTAACTTTAGTTCCTGGATACTGTTACCGTGCGCTTGTGTATATTACTTCCATAAAATGTATATAGATGGATGTTGTGAGTAGTTCCACGTTGAAATGAATTATGGGCTATAATAATGTTTGTGACACAAACTTGGCATACAATGAGCTGTCATATGCTTCTAAACTTGTATTGATACTATAAACATCATCAATCATTTAGATTCATTGCTAATGAACATCTTACCAGCAAAGAGGGCAACATTGGTTTGCTTGGCATCAAATGGGCACCGTGCCAATCCACTGACTTCTTCGCCATTATAATCCAAAGTATCCAACTGCATAAAATGAAGATAAATTATACCTTTGTGTCAGCATTGTTCTGTACAACAGCTGTGAAGCAATAACATTTTATATGGCTATAATACAATTACTATTGATGTATTCAAGTGTTCTGCTCTTCTGTGACATTAGCATTAACCTTTCCAAACTTCTAATATAGCAAAAAAATTGTTTCTTCTTGAAATAATTTATTAATATTTTTGAAATTAAGTTCATTTTTCATATCGTTCTGATTCAAAGAGTCTTTCAGATAAGGAATCTAAATGTGACAGTTATAGCTCATCCTTTCAGAAATGAAGTTTTCATATAAACTTGCAATGATGAAATATTAAAAGCTTCAAGTCTTTTCTGGACTCTCTTTTTACAGTGTGTGTGTACTGGTTGACCTTGGTGTCCGTTTTACTTTGTTTGAAACTCAGAGGTACACCCAGAGCTGTTCTGTGAGCTTATCAGGGCCTCACTCAATAGCGATAGAAACATTTGCAGGCTGTATTTCCACTGAAACTGTTAATCACTAAGTCTGCAAAGTGCCAAACTGTTGATGGATTGCTGGAAACACATTGGGCTTATTTGAGCAGATAAAGGGATCAATTCTGTTGAATGGATCAATTTTAATTGACAAAAGATCTCATCATTACTCACCCGATAATATCTGCATACAGGGTTAAAAGCGTTTGTGCCACAAACAAAAACAGTGTCGTCAGATTTGGGGACAAAGACTTTGATAAAATTGTGGCATTCATCCTAATAGAAAAATAAATCCAAAAGTACATTAGATAGATACTGCATCTCTGATTTAATCAGTTTACAATAGATGAAGTAGTCTGTCTCAGTCAAAATACAACATAATTCAGATAAATGAATGTCTGGTCCAGGCATAGAATATTAATGCATTATTCCCATTCATTCCAATATCTATCAATATGTCATTCCCATTCACTCCAATGTACAGCCGTGTATCTATCTCAGCATGTCAACATTTATATTAATCAATAGTTTTGTCATTCACTTCAGTTAATGCGCTATGTATGCTACACTCCACTATATGGATATCCTGATCTAAACACAGTGTCTGTGGTAAATCAGCTGGTTATTGGAGTATAATTGTATTGACAGGCAATAATTCATTATACAGTTACTTACCTTGTGTTTGCCCTTCATGGCACAGTTATTTCTGTCTTGCTGCCTTGACTTCCAGGTTAGTTTCTATCACAATGTAGAGTGCATAGATAAATTTATTGTTCAGATTGGACTCATTGATCCAACAAAAAAAATAATAGTTACGACATTTTGTAACAGTATTTTATAAATGGCTTTAAATTTTCAATATTTCTTAGTTGGTTACTTTGTAACCTAGGAGCGCGAAATACAGTGTGCGATAAGCTGGCCAGTTTTACAATTGTACTATCACTACATGGATGTTAGGACATTGAAATATTTCAGCTGAATCTATGTTGTGGGTTATCGGTATCGGATTCTGTCTCCCAAAACCTATCTACATTATCATTTGCAATCTTTTCCTTTGGCACACAAGAATAAGCAGCCTCAAACCTGTACTCAATTTGAGAGTTCTAGTATTTTACAAATTCAGCACAAATTATTGGACAATTTGCCACATTCTAACATCCTCAAGTGACCAAAACTGGCTGGTTCAATTGAATATTCATGTGTTAAAACTGCTGAGTCTGGTTGGCTCTGTTAGCATTTCTTCAAGTGTACAGTGAAAGACAAACAACAGAACACAGATAAGGGGAGGGAAAAAAAAGGACAGTGCAAAATAACAAACTTTAATTTTATATTAGTGTTTTTAATGTAGAAAACGATAGAGGCATCAGAAAAAAATGAGTGCCAAGCCAAAGGAGGAAATATTAGGACGGGTGCCTAACGTGTTGGTGCTTTTAAGGAGGAGAGGAAGGCGAAGAGGCAGAGGGGTTTATTCCAGAGGGTAAAGCCTAGACAACTGAAGGCATGAGAGCTAATGATACAATGAGGGGGCAGCAGCAGTGATGGGGAGCACAAGAGGCTAGAGTCAACATAGCTTGGGTACACCGGAGGGACAAGGGAGAAGAGTAGAGAAATTGCATTAGGTCAGAGAGGAAAGCATCCTGAGGGAGCAGGCCCTAGTGGAGCCAGGGTTTTGGATGAGGTAAAAGTGGCAAAGGATGAGAGGCCAGCCAGGAGAGCGCAGGTAATCGTCACCTCTGGAAGTGACAAGCAGCAGATGAGCTGAGGTGGGGCAGAGATGGCCAATGTTATTTTGCAGCAGACAGTTAATCTTCAAGATGGAGAGGGTACGGTTACCGGATTGAATTGATGGCAAACATATCGGGTAGAACTCTCCCCCCACCCACCGTTGGGGGGGGTTTGTGTGGGGGTGGGCGCGGACCCGATCGGATGGGCAGGACAATTAAGGCCCACCCAGTGTGACGCGCACCCAGAAGTGCTGTGCACTCCTGTGCAGACAGGGGGTTCCCTGAGTCGGGAAAGTGCGTGAAAGAGCACATAGAGGTGCCTCAGGGAGATTAGTTTTAAGTTTTAACTGTTCAATAAGTATTGAAAAAATTTTTATGACATGTCCCCTCATGTGGAATTGTCACATGAGCTGGGACATGTGCATTCATTTCAATAAAAAATTTTGAGAAAATTTAAAATCATTCATGAAACCACATCCTGCCTGTGGATGAGGTTCCATGAAAAATGTGAAGGCCGCCTGGGCTCTTCGCCTGCCCGTCAACCTTAAGGAGCCGAAGATTCAGCCCATAGAATCTGTGGCAAGGGCCACAGACAATGACTTGGGTCTTCACAACACTTAATTGAAGGAAATTGTGGCTCAATTAAAATGGTGATGGAGAAACATTCTGACCTAACACAGGCAGTGGAGAGGTTGAGAGGCATGGTGGGAAAGATAGAGTTGAGTGTCATCAGCATACATGTGGAAGCTGATCTTATACGTTTGCAGACAGTGTTGCCAATGGGGTAGCATGCAGATGAAGGAGGAGGATATATTGAAGAGGATTTTAAAGGAGAGGCCATTGGACATGGATCATGGTGGAGATGCTTAAAAAGGTGCAAATGGAAAAGAGATAGAAACTAAGGTGAGAGTTGGTGATAACCATCCATTGTGGGATAAAGCAGAAAACTGTCCATCCAGTTCACCAAGGAATTGTCCTGAGCACAATGTACAGTGTGGATGCAGCTGAAAGGGTGGGGAAGAAGGTGTTGAAAGGGGAAGAAAATAGGAGACAAAAGTAAAAAACTCAACTTACTTTGCTAGAAATGATTTCTGCCCTTGGAGGATCATTTAAATTAATAGCGTAGACTTGGTCCCTAAAAATAAATACAATTTAATCATGTAAATATATTTGTTGTATTACATTTTAGAAGTTGAGGTCACCATTCAAGCTTAAGCCTTTTCTTTCCTTTTTAAATTCACTTTTGATGAGAATGCCTGCTAGAGGATTTAAGTTTCACGTTTAAATTTGTGATTTAATATAAGTGGGCAAAGAATAGAAAAATAGAGTTTAGCTCAGTTACCTGCCAGCAATATAAAGTATATCTTCGATTTTCAACATCAGCTGATAGTCCAATCTATGTAAAGATTCGTTTCCTAAAAGCCGTCCTCTGAATATTGGATATTGTCTTGAATCTGTGAATGTAGAATTTGGTTACATCGTCACACAAGATTACATTGCTCAGAAATCCATGCAAGAAATTAACTGGTGGTATGTATCTAGTACAAGCCATTTGTAAACATAATGCATTATATTGTAGATTGATTTTACTTGAACAAAACAAAGCTGGCATGTTAATGTTCGACATCAAGCATGGGAGACATTAACATTTGTTTTCTAATTAATGATTGTCAGACTACCAAATGTAGTTGCTGGTACTGATAAGTATTCGTTCAGAGTTCCCTCCTGCTCACTGACTCAGTCTTTCCAGCTTTACTTAACTAATTATCTTAATTTACAGGGAACAGGGCTCCTCTGAACTCCAGTACAAACAGGATGGGAATGTTGAGGTGACATTCAGTGTGGCCAGGATCACATCAGTGTATCTGCTCCTCAGGACGAGTTTCTCTGTTTACAAATTTCAGAGAATGATACTGTATTACCTTGGTCATGTGGGCACAAACGTGGCCATCTCACTTGCCAGACTGAGAAAAAATGCCATGTATGTGTCAAGCTAGTTTAAATAAACATGAAAGGAAGAACTGTTTTTGTGAAAAATAGTTAAATGGACCACTGATTAGAATAGCACACTTACCATTTTTTTCAAATTTAGATGCATTTTCTGGGAGGGAAGAGGTAAGATGTTATCTACAATGATATTGACTAACTTCTGATCCTAATATTAATTTGGCTTTCAGACTAAGACCCTAAAAAGGGCAGCACGTGCTCTCATCTATGCACATAACTGGGATTATTTTAGCAAATGCCAAAAGAGAGAAACAGTGACTTCAGGTACATAGGGTGAATGTCCAATTCTACATCCATCCTGCAGCTAATGCACAAATGAATTTACAGTCAGCCTTGAAAGGGGGGGGGGGGAACAAAAGTAACAGTGCATCAACCTATTTTTGTACTTACACCAACTTCATTCTCTATGTGCATTTGTGATTGGAGACTTTTGGCATTTTTTATTTTGGTCTCAGGATGTGGGCAAGACTGCGTTTATTGCTCAGTCCTAGCTGTACTTAGAAGATATTTGTGATACTTCCCCTTGAATTGCCGCAGCCCTTGTGGTGATGGTGCTCCCACAATTGTGCTTGGTAGAGAATTCCAGGATTTTGACCCAGTGACAATGGAGGAATGGTGATATATGTCCAAGTTAAGATGGCGTGTGACTTTGAGCTGATAGTATTCCAATGATATTGCTAGCCTCCATATTGGTAGATATGATGGGGCTGGAAGATGATGGCTCAGTAAGTTTTTGGCTTGCTGCAGCGCACTCTATAAAAGGTGCATACTACAGCCATCATACACCAGTGCTAGACTGGGTGCTTATGGATTTCAGTGGCAGGGGCACCAAAGCAGAATGTTTTCTCCTGGATGGTGTTCAACTTGATCATTGTTGTGGCTACACCCAACCAGATCTGTGGCAAATATTCCAGCACACACGGGACTAGAGCTTTGTTGATGGTGTAGAGACTTTCAGGGGTCAGGAAGGGTGCCACTCATCAGAGTGCCCAACCTCAGTCTGCTTTTGTAGCCATGGTATTGAGATACCTGGTCCGGTTAGAGTAATATTTGAAAAGCATTTGGGTTTTGAAATTTCCTGCCAGCACCATCTCAGTAAAGCTGATCCTGTCGACCACAGGCCAACTTTGTTGTGCAAGTTTGATTCTCACCTCTTGAGTCAAAAGCTTGTGATTTCAAGCTCCACATAGATTCGAGCATACACTCGGGGAGTGCTGCATTGTTGGAGGCACCATCTTACAGCTGAGATGTTAAATCAAGTCCCCAGCTGCCTGCTTAGATAGATGTAAGACAAGGCACTATTTAAAGAAAAACAGAAGTTCTCCTGCTTTAGGGAGGAACATTGTCCAGGACATTCACCATCAGCAAAGATTATTCTATCATTAATTTCCTCTTCATGGGGCCTTGCTGCATGTACAATATTATATTTGCACTTTTAATGTTTACTCATTGAAGGGAACTAAGGCTATATGTTCCTGACTATCTGCAGTCAAACACAATTAGTTCAGCTCAAGAGGTCTGACTGATGCTGGCCAATGACACATATCCTTAGTTCATTCCCTGAGTGAATATTGAAAATGCTGCAAGTGACAACTGTAGCAGAAATTAATTATTATTTCTTAATATGATAGATGGTAGAATGAATGTCTTAAGTGTAGAATCATAAACAGTGATCTGAATAGTTGACATTCTATGGATTAATATGAACTGTGTATCATTTCATGATTTTTTTATAATAGATTAAATTTCAAGTCTTACTTTACCCTGTCTTTTTCCAATTTGCACTGTAATTATTTCATTGCCAAGAGCAGCAGGCCTGTTTTTGTTTTGTTTGGTTTCACAATTGAATAGTTTACCTTGTCAGGTGATCATGTGACTACATTACTGATTTTTCTAAACACGTTTGTCTGTGCACAGAATTCCAAGAGGCATTTCACTTACGCTGGAACTCTATTGTGTTAATGGGTTCATCATCTTCAGGGAAGCTAACGGCTACTGTTGGGCACACCATCAGTAACAAGAAGGGCACCACAAAGGAGGAATAGTCTGTAGAGGACTTCATGCTGGGAACAGGGTCTTCCTTTGCAAAATGGAAGCTACCTGCAAAAAGAAAAACAGATAAAAAGGAATTTTGTAAATCACACGCCAGCATCAGTTGTAATTCCCTCTACTATGTTCGGTAACTCAGTCAAAGCATAAGAGGAGACTTGATAGGAGGTATTCAAGATCCTGAGGGGTGTGGACAGGGTAAATAGTGAGAAACTGTTCCCACTCACGAGAGCACCAAGAACGAGAGGACTCAGATGCAAAATAATTGGCAAAAGGAGCAAATGTGATGTGAGGAAAAATGTTTTCACCCAGAGGGTGGTTGGAGTCTGGAACAAACTTCCTGAAAAGGTGGTGGAGGCAGCTTCGATTGAGGCTTTCAAAAGGGAATTGGATTGCTACCTGAAAAGAAATAATGTGCAAGGTTACGGGGGGATAAGGCAGGGAAGTGGAGCTAGGTGGAATGCCAGTGCAGACTTGATGGGCCAAATGACCACCTTCTGCACTGTAAAGATTCTGTGAATTTTATCATGTTCTTCTTCAGCTCTTGTTCCCACTGTTGATTTGTAGTTTTAAATCTGATATAGTAATGTAAAGAAACTGTTAAACCAAACTTGATGACTAAGCCAAATGATCAAATGTAATAATGAAGTCTAAAAGATATTTTTTATATCTAATGAGCTTTTTCCCTCCTTGACCAGTGCTTGAGGGGTAAATAAGGTCATCCCATTGCGGATTGTTGGACCTTGCTGTGTGCTGATTGGCTGCTATGTTTCCCTACATTACAACAGTGAACATGCTTCAGAAATACTGCATTAGCTTTGAAGAGCTTTGGGACATCCTGAGGCTGTGAATGGAAGTTGCTTCTTACTTTGTTTTTATGATGTCAATAGCTGTTTGTCACTTGGCTTTTTCTTTTGGCTCAAGAAAAAGCCTTGATATAAGTGCATCTTGTGATTATATTATTGCATCAGCTTGTTTTTCATTAACTCACGGAAGGCAAGAATAAGCAAAGTTCAAAGCTTTGGGCATGTTTTGACAAAATTGTGGCAAACTAAATTGTTTTGTTGATAAGTATTTTTAATTATCGGATGCCAAAAAGGTAAAAGAATCTTTGCTCGCTAAATGTTCAGTATGAAAATTCTATCTGCAAAAAATCATCCGTGGCTTTTTCCTTTCTGTGAATGATCCTTTTTTACCTCATGTCAGAGGCAAACTTTGAAGAAAAAAAAGTTCTTTTCTCTGCCTTGCTTAAATTTACTGTTCCCAGAAACAAGCCTCTATGGTACATCTGGAGTTAACCACTTAATATTTGTAAATGTACACAATCTTTAATTCCAAATGTACCAGAGATTAGGAATTTTTGTCCATTTGAGGTGGATTAGTTTTACAGTAAATCCTTTGTAGAGTCAACATTATGTAAACATGTATGTACAAGGTAACTAAGTTTGTCTTTTATGACACATTAAAGTGGCATGACATTACCATAGCAGAGCTATCGATGAGCGTGTTTGGCCTAGTGTTTCATGTTGAGTTTAATTGTTTTATCAAAGGGGGAGGTATCAGGTTCAACAGCAACAGAAGTAGAAATATATAGAATGACCCAAGTTTTCCCTGCACTGTAATAGAGATCGCGATGCTTTTCACTATTGATGGTATCAAATTTAACAATTCTTATATGGAACAATGCTGTGAGCAGAGCTCACCAATTTTAAAGTCTTTTACATCACAATCTTCACTCCTTTCCAGAGGACACAGGCATATGCAGGGCTCTGGTTTCCCAGGTGTCGGCAGCCCTCTGGCACCTTGCTCAATTGGCTGTCCCTCCTCGTCGGAGAGCTTTGTCTTCACACGCACAGTGCCCAGCAGCAGACAATGGATAGAAACAGGAACACTGGTTCATTTTCCTGCTTCTGAGCCTCAACTACCCCAGCAAACAGCATAGAACATGGATCATTTCAGTCTTTATTTCTCAGTATTGCAACATGCAGTGCATTTATTGACTGGGACACCAGGGGGGCTCTTCTGTTTCTACTGGCATCAGTGTCCAATGGATTTCTAATTAAAGAATGGTCACAATGACTTAATTATTGCTCAGTTTCCTTGCAGTCAATTAATTTGAACATATTATATAAAAATTATAAGCCCATACATTTATTCTTTAGTTTTGGAAAATACTACAGTGATCAGTAAAATTACAATGCTGTTAAGTTTCATTTAATTTTCAATATTAATTGTCCAAATCTTTTAGGATAGTGCATCCACTTTGCCACAAGCTTCCTTCAGGCAATAATCAGAATTACATGCAGAACATGAAGCTCTAAGTTTAAGATAAAGCCACTTAAAACTTTCATTCTACAGCTGAACATGATGATAAGTGTGCTCCTTCAGTTACAGTGAAGGATGACTTTTTAATCAGAGAGGAAGTAGTATAGATTCGGTAGCAGCTGTCGAGTGTAGACAATTTCAAAAATGTAACATTTACGAATTTATGTTCCCTTGGACTTTGAATTTCATTGCACAAATTCAGCAATTGTTTGTCCTTGTAAAAGGCCTTTGGCTATTGCTGATGAGACTTTGTGTATCATAAGCTTGGATGCAATAACCAAATGGAAAAAAAACGAGGTTTCGATATCACCTTTCAAAAGATCACCCAGCCTTGTAAAAGGCCAATTTACCATTTTTGATCAATGTCAAAACAGCATTTGTTCCATTAAGAACATGTTGAAAACAAAACAGTCTTAATAATAGTTGAAAAGGGCACCTGGGTTTGCTTCTGTTCTAGATCATGAAAATAATAAAAAAAGGGCCACGATCAGTGCTATAGCAAAGGAAACTTCTCAGTCCGATATATCACTGATAAAGAGCTTGAAAGCCTGGTAATGCTAATTGATGCAAACACTCAGAGGTAATTGGAATTGCTTTCCTTAACCTTCATAACTTTCAAGGTTACAGTTACTTTATTTTTTGAGTGGTTCCTGTCATCTATTTATATATATGCAGCAAGGAAATATGAAAATGGAGAATTGTCTCTCTCCCCAAGGAGAAATAAACACACCTTATTGAGTCAAATTACCCACAGCTTTGTACAATATTGAGATGTTATCAAAAATATATGTCATGAATATATGAGATTTATGCATGGCTCTTGCAAAATTTCAAGAGAATAATATAACCATATTGGTGACACCTTTTAAAATTTGTAGTGATTACAATGATGTGCATTGAATGTTGAGCAAAGCCAGCCTAGCTACAGAATAACAAACCCGGCTAATTAGTGTTCCAGTTGCTTTTCCCTTGTCAGGCTTTGATGTACAATACTATTTCATTTTTAAACTTGCAGTTTATGATTATGGAATAAGTTACAATTTAGGTGCGAGGACATATAGGTGAATATTCAAGCTGCAGGGGTCATCTCCTCAAGTCAACTGATGCAGTTTGCAGGTGCTATCCCAAGTATACAATTCCTCAGAGGTTTAAAAAGGGCCAAATTAAACACAGGCTACATTGCAGGTCATCATAGCCAATTAAAATGGTTACAAAGTATGTTTGTTTTTGCCTCAAGACTTAAGCATTTCGCTAATATTTTTGCACTTTGGTGGTTGAATGTCTTTTAAAAAAAATTTGGATAGTAATGAATGTAAACACAAAAGGTGATGTATTGAAGCTTGCTTGATTTACACTGGCTTAGCTGCAGTACAGCAGGAATTATGTTGTTGAGAAACTCTGACTATTTTTGTGTTGTCATGTGCTAAACTGCAGATCCAAAAGGAATCAGTGACCTTAGTTCTGTACCATTGATCTACAACTCCAGCTCTGTTTTATGGGGTGACTCAATACATAACTGGGACAGGCAAACAAATGAAGCTGGTTAAACTAGTCTGCGTTGTTTGAACTAAGTCCCTCGAGTCAGGTTCAGGGTCTTTAGTTTAACTCTTACACTGTTTCAAATATATGAACCTGTCATGTTTCAAATATATGAACTTGTCAATCTTTTTTTAAGTCACGTCACTGAGAATAGGTAAGCCCCCACCACCCCCACCCCAAACAAAACTAATTTAGGAAGACATTACCATTTTAGGCTAATTTATTACCCATTGTAAAGCATGCGCAAGGAAAAATAAGAAAAACTTTCTGCTGCTGCTTACTGCAGATTTATCGATGAACAATGATGTATAAAAACAGGATGTGTATATGATAACTCCTCTACCAGCTGGTGATTTCTCCAATGCTTCTATTCTGAGTTTCAAAGTTCTGTGGCTGTATCATTTTAATAATTTAGTTTCCAAATTTTACACGAAATCAGCGAGGTCCCGAAAACACTTCTCGGCTTTGCAGACTAATAGCGATTATGCTTTATCTGTGGCTTGATTGCTTATGTCTGAAAATGCAGCTTTTACATTGATTACACGCATTAGGGAGTTGCTTTCAGGAGATCAACTATTTCCATCGTCAACTCTGACACACAAACCTTTTGCCCGGTATGGACTTGTTGAAAAGCTGAGCAGATGGGAACATTTGATGTTAACCCATAACACAACATTTTAATTGTATTTTTCAAATCATATCTAGAAAATTGAGTCAAATAATTTTCCAGCAACTATTATAAAATTATGCAGTCAAGAAGCATTAAACTAGGGCCCCAAACTATAACACTAACATGATGATTCACTTGAATCAATCCATCAATCTCATATGGTGCTTATCATGTGTGATTGTCACCATTTAATGATTGGTATAAAATAACCAAGATTTAGTCGTTTGGTAGTACAGAATTTGAATGTTGCTGAGAAAAAGAGACATGTCTAAGCTTTTCGTCGTGTATTCATCAGGACACTTGTAAGAATACCAATATAAGGGGAAAACAACAATTTATACTTTTTGTGAAGAGAGTGCTGATTGGCTGGCAAGTGGGTGTTGCCATGGAGAATGCATCACTGATGGTGACTGACAGTTAACTGCCAAGCATTGTTAGAAATTTAAACCAGGCAGCTTGATCCTGATTGGTCAAGGCATTGCCCTGAGGAATGAGTCAGCAAATGGCTGTCACTTATTGGTCAAGGCATTGCCTGTTTCAGCTAATCAGCGTCAAGCTGCCTGGTTTAAATTTCCAACAATGCTTGGCAGTGAAGTCAATCCCCCACCATTAGTGCATTCTCCATGGCAACGCCACCTGCCAACCAATCGGCACTCTCTTCACATGCAGTATAAATTGTTATCTTCCCCTTATTGGTATTCTTACAAGTGTCCTGATGAGTGCAAGATGAAAAGCTTGGACATGTCTCTTTTTCCAGCAATAACTAAGATTTGTTAACCATGCTGATTCGCTGGAATATCTCAAGAGATAGACGGAAGTAAAACTTCCAGTTAAGAACAAAAACAAACATTACCCAACCAAACAGTTCAATCAATTTCTTTCAAATTCAGAAGATCAAATGTACTTTTTTAGAAGTGGTTTCAATAGTCATTTTGATTTTCGGCTGAACTGAGTATGTCTCTATATAAATAACATTCTTTTGTGTATGTATAATATGTACAAAAAGCTATTTTGTATAGAAAAAGAACAAAAACTTATCCATAAAGTCAGTCACTGTACACTAAAAATGGCTTTAAGAGATTCAGACTGGATATAGTAGCCTTATGGCACTGGTACAGGTCAGCCAACCCCAAGGAATATCACCAAGGCAAACTGTGAATTGCATTCAGTAAATCTAGTAATTTGTAGGTTGGCACTAGATAAATGAGCACGAACGTTGCTAGACCATCACAGAACTCCAGCTGATCATTAATGTCCTTAAGGAAAGAGAATCTGCCAAAGTTACCTGGTCAGTGCACATGTCTCTAGTCCCATATGAAGTGGTTGACTCTTAACGCCATTATGGTAACTAGGGATGGGCAATAACTTGGCAGTGTCACTCATTTCAAGAACAAAAAAAAACGTTAAATTCGGGACAGAAAAATAAAAACTGAAACTTACCCATGAAGTTAGCTACTCCATGTTGGAAAAAGCTTCAAGAAGCTCCCCCTCCTCACAGCCTTTTTCTCTCTCCTGGGGTCAGGACTTGAGAGACCCTGCTGCGCTTCCAGTATCTCTGGCTTGCCAAATAGAATGCTTCAGTGCCACTCTGTTGTAGGGTTTAAGGGTAAACATGACACACTCAAATGGCCAATCTTGCTGTTAATCATTAACGAAAGACTCGGTGCTTTAAAAGAAGCATTTCAATTTTCAAAATGAACAAATTTTTTTCTCACAGATACATCTGATGGAAAAATCAAATTCAAGATAGCGTTGTCACAGATTGCTGTGCCCCCAATATGATTAAAGAAGCAAGCCCGTACTTCTCTCAAGACATGGTGGCTTCAGTAGTAAAATTTTGAACTGTTCCTGGGCTCTGTGCTGCCTCCCCAGTCCCCCGCCCAATGTGCTCTGCTTTCTGACACTGTCTTTCCAAATGTGTCTGACTTCCTAGCAACCTCCTGTGTTGTATTTCACTCCCTGGCTTCCCCCACTTTGCTCCGTCCCCTTAACGTACTGTATTCCACAGAATGAGACCAAACACACTCCAGACTATCCCGTGAGCAATAATGGAAAACTGGGCATCATTTTATATTTGAAAATAAGATACTGCTGATGCTGGAAATCTGAAATAAAAACAAAAATGCTGGAAAAACTCAGCAGGTCTGGCAGCATCTGCGGAGAGAGAAACAGAGTTAATGTTTCGAGTTCGTATGACTCTTCTTCAGAGCTCTGAAGAATCATATGGATTTGAAACGTTAACTCTGTCTTTCTCTCCACAGATGCTGCCAGACCCGCTGAGTCTTTCCAGCATTTTTGTTTTTATATCATTTTATATTTGTTTGCAATTCTTTTTGCACAGCTTTTAGCTAGTTAAAAACTAGTCATATGGCTCCAAAGGTTTTAAAATGTGGTCACACATTTAACCAAAACTAAAATGTGTGGACTGTGAACTCATTTACAGTATCAATAACTCATAGCTTTGTCCAAAAATAAAAGTTCTTCAATAATCACCCTTAAACATCTCTGTCAATACCTGGTGAATTTTCAATCTAAAATTGTAAGACGTCAGAATTATCCACTGATTGTACCCACTGACAAAACCAGTCTGCAGGTGTGACCGTTGAACTGGATCACTGCAAGGCGAGGCCAAACAGACAAAAGGCACTTCATGTTCTGGATGTTAACTTTAGTTACTATAGCTGGACAATGCAGCCAGTGGTGTGGAAGGAACAAATAGCTGTAGCCAGCTGTGCTGTTCACAGTCAGTTGATCTTTGTGGGGCTCAAAATGATTCTGGAGCCAGTAGTCTGTTGTGGCCAAGGACAGGATGATGGATGATCTACACAGTGTCCCACTGCACAGAATGGTAGAAGTTCACTTTATGTCTATTAAAATGCTAATCTTTGTTAATTAACACAAAAAAGTAGAGGAATCAAGTTGGAAAAAATAAACACTAAAAATGCAATGGGTACCATACACATTACAAATTTGATTCTGGTTCCTGAAACATTGAATTTGTGCTTAAATATGCCTGTTTGCTGACTGTAAAATCATCTCAGTTACGTTGTTTGAAGCATTTAGACCCAAGTTGCTTTTCTTGTATTAACAGCTCTCTAGTCCATTCATCCTGAACAACTGGCAACTGAATGTGGTGCACGCTGTTACAGAAGGGGGCATTAATAGGTCAGTAGCATAGCAAGTGATCAACTTGAACCAAAACCTCCATTTTGTAAGGGGTTGATTTTTAATAAATGTTTTCTCTGGGTGGAGAGAGCATAACCAGACACCAAAACTGTTCAAAAATATTATCTCTGCGCTTGAAAAAAAATCCAGTTTATTGTTGTTTCATAACTGAAAACTGTCAAACAAAACTGAGAATGTGGCTTAAATCTCAATTTAATCTCCAGCATTTAGAAACCACCAAATTAATGCAGCGTGGGAGTGAATATCACATTTATCTTCTTTATATGCATTTTTGCACTAATTTATTTAAAAGCTGAAGATGCAAAAATTCTTGTGCTTCAGTTTCACAAACATAGATCACATGAAGAGTAGATGACCAGGAGACTTTTTAAAAAAAAGTGATTTGCGTGATCTGGAGTGCACTGCCTGAAAGGATGGTGGAAACAAATTCAACAGTAAGATTCATTAAAGTACTGGATGAATGCTTGAAGGAAAAATAAAGTCACAGCACTGTGGGCTTAACTGGAAAGCTCTACCAAAGAGCCAGCACAGGAACGATGGGCCGAATGGACTCCTGTGCTGCATCAGTCTACAATTCAATATTATTGTATTTTTCATTTGTTGATCTACCAGTTGATTTACTGCGGGCTTAAGGATCTCTAGACCTTGTTTGACTTCCAAAATATAAAAAATGACTTCTTGCGCAAATAATTTATCTCCATATCCCCTTCCCTGGTTAAGGAGCCAAACAATGTCTCTAATAATAAATGTCAGCAACTGTTGGTATATGATGAAACAACAATTGAATGGAACAAACATCAGTTTCACTATCCTTAAGGAGTGTTATATTACTGCCAGAATTCAATTATTGTACTAATAAAGTAAGTAAAAAAAACTCAAGTGCACTTACCCAAGTACACTTTACAGCTTATCTAAGTTTTGATGGCTTTTACCTGTAATAGGATTGTGAGCCAATGGGGAAAAGTACATCCCAGTGGCTAGATTTTCCATTGGGCAGATGGTGAAGGCTTACTGGTGACATTTCTAGATGCTTGCACAACAGATGTTTTCCATACCTGCATTAGTCTTTATTACAATATTAACACTTCTGCAGAATCATATGCCACTGGTTTTAATATCAGAATCGTAGAAAGTGAAGATTAAAAATTCCTGTTCAGGAGTGCGGGCCAGTTCAAAAATCAAGGCTCCTGTTTTTCTCAACTGCCAACTATTCCTCCCCTCTTCACCAAATCTTACTTCAGCACAAGGCTGGAGCCAAGTCATAGCAGGAGGAGAGCTAAAGGCTCAACTTCAGCCTTCCCCAGATAAAAACAAGATACAACGCTCAAGTACAATGCACTTGGATTACTGCATGCAGTTCTGATCGCCATTTAAAAAAAGGGTACAGAGGCACTGGAGAGAGTGCAGAGAAGATTTACAAGGATGATATCAGAAATGTGTGGGGACACATGCAAAGAAAAGATTGACAGGTTGGGTTTCATTTTTCCTGTAGGGGTGAGGGGTGACCTAATCGGTCTTTAAAATTATGAAAGGTTTTGATAGAGTAGATACAGAGAACATTTCCTCTTGTGGGAAACAGCATAACGAGAGGCCATCAATATAAGATAGTCACCACGAAATCCAATAGGGAATTCAGAGGAATCGTCTTCATCCAAGGAGTGGTGAGAATGTGGAACTTGTTCTCACAGGGAGTGGGTGAAGTGAATAGTATAGATGGGTTTAAGGGAAGCTAGATAAGCAAATGAGGAAGAAGAGAATAGAAGGATTATGATGGTAGATTTAGATCAGAAAAGATGGATGGAGGCTCGAATGGAACATAAACACCTGCTAGGACCGGTTGGGCTGAATAGCCTGTTCCTGTGCCATATATTCAATGTAAACACAAATAGGCTGAATTATTTGTTCTATCTTTGTAAAGGAGGGAACAATGAAGAAAGATTAGAGAAGTTTAAGTTTTGTAGTGAGAGCAAAAAAAGGTAATCAGTTACCTGAACAAGGTAAATGAGGCATGAATATGTATTGATGATAAGGTGAGGCCAATCTATTACTCAAGGTAGGTCAAGCCTGTAGGACTACAGAACTTGGCAAGTAACAAATTATCATTGGCAAACACCATGAGGAACATGAGTCTTGTAGGTGCTTGCAGGCACCTGGCAAGTGCATTAAAACACGAGATTCATTGGAAAATGCAATATCAAGAGATTTCAGTAATAAACTTGGAAAAATTGCTGGCATGATTAGTATTACTGGGTAAGGGAGGAGGAGTGAACTCAAGATACAACTTAAGACACCAGGAGCACCTATCAAGGACCAGAAAAGGACAATTGCCCCATTAGGCTTGCCTTTCTGGTATTTCCAACATCCATTTGTTATTTGAACCTATCTCTATTCTTTGACTCTGGTAGATTATTCTCAGTGTTTGTCAGCCTTTGACTACAGAAATTTGTTCTATGACCTACCTCGAATTTACTTCTTCACAAATTTAAACTCACGTCCTCATAAAATTATTCCATATATATCCACCACAGAATGTACAGTGATGAAAGAATTATAGACTTGCACACCAATTTAAAGTGATTTCCTGTTTCCAAAAGTGTGACCTATGTCCAAATTAATAAGATGCCAAGTGTTTCTTGGTTGAAATAATGCATCCTGTGATTGGATTGAAAGAATCAAGATAAATTTTAAAATCAATCAGTTGCATTACATGTGTTAGTAGTTGATTTTGAATTTGGCAGTCAGAGGAAGTGCTGGACACCTGGGATGGGTTCCTCTTCCTCTCTGGTTCCTCTCCTGATTGAGGATATGGTGTGCGAGACAGGACTAAGCAAATAAAAAGAAAAAAACTAATGAAAATTAGATTTAGAATTTTCAATGTAGCAGGCTGTGTTTGTAGCATTAAAAGGATATATCAAAACTATTAATCTTACACAAATTGGCAGGTTTTTCATTTTATCATTTAGCTAACACTTCCTAAGCTTTCTCATTTTTGAAAAGAGGGGGAGTGGCCAGGATTTTCTGGCCCTGTCAGGGTGGGACCCACCGCAGGAGATTCGGGGGCTCAGCCAAAGGTCCATTGAGTTTCGGCCAGACTGGACGATCCTGGCGGTGGGCTGGGCCAGAAAATCCTACCCACTGCATCTACTGTGTGTATACACAGTCTGCACACAGATGTCATTTTACCAAAAGGAAATGACTGCAACTAATTTTAAATTGCATTTTATTGACTGTGAGGAAAGAAAAAAGTTTTCAGTACTTGAATTTGCAAAGTATACTTCAATAGATCCTTCTTTCTGGCAGTTACCTGGTACGAACACCAGTTTCTAAAGAGTATGATGTTGCTTAGAATATGCAGTACTCATGGTGTTAACTTAGTTACAAACAGAACTGTGAACTAGGCGACTCAAGAACAAATTAAATGCTATCAAAAGGTTTTATGCAGAAATTCTGTTGCAAGATTCAACAAAGGCACATGCAAACTTTAATAAAGACTGAAAAATGTATATGTTTCCTTTGTGACTTATAACCAATTTCCCTTTTCATGGTCTTTCCACTTGCAGAGGACAGGGCCCTGCGAATGAATATAAGTAGACAGAATTTGAGTATTGCTGAAAAGAGACACATGCTGTTCAAGCTTTTCATCTTACCCTCAACAGGACAGACAAACATACCAATTAAAACTTCATTTTTCAATAAAAGATTAACCATTCGCATTCACATTTTCACCTACCGTTGGAAGAGCAAAACAGACACCTTTGATAGATAAGGCTAATATTGTTCCTAACTGGACTTTTCAAAAAAAGTAAATGTGAGAAAAGTCTCTTTTGTCCCCTTCCTCCTGTGGCAGACTCTGCTCTCCCTCTCTTGACTATTTCACAATTATGTTTGAGATTTGCCTGCTGCAGATACCCTGTCTAAATTCCAGCTGGAAGTTGGGTTTCAGCTCTGTTTTCACTCCTAATAGGCATCAATGTCACCATGCTCAATATTAATACACCATCTCAATCAGCAACTTTCCCATTTTTCACTGCTCTGTCACAAAGGAGAACACAGCACTGCAGGGACAGTTTGTCGATATTTCAGGTGTGCTATGAAGAGGTAAAGGAGCCCTGCCTAGAGGACAGCACATTTGTTCCACTACTTTTACTGACAAATTGGGTTTTTTGACCCAAAACCGGATTCAACATTAAACAGAATTTAATGTATCTACCTCCTCAATGAACAATATCCAAATATCTGCACAAGGTAATGTAGTTCACTTGTGCAAGCCTGGACTAATGCACAAGACTGTGCACATTTGTAAACTATAGGCATCCTGCATATGGGTATGAAGTAATTGGAGCACCTAAATAAAAATCCTTTGATGAGTCGAAACAAATTATTTCTTCAGAAATAATAGCTGCAAAGCATACGTTAATGTCTGACTGGCTCATTCTAGTACCTGGCAATGCAAATAAAAGAAAAGACAAGGTGAAAATAGGGAACAGATCATTTGTTAGCACAGACACAAATATGTGGACTTAGTTTCTACTCCTACAAACATTAGAACTGGGACTAAGGAGCTCTGTTTTGATGGAGAATGAGTACATTTTGTAGTTCCTCTGCCCTTCCTGGTCCTTTTTATTGGCCAGATTTCAACTCACCTTCTGCTGAAAGTCTCACCCATGCATATGTTACTTCTAGATACAATTATACCAATGCTCTCCTAGCTGACCTCCCACCTTGAGATCTCCATAAATTTGAGCTCATTCAAAACTTCACTACCTATATCCTAACTCACATCAAGTCCTGTTTGCCCATCACTCCTGTGCTCACTGACTTGCATTAGTTCTCAGTTCAATAGCGTCTTGAATTTAAAATTCCCCTCCTTGGGCAGAATCTTCTGGCTGACGTGCGGGTGGTGGAGCCCGCACGCCAGCGCTTAAAATGTTGCGCGCGCGCGTCTCGATGTCAGCGCGCGGCATTGTGATATTTCGGTCAGCAGGCGCGCTATGCAGTGGGATGCGCACCTGCCATTAATTAAAGGCCTCGTTAAGGCCCTTAACTTACCAATCGTCGACGATTTTGAGGGGCTCGTGCGAACTTTGGCTCAGCGCACGGGCCAAACGGGCAGGCGATTTTTTAATAAACCTCATCCGGTGGCGGGACGAGGTTTGATAGCGGTTTTAAAAACATTTAATAAAGTTTGTTTATTTCATTATCATGTCCCATCTCGTGTGACATTTTCACATGAGGGGGACATGTTCATTAATTTTTTATTGTTCTATTTTTTATATTTGCCAGCCTTTCAGCGATCTCTCTGAGGCAGCACTTAGCCTCGGGGAGATGTACGCATGTGTGAGAGAGCGCACTCTGACAGCTGGGGATGCTCCTGTAACCACAGTTTCCTAATGTCCCTTTGTGTGACTTGGTTCAGATTTTGTTTGATAACACTCCTGTGAAGTGACTTTGAGATGCTTTACTACATTACAGATGCTATATAAATGCACATCGTTGTTTGATGCAACAACGTTCAATAATATAGAATATGAAAGAATAATAGGTGTGTATTTTACCTGCATCCTTTCTTCACTAAAAATCTAACCAAATTACATACTCCCACAATGGCAGAATGAATGATTTGTCACTGCATTTATCAACTGAATTACAAAAGGCACATTGTATTTTTTAAAAACTTGTTCCTTTTAGTGCTCTAGAGGTTACCATTGAAGCTATTGTTTTTTTTCACTATTCTGTTTTAATTCAGTGCTTAAGGATAACATAAGAACTTTAAATTCTCCTCTAATTGCAGTAGGATGTTATATTTTGCTACTTTTACTTAGGCATATCCTATTAGATGAAAAATGTATAATTCCCACCCACAGTTGCTTGATAGGTGTGTAAAAGTTCAATAAGGCTCCAACTCTGCCAATTATCTTTCTTGTTGTAAATGGGTATATTTTCTCCTACATAATTCATGTTGGTATCAAATATAGTTTTCCTTATATCCAAGGATATTACTAGTTGTGAATAATAGAAGGCTCATAATGTTACATGCCTTGCAATGATTCAAGGTAATGCTAGCTGGATGAATGGATGCATTTTCTCATCCTGCCCTTCAACCAGTTCAACTATTTAAACACAGAGGGTGAACAAAAGTTCATTTGATACCATTCTGGGAAAGGTAACCCGGCAAGCACTAGGACCTTGACAACACACTTATTGCAGTGCTGGAAAACAGGATTGCAAAAGTCTTGTGCTTTCTTTTCCCCTAAGAACCCTCCACACTAGGAAGCACAAATTAATGTATGACATCCCAAACATGAAAAATAATAAACATTTCTGAATGCTTGTTGAACTGTTTGTACTGACTAAGAGTACAAACTATGATTTAGACATACACAAATTAGTCTTTGAAAACTTAAAAACGCTAAACTTTCATTCACTTTGATCACAAACTGGATGAACTGCGCAAACCAATGTTGAATCACCAGTTACGACTGCTAAGGGCATGTAACAACGAATGTACAAATTGTAAAACAAACCCATCTTTTAATACATACTATAAGTGCTGAAGGAAGTATATGCAAATCCGCTGTGTAATTGTGCCACACACCAGCTGATGCGTGACATGGAAATGGGGGTCAATGAATGTGCCAATGGGTTAAGTTGGCTTTAGAATCAGTTCCTGCATTCAGGGCCTATGTATATACACCATGGGCTCCCTGCAGTTTGTAATGTAGCCCACTGTGGTCTGGTATTCGATTAAAAAGGTTTAAGAAGGAGCACAGTAGATAAAATATTTGCACCTTTAACATGGTAAATTTCCCAAGGCACTTTACAAGAGTCCTATCAGACAAAATTTGACATTGCGCAAATAAGATAATATTAGGGCCAATGACAAAACACCTGATTTAAAAAAAAGGATGGTTTTAAGGAGTGCCTTAAAGGAGGAAAGTTAAGGTAGAGAGGTGGAAATGTTTCAGGAGGTAATTCCAGTGCCTAAGGTCTTAGCAGCTGAAGACATGGCAACCAATGGTGGGGCGATTAGGGTCAGGGATGATCAAGAAAACAGAATCTGAGGAGCACAGAATATCTCCAACTAAGGAACACTTGTCCTAAACAGAAATAGTCATTTTGTAGTACAGAATTTGAGCATTGCTGAAAAAAGAGACGTGTCTAAGCTTTTCATCTTGCACTCATCAGGACACTCTCCTCACATACAGTATAAATTGTTGTTTTCCCCATATATTGGCATTCTTGCAAGTGTCCTGATGAATGCAAGAGAAAAAGCTTAGACATGTCTCTTTTTTCAGCAATAAACAGAAATAGTGGAAAAAGTGTAAATATCCCCTTTTTTGAAAGAGCAAATACTATTACGCACATATGAATTAAGAGCAGGAGTAGGCCATTCAGCCCCTCAAGCCTGCTCTGCCATTAGTTAGGATCATGGCTGATCGGATTGTGGTCTCAACTCCACTTTCCTACCTATCCCCGATGCCCTCTAGCTCCCTTGTGGGTCAAGAATCTACCCACCTCTGCCTTAAAAATATTCAGTGACCCTGCCTGGGGAAGAGCGTTCCACAGATTCATGAACCCCCTGAGAGAAAAACCAGCAAAAAGCCAGCAAGTAAACACTTTAATATTTCTGCAGCTTCTCAACTTGCTATTGAAGGGTAGTAATTAATCCTGTTAGCTCTTAACATTTTAAGAGTATGCTGCTAGCCAATTCCTGTGAAAGTTTTACCTTATTTCACAACTGTACACATTGTGTCATTTTTAAATCATCTGCCCAGATGTTTGCCAGGTTCATTCATTGTACCAGACTGTTTTCAACCAAAGCTTCAGGTTCATAGAATCCATTGTTTGCTTTCACAACTGCTTTTCATCAATTCTTCAGTCTCCTCCTCCTCCACAAGTCTGTAGGGCAGGTCAGGACTGTTTTGATCCAGCTGCAGTTTGAAAGCCCAAGAACTGTGCTGTCAAAAAAAAGCCATGGGCCCCCATGCCCACTGTCCCCAAATACCTACTGAAGACCTGAGGCCCAGCTAAAAGCTTTCCGATCTTCAAAGCTCCGAAGTGATCAAATGTCAAGCCAGCCCTCTCCCTGCAAGTACCTCACCATCCCCCCCACACCATCCCCCTGCAAACAAACACACTTCAACATCCAGTGCAGCTTCGTGTCTAGAAAACATTCAAAGTTTCATCTTGGAGGTGCAGGATCGCAGCACAGATTGGTGATTGATTGACTCGTTATTCTTTCCACAGCCTCTCCCCCTCCCTCCCCCATTCCCGTTAAAGACACTGGGTAAAAATAGTACTTGGAGGTGCTATTTCTGCCCCTCGACCTGACAGCCGCTCCTCCAGACACTTTAACCACATCTCCATTCACCGAAGCGCAATGATAGTTTGCAAACAAGAGCATTTTGCTTTTGTTTTCGCAGCTCATGTACTAAGCTATTGTCTGCAATATTTACCCCCAAAAAAGTGTTCACACCTTACCTCATATGTCACCCAAATATCCCAAAAAATTATTTTCCTGCCCGTAAACTATCCGAACGACAAACTCTCAACTCCTGCAAGTCAGGGACACGCCAGGAGAAAAACAAACTAATGCACGGCAAATGGTGTAATTTGATCCATCTGAAGTCAATCCATCAAGAGAGCAGCAGGATGCCTACCAATAAGCCTGCACCAGCCAGGGGTCCCACCCCCTAGCCCATTCTCCAGCACTGCATTTAAAGCTCAAGATGTAAGTTTTTGTCTGGTGTCTTTCTCTGCCCTGCCGACAGTGGGGCCTCCAACTCCCAGTGACCCTTTTGTGGCCCCCCAAACTCAAACAAGCCTGCTCTAAAACCTTCACCGGAGTTATATTTTGTAGGGCTGGAGTGGGGCTTGTCACAAGTAAAATGTGGATTTCTATTATATGCTAATTTAGAATCAAAGCTGATTACTGCTGTCAAGAAGTACAAACTGGGTCTGGTCCTAATTGAATCTCAGCCACTCTCCTGCACTGCTCAGTGTAATGTTTATCTAAATGAATAACAACCCTGTTTCTATTTTTTCCCCCCTCTTGGACGAGTTCACCACTGCCAAGAAGAACAGCAACTGAAACACTGGTTACTTTTCAGGCTAGTGCACAAGTCATAAGGTTTCCTTCTAACTGAAGCATCAACCCAGTTTCCAGCTGAGCTTTAAGTAATAAATCTTTCTTCTAAGCGACCATGCATTACTTAGCGCTCAGCATAGGCAGTTTAAAAAGATCTAAAAAGAAACCCCATAATGAGTTTTTCTGAATATTAACTAGATATGACTAGCTGCTTGGTAAAATTTTGTATAAGAAGCAGGGTGAGGGATGGAGTGTGGTGCAAATGTCACAGCTTGAGACAGCCCACTACATTGCTAAGGTTTCCAGTTTCCTATGTCCCATTTGTTTCACAGACACACAGGCTCAAAGCCATTAGAGTTGGCAGTAACCTTCCTGCGTTGGCAGCACTCTCTGTCTTAATCAGTTCACAAGCCATGGATGGTTTCAAAATTGTTTTTTTCTAAATGGATTTCTAATGTTTTCACATATTTCAACAGCCACCATAGTTTGCATGCAAAGGAGAGTTCTGGGTCAGCTTTTTGTTATTGCACATTGTGCATAATGACTATAATTTTAAGTAAGTTTTTATTATGGAAGTCAGCTGATATAATTTCCTTTGTTAATTATTTAAAGGCAATATTTTCAATAAGTGGTGCAGAGTCCTTTCCTGAAGTGCAAAGTCACCTAGGGGTTATGTGAAAATTGCAAGATAAACATGAACCTCAAAAAAATGTCAGTGAAGGATTGCTGTGCTTTCCAAAAATCATCAGATTTTCAGGATTAAGTCAGCTGCCTTGTGTTGGACAAAAGCGACAATTAAAAAGGACCAGGACCACTTTCTTAAAGTGATTCTATTATCAATAAAGTGCAAGTCTATCAAATTAGCTGAAATATCACAAAAAACAGCCTCAATAGATTTGAAATGACTACAGTCACTCACCTAATGGGGTTACCTATTCTGAATGACATATTTCTGATCATCAATTTTCCCTTCCACAGATACTATCAAGGATTCACCTATGTTTAAGATTGCTGTGTGTTCATGTTGAACGTAGCAGATATTGTACAAACTTTTACCTTCATACTAGGATTTTATACTCAAGAAGTCAAGAGAAATGGGGGAAGACAAATTTGGTTCTCTGTTTATAATGGCATTGTAGAGCTACGAAAAGAGGCTAAGTTTCAATATTGCTGGAATTTTATGTGTTGACAGTGGTCCTGTCAGATGAATGACCAAAGTACAAAACCTCCTACTAGCTCACAACACCTAAGAAAATGGAGACACACCCCAGCTCTCAGAACATGATTTATAGACCCAAAGGGAAAAAAAGGGAAATTTCTTAAAATGATGACTGCTAAATTAGGGAGTGGCAACAAATAATTATTGTGGTCTGTGAGCATGATCGTTTAGACCTTAAGACATAAGACGTAGGAGCAGAAGTATGCCATTCAGCCCATCGAGTCTGCTGCAACGTTCAATGAGATCATGGCTGATCTGATAATCCTCAACTCCATTTTTCTGCCTTTTTCCCATAGCCCTTGATTCCTTTACTGATAAAAAATGTCTATCTCAGCCTCGAATATACTTACCGACCCAACCTCTACAGCCCTCTGTGATAAAAAATTCCATAGATTCACTACCTTCTGAGAGAAGAAATTCCTCCTCATCTCTGTCTTAAATGGGCAATCCCTTAACTCTGAGATTATGTCCTCTGGTCCTAGACTCTCCCACAAGGGGAAACAACCTCTCAGCCTCTATCCTGTCAAGACCCCTAAGAATCTTATATATTTCAATATGTCTCATTCTTCTAAACTCCAATGAGTACAGGCCCAACCTACTCAACCTCTCCTCATAAAAAAATCCCTCCATACCTGGGATCAACCTCGTGAACCTTTTCTGGACTGCCTCCAATGCCAGTATAACTTTCCTTAGATAAGGGGACCAAAACTGTTCACAGTATTCTAGGTGTGGTCTAACTAGTGCCTTGTATAGTTTTAGCAAGACTTCCCTATTTTTACACTCCATTCCCTTTGAAATAAAGGCCAACATTCCATTTGCCTTCCCTATTACCTGCTGAAATTGTATGCTGGCTTTTTGGGATTCATGCACAAGGACTCCCAAATTTCTCTGTGCTGTAGCTTTCTGCAGACTTTCTCCATTTAAATAATATTCAGCTCCTCTATTCTTCCTGCCAAAATGCATAACCTCATATTTTCCCACATTAAATTCCATCTGCCAAGTCCACTCACTTAACCTGTCTATATCTCTCTGTAGACTCTTTGTGTCATCCTCACCACTTGCCTTCCCCCCTATTTTTCTGTTATCTGAAAACTTGGCGATAGTACATTCACTTCCGTCATCTAAGTAATTAATATATTGTAAATAATTGTGGCCCCAGCACTGATCCCTGTGGCACTCCACTAGTTACAGGTTGCTATCCTGAAAACGCTCCCCTTAACCCAGCTCTTTGTCTTCTATTAGTTAGCCAATCCTCTATCCATGCTAATATAATACCCCCAACACCATGGGCTCTTATCTTATTAAGCAGCCTTATGTGCGGTATCTTATCGAACGCCTTTTGGAAATCCAAATATATTACATCTACTGGTTCCCCTTTATCTATCTTGCTTGTTATCTCAAAGAATTCTAATAAATTTATCAGGCATGATTTCCCCTTCATGAAGCCATGCTGACTTTGCTTGATTATATTATGCATTTCTAAATGCTCTGCTATTACATCCTTTATAATAGACTCTAACATTTTCCCATTGACAGATGTTAAGCTAACTGGTTTATAGTTACCTTTTTTTTCCTCCCTCCCTTTTTGAATAAGGGCGTTACATTGGCAGTTTTCCAATCTTCTGGGACTTTTCCAGAATCTAAGGATTCTTGGAAGATTACTACCAGCGCATTCATTATTTGTGTAGCTATTTCCTTTAATATTCTAGGATGCAACCCATCAGGTCTAGGGGGCTTATCGGCCTTTAGCCCCATTAGTTGCCCTAGTACTTTTTCTATAGTGGTAGTTATTGTGTTTATTTCCTCCACTCCTTTTGTCCCTTAATTATTTAGTATTTTTGGAATGCTATTAGTGTCTTCCACCGTGAAGACTGATGCAAAGTATTTATTCAACTCCTCTGCCATTTCCTGGTTCCTGATTATTATTTCCCCAGCCTCATTCTCTAAGAGGCCTATAGAGACACTGAAGGAGGCTTGTGTACCGCTTGCAATTCCAGCTCAACACCACTCTCACTGCTCCATCCAACTCCAGGCAGATAACCTTCTGTTCTTTAGTGACCATGCGCTGGATTTAATGTGGGCAGGAACAATATCCACTTATTCATGAAGAGGTCCTGTGTCAGTCCCCTGGTAATGGTAAAACCTCCCCCGATTAAGTAGGAGGGTGAAAGGGGCTGACGCGGGATGTCAATTAGGCTCATTAATGAGACAACTGTCACCCATTATCCTTGAGCCCAACACAATTTAGTGGTGGCTCGGAATCAAATGGCGGCTGCACAGATCTCCCACACCCTCTGAAGGCTACCCAGCAAACCCTGCCTGCTGCCTCCAGGGGGCCTGTGGATCACTCAAAGCCAGGCACTTTGTGCCCAATCGAGGCACCCAGCATCAGGCAGGGGAGTGGCCACCCACATGCACTTGCCTCCGATTCCCCTGCCCCTCCTCTCCCACGATCTCCACCCCGCAATCCCCATCCCACCATCACTCACCTTTGGTCTGGGATCCCATGATGATCCTGAGCTTCTGGTGGATAAATTGCCAGCAGCAGCCACCACTACTGCTGGTGGCATGAGGAGCCGCTGCCCTGTGATTGGCTGGCAGCTCTTGGCGGGTGGGAGTTCCGCTGTTGGGTCTTCAATGCTGTCAGGCCTTCCCCACGGAACTGACGAGGGTTTCCCACTGGTTCTCACACTGATGGGTGAGTCTCCCTTTGCCCAACAAAATCCAGGTCCATGTCTTATTGAGAGAAAAAACACTTCCCTTTCTTTGGGTTTAATCTCTGCACTTACTTCTCCTGATTTGTAGATTTATTTTCAATACAAATTTTGTGTTATTTCTTTCTCCATTCATTTGGCCTTTTTTCTTTCCATTTGTATTTTTTTCTTTGCTTTCCTTGCATTGCTTCATTTTTTTCCTGCTCTTATTTAATTTCATTCTGCTTGGTTTCCTTTTCCTTCTCCTCTCGTCCTTCAGGCTGATTTACCTACGCGGCTCATCATCTTTAGTATCTTTTCCCGATTGGTTTTCTGCTACCAACTTAAACATTTGTTCCATATTCACTTTGTTTCCTTCTGACTTCTTCTGCTTTATTTCATCAGCAACAGGAGATGGGCCTTTCATTTTTATGTGTGTACAACAAGAGAAGGCCAGACACAGTGAGGTATTGCTGAGACATCAGGGGAGGGTGAACCACATAGTGAGATCAAGCAAAGGCAAGACAGGTTTTAATTGGAAATGTTAGGTCATAAACCAGGTTGGGATTGAACCAACGAGACAAAGCAAGACAGAAAGAAGACAGTTAAGCTGGGAAAGAGCAGAAACATCATTGATAATTTAGAAGCATATGGAGGGAATGTTCTTAGATGTGCAGGCTACACTTAAATAGTAAACATAAAAGGAACACTTATTGCTGAAGAACTAATTTAAAAAGGAAGTACAATAAAGCTGGAAATTTGAAAGACTAGAAAGCAGTATGAGAAAAAAACAGTGAAAAAGATTTTCTACAGACACCTTGGGAATAAGTGGATGGTTAACATACGGGTACAGCAATGAGGGAGACAAGCTTGTGGTGGAGACAGAGAAAGTGGGAGAAATACTAAATCAATACTTTGCTTTCGCTTCTGTAGAGAAGGTGGATATTGAAATTGAGCTGGGTATAGGACAATTAGTGAAGGATATCATTCAAGGAGATGATACAGAAGAAATTACTCAAACATGAGGTATATAAATCACTGGCATTTGACAGGTTACATCTTAGTTTTCTGAGGGAAGCTAGAAGAAATATCAGAGGTTCTAAATATAATTTTCTAAAATTTTGTCCCTATGGGGCAATGAAACTGGAAGGTGGTAGACATAACTTTCCTCTTCAAAAAGGGTTAAGTTAGGCAAGTACAGGCCAGTTTGTTATACTTCAGCTGGCTTGTGAAGAGAAACAGACTGGGTAAGCTGAATGGCTTATTTCTCTGCTGGAATATCATATGATTCATCCTTTACAAAATCTTTTAACCAAGATTAACCAAATCTTCACAAGATATGTTTTGCATTCATCCTAACTCAGGTATGGTTGCTTTTTTATATTATATAAATATATTTAAGTCTTGCTCCTCCCATCCCAAATGGATTTTGTTGCTCAAAATGTAATCAGTTTAACTTATGGTCTGAGAGGAAGTGGGTTTTCACAGTTAAAATAAAGCTAGGAAAATCTGAAAGTAAGTATAATTACAGAAGGCACTTCAGCAAATGCTACAACCTCCCCTCTGGGAGGCTGTTTAACAAATCTGGATAAGAACTAACTTACAAAGAGCACACTTAAAAGCAACATTATACATTTAAGGGATGAAATTGCTGCAGTGCACAGCGGAGACTAGGTACAAAGAGCAGAAAACTGGAAAAATCATTGCCCGATTTATAATTAGTTCAGGAATTAGGATCGGCCTCTGGTGCCTACATTGATCCGTGAAGGTCTCATATTGTTAATTTGGGTTGTTTACCTTGATGCCCAGGATTCTGATGAGCCTCATGCTGCCAGCGAATGTGGCACCTTTAAAAGTTCAAACAGAGTTCTGCAGGCGCATAGAAACTAGGAGTATAAAAACTGTCCAATCTGACCTTTATCTTTGGAACGCCATCATTTCAAGGTCTTTGCCTAGCCAAGGCTGTCCTACTTACCTCTTGGACATCAGTAGCCACCTTCCTTATCTTCGTACCTCAGAACATGCCAATGTCCAGCTTCGGTGCCATGAGAAAGTGCAGGTGCCACGTTCATCAGCACATTTCTGCTCATGCCCAGGATCCCCCAAGCCTCTGTGCTCCCTGTGCATCATGCAAACTATGCTGGGTGTACACCAGCTGCATTTAAATGAGGAGATGGCGGTAAACTAGGGAAGCATCTGTCTGCACCAGCATTGCAAAAATTATCAGGAGAAAAGCACAACTGCTGTTGGCATACCAGGAGCAGACATTCAAATCCTTCAAATTCAAATTGTATTGAACTTAACAAGATAGATGTCTGACTTCACAAAACATACATTTACATTCAACAGGCATAGATTGAAGTGGGATAGGGTCTTTCTGCTTTGTTCTGTGCTGTGCCTTAAGTTGCTTTCACAGATCCTGCTTCAGGAACTTGATTTCCATGGACTTCTCTTCCACTTATAAACAATGAGTCAAGAACTGATCCCTGGATTTCTGTGGAAGTCAGCCGTATAATGTAGAAGCCAGAGGACAAACTCAACAACCGGTTCACCAATGATCCCCTTACAGAAACCGGCTCCCTTAATCCACAGGATCACTCCATGGTGTGAACTGGGATTCAGTCAACTGCCAGAAATACAGGCCCCTGCTTCAGTGGATCCATGGTTCTACATGATTCCACAATCTCAACTCCTTTTAATAGGAAATGCAGTTATCAGATGAAGAACCAGTTGTCTAACTTTGGCTGCACACCTATAGTGTAAAATACTATTACTCCCCAAGGACTAAAAATACTGCCAGAACATTAAATGGCAGGAATGGGCTACCTTTAAATGATGAAAATAACCACTTTTAGCCACCTGTGGTATATTACAAGGAAGGTTAATTGCACAAACATGAAGGAGATAAACACTGTACAAAGATCCTGAAATTGCACCAATGTCCAGTTGAGATAATAGTGGAATGAGAGTGCTACACTATCGCATAAGTATGGGATACAATTTTGTCTCAATATTCTTCTTCCCACCTTTTCAATGGTGAGGTTAAACTATTTATTTTAAACAGATTAATGCCTCTGCTAACATAACCAAGGCAGGCATTTCAGATAAACACAATAGCACTGATAACCCACTGTGTTAAGGCCAAAGATTATTTTCTTTTTTTAAGCTTAACTGTGCATCCTGCACACACACACACACACACACACTCAAATTCTTGCAGGAGTATGGTAAAAACAGGTGCATTATTATTTTTTCAATAAAAAGTAATTTCAACATAAAATTCTCCATGTCTGGTGTTCATTTATTGTCAGGAAGATCTGCAACTAATAGATGCGCTCTGTTTAAAAAAAAATCATACTTCTCAGTGCAGTTAGCTGTCAGTTTGTGTCAATGGCCTAAAGCAACTAACACAAGCAGAAAACATATTAGCAATGATACAATATACAAAGAGAATTATTCAGAAATCTAACATCATAATCATGTAATATTATCAATATTTAAAATGAATGTGTATCACCAGAAACCACATTCTCCCACAGAGAGGGGGAAAAATCATTCATGTGCAAAAATCCATTATTTTAAGGTAACACTTAAAGTAATCAATTTTATGCCATTTTCATTTCTAAATGTTCAATGTGTTAGTATGATGTACACTGGAGGGTGAAAATCAATGTCAATCTGTCTAAAACTTCCATCAAAAATAACTTTACTCGTGTACAGTTCAAAAGTACTGAGCAGTAAGACTATTTTGTAATGGGGAGAGAACTATGTTCTGTCATCAGTTCTACCCATTTAATTTAGCATTTCCAATTGCCAACAGCAGTGACTGTAAATATTATGAGGCTTTGATAGATAAAAATAAAACAGAGCCTTAAGCTACTTTAGCTACACTCTGGAACTCTACCTGAATCTACCTGACTTGCTACTCCTCTTTTACCTTTAGGAGGCTCCCAGTCTTTTGAGATATTTTGACCACTGAAAGGAATTAGGAAAAAGGTTCCTTTTAAGATCATAGTATATTCACCCAAGTTAAAAGACGCTTTCAGACAGCAGGTAGTTAAATGCTCATAAGAATTTTCCCATTTACTATAAATAATAAATTATTATTGTCTCAGCAATCAAAAAACATTAGATGCCCTCTGGGTGGAATTTAATGTCTGCCTCGTGGCAAGTTTAGTGGCGGGGGGGTATCTAATCAGGCGAGATGGACTCTGCTCCCTTCCTGTCTCTGCTCCGATTAAGTCCATGGTGGGGAGGCTTGTGAACAGCTTTTCCACCCAGCTGGCAGTTGAGGCCCTTAAGTGGGCAATTAAAGTTCACTTAAGGGCCTCATCCTGCCTTGCCTGGGTCCCTGTGCGATCCTGGGCCTCGGGATGGGTGCATTACTGGCAGCTACACCGCCCTCCCTAGTCGCGCTGCTGAGCAATGAAGAGCTGTCGGTAGTCCTCGGTGGGCAGGACTTCACCCCCACCCCCACCCCCATCCCCACCCCAGCCCTTGATCCCGGGGAAGGCCCACTGTTGCCCAGTTGAATGCCGGATTGGCACTTAATGTGGCAGGTCTTCCTGAAAAGAGTGATGCAGAGCTCTCACCAGCTTGTCAGCCAGCAGGCAAGAACCCCCATTGCCTTCATTAAATACCGCCCTTTGTGTTGAAAAATCTTTAATCCTCTCACTGGCTGTTAACACAGACATAGAAAATGTTTTTCCTAACAGCAAGCTTCAAGTCAGCATGGCCTAGGAAACACTGGAAATTATGTTTCGGCTCAGTTTATTCTTCAGCTTGTAGCTGACTTGAAAGAAAATGATACAATAAAGCAAATCCCTCTTTTCCCATTGGGGATATCGTAGCATTTTTTTTGTTATGGGAAGTGTGCAGCAAACGTTTTGAAAAGTCAGGAATTTCTATTTTTGTGCGTCATGTGTAATCTGCAAAATAAAACAGTTTCTTGTCCTCCCTTCAACCTGATTCCCACCAAGTCTTTCCTTGATCTCCCATTGAAAAGGTTGACTAATATCCTGTGCAGACCTTAAGGGAATACATGTTGTTGCACCATCATACAGGTAGATATAGGGCAATGCAGTAAGGTGATGGCGTAGTGATAATGTCACTATACTATTAATCCAGAGGCCTAGTCTAATGTTCTGAGAACACAGGTTCAAATCAATTATTCAATTAATAAAAATATGTGGAATTGAAAGCTAGTCTCAGTAACGGTGACCATGAAGCTATCACCGGTTGTCATAAAAACCCATCTGGTTTAGGGAAGGAAATCTGCCATCCTTACCTGGTCTGGCCTACAAGTGACTCCAGGCCCACACTGTGTGGCTGACTCTTAAATGCCCTCTGAAATGGCCTAGCAACCCACTCAGTTCAAGGGCAATTTGGGATGGGCTACAAATGCTGGCCTTGCCATTGATGTCCACATCCCATGAAAAGAATAAAATTATGTGAGCCAAAGCTCAAAGTAAACTGCTCAAACCCTATACAGAACTGATTAATGCTACTGAACTCAAGAAGGTATCAAACTCCATTTCATCCTTCACCTTCCCAGTTGTTCTATTACTATTCAGTGCACTTACCCTCCCCTGGGAGGTGCCTTGAGACATTACTATGTTGACAGTATTATATAAATACCATTGTTAATGATGAACAGAAGACATTGGCAATTATTTTCCATTTTTCCTTTGTTTTAAATGAAGTGAAATTCTATCATACTGCTTTGTGATAACCAGCTATTGTCCCAAAGCCTTTTCTTTTTAAAACCTGTGTGAATATCCTTTTATTAAAAACAACCCTTTCTTTCCTTTTCTGTTGTAAAATGGTCAAATGATCCAAAGCAACAACACAAAAATATGCAATTGTAATGTTTCCCCCACAGGGTGTACATTTAAACTTACAGAGTCTGTCTTTGACATTCAGACACCCAACAACAATCCCAACCATTTGTTTTTTGTTTGGTTGGAATCTGCAGGAAAGTTTTTCTCCTTGCTTCTCATTTTTAAATTGCATTGCATTTTCCCATTCTTAGTTTTGTTTCTATTTTATTTAATAAAGATGCTAACTAATGGTTCGAGTGCCCAACAATGCTGGAAATTTCCATTGAAAACAACGGCTTGAATTTTCTGGCCCTGTTGGCGTTGGACCTCACGGTGGGCGTGAGCGGACAATATAGCGAGAAGGCCAAAAATCCGTTTTACGCTGTTGTGAAACCAGTTTTGGTCGTCTACGCCACCCATCAATGGTGGGCTGCATTTCCTACTGCCGCAGGTCAGGAACCTAATTTCAATACTTCAGCATCTTATTATAAGCCCTGCCCACCGGAATCATCCCCCACGCTGGATCATCCGGGATCACACTCTCGTGTTTCACAACTGTACATAAGCGACGTGGGTCTGGTGAGCTACATTTCACTTGGGATTTTGACATTTGCTTCCCTACCTTGCTTCGAGCAGCACTCGCAGTCATGAGCACCAGGCACCACCACTTCGCTTTTCGGGGGTCTCATGGGCAGGTCTCGACCTACCAGGCCAGCTGTAAAGCGGGGGGGGGGGGGGGGGGGGGGCTTTTCAACAGCTGCGGGGCTAGGGCTTGTTTGGGGAAGGGGGAGAACTGGCCTCAGGCGAGAGAAGAAGTTGCAGGGTGAGGGCTGTACTGGGGAAGGGGGGTATCCCAGGGTGTGTGTGGGGGCACCTGTTGATCTGTGCAAGTAGACTCAATATGGTGAGGGCTGAGGGGGCAGTCTCCAGAGGAGATGAGGCCAGGTGGAGATGTGAGGGTGTGTGTGTGAGAGTGAGTGGTGATGTCCCTTGAGCTGGCAGTGAGTGAGATGCCAGTGAATGTGTGATGGGCTTGTGAATGTGAGAGTTTAGAGTGAGGAGATGGTTGCCTTACTCTGGTGGCACGAATGAGATCATTCATCCATTTTCTGCACTGGGATGGCCAACCTCTTGTGTGCAGCATTGGGACTGATCACCTCTGCCACCATCTGCCAAACTGGAGTGAGGCTGATGGGCCTCCTGTGGCCAGAGCAGGGGTAGAAGACATTGCAGTGGGCCTCCGCGGTGTCCAGAAAGTATCCCAGGGATTCAGGTCACTGAATTGGGGGGCTGCACTCTTCTTGGCTTTTGGGGCCATGTCTTCATCGGTGCCCTCCTGGGCTGTAAGCATTGAGAAGTGCGCGCGCAGCTGCAGTTTAAATATAGTGCCCTGCATGAGGAAGCGGCGAGGTAAAGGCATGGCGGGCAAATTGGATGCCACCTGCCAGCGAGACACCGTACCTACTACACTTAGTGCAAATGTGGGACGATTCCACCCAATGTCTCTTGCAATGGTGGATCTTTCCTTTAAATGGTTGCAGCCAATGAGGCCATTCAGCCCGTCATTATCATGCCTGATCTCTGCAAAAGCAACTCACCTAGTCCCTCTTCCCTGTAGCTCTGCCAATTTTTTCTCTTCAGATAATTATCAAATTCCCTTTTGAGGGCCTCGAGTACCTCCACAACACTCAGGCTGTGCAATCCAGATCCTAATCATTTGCTGCATAAAAGAAGTTTCCCTCATGTCACCATTGCTTCTTTTATCAATCACCTCAAATCGGCGTCCTCTGGTTCTTGACCCTTCCGCTAATGTGAAAATATCCCTCATGATTTTGAGCACAACAATAAACAGCAAAGATCTGTGACTGAGAATGTGCTCATTAGCACTTCTCCCACTGAGAAATATTCTTTGACTCTACACCAATTCAATATCAGTCAATGCAGTTGTTTTGAGCTGCTACAATACTTTCAAATTAAAAAGAATTCTAGCCAAGATGCTATTGATTTTCGTTTTATTGAATATGAAAATCTGGTTTATACCCCTTTTGCACAGATGGTAGTTTCTGCCAATATCAGGGTATCCATACAAAATCTGGACTTCAAATTCGAGCGATGGATTTTATTAATGGAGAATACATTTCCTTAGATATGGTGGGGGTTAATTGTTCACAATAGCGCTATATTATCATGCCACCAGGACCTAGTTGCAACATCAGGACTGCAAAAGTAAAGGAACTATTTGCCAAAACTGTACCAAAAAGCAGATGCAGGGGATGCATTTTGCTGTTTTCCTCTCCAAGCACTTCCCTCTGTTGCTACAGTGGAAGGGAGTATGTCAGAATGTTGAACAGATGGTCCTTATTATGAAGGTTGGAACATTAGAGAGGTTTAACAGAATACTGGCCATGTCAGCAGGGATTGTTCACCACATTGAATACTATGCTACAAGGTGAAGGATTCTGTTTTCTCCTTGAGAGCAAGGGAGAGGGAGGGAGGGACGGAGAAAGAGAGGCATTGGTCTTAATATCAGAAGCAACAGAATACTATATATGTATAATATGTTGGGACAAATTACATTGATAGATTTTTTTGACTCCATTTAGACAACAACAATTTAAAAAAAACTCTTTGCTCTCGCTAATCTTTTTAACCCTTCTTCTGAAGGCTGGGATACAATTCCACAAACACTGGCTATCTTCTGATGCCTCACTCATTCAGTAGTCTTTGTTTACATCTCAGCCAAAACAGTGAGGCTTTTACGATTGATACCTGGGATGGGGTTATTTTATGAAGAAAGATTGGACAGACTGGGCCTATATCCATTGGAGTTTGGAAGATTGAGCGGCGAGCTTATTGAAACAGAAAAGATCGTGAGGAGACTTGACAGGGTGGATGCTGAAAGGATGTTTCCCCTTGTGGGACAGACTAGAACTAGGAGACACAGTTTAAAAATAAGGGATCTCCCATTTAAGACAGAGATGAGAAGAATTTTTTTCTCTCAGAGGGTCATGAATCTTTGGAACACTCTTCCCTGGAGAGCAGCGGAGGCAGGTTCATTGACTATTTTTAAGGCAGAGGTAGATAGATTCTTGACTAACAAGGAAGTCAAAGGTTATTGGGGGTAGGTGGAACGTGGAGTTGAGGCCACAATCAGATCAACCATAATCTTATTGAATGGTGGAGCAGGCTCGAGGGGCCAGATGGTCTACTCCTGTTCCTAATTCATATGTTTGTATGTTGAGCATCAGTTAAGCTTGATACTGTTGACAACTGATGTCTATACATAGGCACTTTCCAGTTTGAGGCATTGAATAATGATTAGGAACAGGAGTTCTGGTTGATTAATTCTCCCTTCCCTAACCCCAGTTTATTGATGGCAGTTAAATACTTGCCAGTGCATTTAGGATGAAGGATGCTGTTGTTTTGTCCTGGTATCATAGCCTAGGAATTACTTTGAGTGGTGTTGGCATGTGACTGCATTATTGTAGCAACTTGCATCAAATTCCTGTCTTTGCTATTTTATGAGGTATTAACCTGGTTTTTTTTATTCGTTCATGGGTTGTGGGCATCACTGGCTAGGCCAACATTTATTGCCCACCCCTAATTGCCCTTCTTCAGAGGGCATTTAAGAGTCAACCACACTGCTGTGGGTCTGGAGTCATATGTAGTCACCAGGAAAAGACAGCAGATTTCCTTCCCTAAAGGACATTAGTGAACCAGATGGGGTTTTACAACAATTGGCAATGGTTTCATGGCTATCACCAGATTTTTTTTTCGTTGAATTCAAATTTCATCATCTGCCATGGTGTGATTTGAACCCAGGTCACCAGAGCATTACCCTGGGTCTCCAGAATACCAGTCAGTGACAATACCATTGTGCCACCGCCTTCCCCCTTTTAATTGAGTTAGAATGATATAGATATTTTTGACACTGAAGGGAACCATTTGGCTCATTGCCAGTCAAGAAACAGCTATCCAGCCTAACACCGCTTTCCAGCTCTTGGTCTGTAACCTTGTGGATTATGGCACTTCCAAGTGCATATCTAAATACATTTAAAAAAATATAATGAATGCCACCTATTAATATTTTGCAAAGTGCGATGTTCATTTTGTTCACTTGAAGTTACCATACAGAATTGTACCAGCAGAGGGAGTCTGCATGCAGAAGCAAAGGCTGGAATCTTCTGCTCCTTCAGGATGCGAGGAAGGAGGTGGGCGGGCCTGAAAATTTGGCATGTTGGTATCAGAACTGATACCCGACGCCTTCCGCCTCCACTGGGAGTAATTTCTGGGCGGGAAAACCCATGGTTGACCTTCCTGCCCCACATCTACTTGAGTCCCTTAAGTGGCCAATTAGCAACTACTTAAGAGCCCCTTCCTGGCTCTGCTGCAATCTTTCTTCTCAGCTCCTGGCAGGCCTGCTGACATGCAGCCTGCATGACTGGTAAAACTGTGTGGGCTGCATGTCCGCTGGAGGGGATCAAGCACTAATCTGTGCTTGATTGGGGACATGGATATGAGGTAGGGGCATGGCCCTGCTGATACCCACCCCCTGCCCCTTCTGCCAAACCCCACGGCCCCTTCTTCCTGCGATATACCCCCAATACGCAAGACCACCCCCCACCAACACCACTTATCTTTTTCCTGGGTCACTCTGCGATCTTGGGACTCTGGGGTGTTGTTCTGGCAGCAGCCATGGCCTCCTCTGTGGCACTGCTACGGGCAAGAGCTTATAGCCTCTGATTGGCTGGCAGCTCTTGACAGGCGGTACGTCGTCTTCCGGGGTCCTCAGTCGGGACGAAGGCCCACTGCTGTCCACTGAACTGCCTGACGGGTAGAAGATACCGTGAGCCTTCCTCGATCCTAAGAGTCAGCGTGGGTGCCTCACCACTTTTTTAGGTGAGACACCTGCCGAGAATGGAAGATTCCACCCACAGAGTCTGAAGAAGCTAATTTTAATTCTGCTCATGGTACTTTTAATTTTGGTTGTCTCTGGCTGTTTCTAGAGAATCTCACAATCTCTATAACGAGTTCCACATCCATTCTATCTTGTGGGTGAAAATAATTTGCAACTTCCTTCTAATCCTTCTGTCAATTAATTTAAATTTATGCTCCCTGGTTATTAGCCTCTCTGCTAAAGGAAATTGGGCCTTCCTATCCACTTTACCTGGGCCCTCATAATTTTATAGGACTCATCTAAATCTTCCCTCAACTTGAGGAGAATTTATTTCTCTGCCTCAGAAGATGGTGGAGGTGGGGGGGGTCATTGAATATTTTTAAGGCAGAGGTAGATAGATTCTTGTTAGGCAAGGGAATCAAAGGTTATTGGGGGTAGGTGGGTATGTGGAAATCGAAATACAAGATCAGCCATGATCTTATTGAATGGAGGAGCAGACTCAAGGGGCTGAATGGTCTACTCCTGCTCCTATTTCTTATGTTCTAAGTGAGCAGGATAGGAGATAATGACCGTCCTGTTTAGATGATATACATTGAATTCCAAATAAAACCTGCAAATAACGTTGCACAGAAGATTAAATGGAATTGAAGTATAATTAATCATCCAACAAAATAGTGGAATAGAATCTAATCTTGTTCCTATTAGAAGATATTAGAATATATGGGATTATAAAGATGCCATTATGCTGAATTGACTGAAATCTCATGGGCAAACGATTGTAATTATTGTGGTTGGGGAACAGTCACAAAGTGGAGTTCTACAAAGCTCTGCGAGACCATTGCTGTTCATCACTTTATTAACTTATGACACAAGAATGTGCACATGGGTTGTTACTTTGAACCAGATTCCCTTCAGTACCTTATCATGTATTCGAAGTTGAGAACATTCTGGGGGAGTTAAAATACCCTAGGGGGAATCGGCGGGCAGGTGTCATGGCGCCACTGACCTGACACCCAATTTTACGCCCCTCCCCTGCCATCATGACCCACAGCAGCGGGTGCCCGGGGAGGAGGGGGTTGTAAAATTCAGCCCAATGTTTTTCCTCAAACAAATGCATAATTTTTTTTTCACCTCTGCCACATTAGGGGTGAACTGAAACAACCTCGAGAGATCTGAAGGTTTTGGCCTTTTTGTACAGTGGTATGTAACCCATTATTTAAAATTTTATACACGTGTTAAGTATACATGCAATGACATTTATGTAAAATAATTTCCAGGCTCATAAGTTAAACGTTCAAGTAATGTTATACAAGATCTGAAATAAAATGCTTCAGTTTTTTAAAGTTATTATGATTTCATTAAAAACTGATGTGGTAGAGACAACCACCTTCTAAAGGATCCACACTGCGGCTAATCACACGTTAACAGTATATTCAATTGAATGCAAGTCTAGTGAACCTTTCTCAAGTTACTGAGATGGCATATTCACAAGAAACAAAATGGCAGGGAGCTCTGTATCCCATTGATTTCAGTGGGGAGGCTTGGCTCAACAGTCAAAGCAAAGTGTGTTGTGTAGACTGCCAAGCTGTAGCTACACTGGAGTCAGGGAAAATGTTTGCTGTTGTTCTTTATCCTTGAGCTGCACTGATAACAATTCAGTGAAGTATGGTTTAATTTTCTGTAATACAATGTGGCCACATCATTTGTGTGTAATATAAAATATAGATCTTGCAGGGAAAAACAATAGTTTCAGTTGTCTGTATAGAATTGTGAACATTTTACCCACGCTTTATTAAAACATCACAAGGACACCAGTCTGAGTATTGTCTAATTCATTTCAGTAATTCTATCTCACGCTGGCATTTTTATCAAATTTAAAATTGCATGAAAATTGTTACTGGTGAACAATGCATATAACTGGAAGCACCATAGCATATATTGGCTAAATATTTAGCAAGCTGCAGATATAAGTACAATTGGCGGTTCTTAAGTTTAAATATAAATTCTGACAGTGACACAGAATTTAGATTCCATACAACTAAATTTATGTATTAAACAGTTATTATTTCAAGGTTAACGAAGATTGCAAACTGAAATGTTCTTGTCTGTTGTTTAAAATGTTAATCGTCTAACCTACTTTTCAAATCAAGCCACAGTTTTCTAGCCCTTTGGTGGAGTCTTTGCATCAGCTCTGGAGGTGATTCTCTATATTTGCATATTAAAATATGTTGTGAGAAATTGGTGTTGTGGTTGCTGCTGGCATCTCTGAGTGAGCACATTTTCCAATTTTGAAACTGCACTGACAGGTCATCCTTTATCTTGGCCATCAATCCCACTTTTGAAGGACATTATAGTTTGGAAACTAGAATTTAACAATTTTGTTGAATTGCGGTTTCAGTCGTTAATATATGGAACCAGAATACTGGATGTGAGTCCTGCCTGCACGTGTATCAGCCTTTTATTTGAAGCAAAGACAGCTATAAATCACAAAACACATGAAATATTCTTTAAAGTCATTGGACTATAAAGTGTATACAATTTTACTAATGATGGTTTAATGGCCTGTTAATTATATAACGGTGACTTTTTCTTCACAGTGTCACTTTTAGCTGCTGTTGGGTGGTTCAAATTGGACAGTAATCATAAAAAAAATGTATATAGCAGATTGCTTATTGACTCTGAATGATTATATGAACCATATAATTTATAATGCGAAGGCAAAATTCACAGAGTTTGAACGATCCATTTACTTGCCTGAGCTCAAATCTCTGCTATGTTTCCACAGTTGAAGACATTTTATATGTTGAGAAAAAGACATCAATTATAATGGTAGGTAGTTAGATTTATTTCTTTTTCAGATTTTCTTTTCCATTGTCTTCAAGAATAGCGTAATATTTATACCTCCAAATACACACCAGTTAATGGAGAAGCTGTTGTAATTGTTTCTTTCTAACCTGTTCCCCAAATATATTGTATATGATTTCCTAGTAGATAGGCCAGATAAACTACCTGTTCCCAGAATTTCACTTCCAGTATGCTCACTTACATTGCCTGTTTTTCAAAACTGTCTTCTGTGCTCCACCAATTCTGGCCTCTTGCACGTACCCAATTTTCATTGCTCTGCCATTGGCAGCCATGCCTTTAGCTCCTGAGGCCCTAATCTCTGGAATTCCCTCTCTAATCTTCTCTGCCTCTCCCTTTAAGATGCTCCTTAAAACCTATGCCTTCAACCAAACTTTTGGTCACTGACCTAATATCTCCTTAAGTGTTTCAGTGTCAAATTTTGCTTGATAATGCTCCTGTGGAGCACCTTAGCATGTTTTGCAATGTTAAACATGCTATATAAATGCAGGATGTTGTTGTTGGAGGGTGGCGACTCTGCACCACCCTCTCCCTTTACTTTATGATCACACGTGGGTGACACCAGCTTTCATTTAGTGCAGAATCCAAACTGCTTAGTAAAGTGTAAATACATGGCTAGGCTCCCTTGTGTGGGTCTTCATTAAAACTGGTCCTTCGAACAGCAGGGTGTTTATACCACGATATTCAAGTGTTCACTTGGAGGTGCATGAAGCGGTGTAACTTAACCTCCGATTTTCCCAGTTCACCTCCGGGAATGCCGAGATCCCATGGTCAAGATTAGGAATTTGCTGTGTGAAGGAAGTACAGATGGATAAACTATTGCTTCATATTTTAGTCATTTGAGATTATGCATTGAACAGGACCTTTTGTGCAAAGCTCAGGCTATTTCCTTAAATGTTACAATGGGAAGCTTTCTGATTTATAGACATACTTTAGACTACAGTTAGGAGTTATAGGCAGCAGGCACATACAAATGCCCCCAATTCCAAGTTCCCCTCCAAATCACACACCATCCTGACTTGGAAATGTATCATCGTTCTTTCATTATTGCTGGGTTCAAATTCTGGAAGTCCCTCACAACACTACACCATAAAGACAGCAACAGTTCAAGAAGGTGGCTCACCACCATCTTCTCAAGAGCAACTGGGGAGTAGAAGCAAATGGTGGCCTTGCCGGCAATGACCACATCACATAAATGAATAAAAAAATTGTTGCTTTACCGATCAGAATTGCTGCACAGCAATTGTAACTGGTCCATTACTGCAAATGTGGAGGTGCCATTATCAACTGAAGAAACAGACTTCATTTTTATATTGTTAAGCAAGCCTATGCTCTATTAAGAGCTTTTCAAACTGTGTTATATTGTCTATTATTTTCTGCTGGATATTTTGGAACAATTTTCTTGATGCCTGCAGGAGTTCTTTACTTTATGCACAGCTCGAAACTGGAAACGTGAGCACTTCCTTCATTTATTCACATGGATCAAGGCGCAAGCTTGGGTTTTAAAAGCAGTTTTTTCAGATGTGTGGAAGGTCACTAAAATGGTTCAATTTTTCTGACACTGCTTTCAAATAATTCCACATTGACCCTATAGCATCTCAAATATAGTTGACATCTAAAAAATATCAAAAAATGTATGAAAATATTACTTATTGTAAAATAAATCAGACACAATAGGATGTCATGATATGCCAATACTCAAGAAAATAGATTTATTTAGTCCCACTAGTCTAATTCTATTGTTCTGCCATTGGGTGTATTTATTGCAGTGCAATGTAACATCTAATACAAGAGTGATTTATATAAGGCTCCTTCAGAAGTACTTATTGTAGTAGCCAGTTCCCAATACACATTCTGGTCGAAAATCAGTGATTTTTTTTGAGGGGTGTTGTCAATGAAGTCTCTTATGCAGAAGCACAGAGACAGGAGGAGAAAATTGCATTGCTATGTTATTATTTTTTATGTTCACAGGATGTTCACAAACACTTCACTGCCACTGAATTATTTTTGACTTACAGTTACTGTTTTTATGTGGACAAACACGGCAGTCACCTTGTGCACTGTGATGCCCCACAAGTAGCAATGGGACAAATGGGCAATTAGTCTCTTTTGGTGACGTTGCTTGAGAAAGCAAATGTTGGTCAGGAATGGGAGAGAATTCACCAGCTCTTCTTCAGCTAGCAACATGGCTACCTGAGCAAACAGAGAAAAGACCCTTGTTATAAAGTGTCATCCAAAAGTTGGCAGCTCAGACATTGCAGCATTCTCTCCACTGCCCTGATTACAAGTTTCAGAGTCCTGTAGTACAAGCTTGAATCACAACCTTTTGAGTAAACTTGTCATGCTGAGCCTGAAGATGTGCAACATGGTTACTATTTGTGTTGGCAAAATTTGAATATAGATTCATGAAAGTAGGGAGATTGGAGCCTATCTTCTATGCACTATGTAATTTATTATTTTAGTGTACATGCGTTTGGGGCAAAAGTATTTTTTATTGTGGGAATGACTGAAGGTTGTAGTGAGTTGGAAGGGAGGAAGAGCAAACGAGCTATGCAGCATTTTCACGCTGTTGCCATTTTTCTTATCTGGAAAACATAATTCTGTGTGTGATGTTATCACCTTATATGAGAAATGGTGGATCATATTGGAATGTGATAATGTCGACTTATCTCACTGACTATCTCTCCACACCAGTTGTATAACCATTATTACAATACTGTGTTATGCTGCCATGAACCTACATGCAAAGCAATTTGAGTACTAAGCTTGAGTTAGCTACAGGCTTTAACGATGTTTGGAAAAGACATAACGATTTTTCATGCTGGTATGAATGTGGAATCCATCATTTCTAAGTGCCTGTACTGTGCAAGATGCGATTACTATTTTCATTCTGGCATGAAATTGTTAGCCACTGATCTACTTCAACATACTATCTCATTCCTGTGGAATAGCTGTTTGGATACAAGTACTTCCAGAACCTTGGCAGAAAGTAATTTACAGCACACAAAAAAACATTGTGGATCTTCTTCGCTATATGTGGTGTCCGAGAATTGGATTGCATGTAGCATGCACTCAAAGTCCTTGTCCATTAGGACGGCATCAAGACATCTGCTTTATTGTGACTGTGCAACTGAAAAGTGAGCTGATAACTGTTCCTCTTTCCTGGGGAGCCAAATGTCAGTTTGCTAGTGGAGTTACTAGGCCCCGAGCCTACAGGGCTCTTGGGTAGATTTCCCCCTCCAACAATGATTGGGTGGCTGGTTGTTGGAACTTGCAGGTGGGCTGCCCATAGAGGTCACCATCTCTGGTTAGACTATTCCTGGAGGTTATCATATGACCTCCCACCTCCAATTGCCTTAGCCAGGCTAACAGCCATCTCCAATATCTTAATAACTAATAAACAACAATGTTCAAGAAAATGAAAAAAATATATAATTGTTTAATGTCACTGATTTTTCCCACACACTGTCCTGGGGATTAACCTTTAATTCCTGGGGGCTGCATGGCAAGCTGGGAGGATTGGCAGCCTTAGGCTCTCCAATGGGAGACCTGATCTGTTTTATGGGCTGGGCCCCGGGCATAGAGGCCAGTGGGCAGCACACGGAAGATGAGCAGCTTTGCTGGCATTGGTTCCGATAATATTAGCTTGGTCAGTCTCTTTTCCCAGCACATAGAGGGCCAGGTGGGGTGAGGGAGGGTCCAGTCTTAGAACGGGGAGAGATTAGGAGGCTGCTGCGGCAGTGACCTAGGTTGTTTCATGTGGAACCCAAAGGAGCACCGCCATCCCACCTCTGCAGTCTCACAACAATAAATTAAAATTATGTACTTGGTTCCTCTTTGGTTGGACCACTAGGTGAAACTGTGTGGAGAGTCCACAGTGCGCATCTCCCTCAGCTCTCTCCTAAAATGGCAATTGTGGTTCGAGTTGTGACATAGGCATCAGCCAAGGCTCAGGGATAGCATTCTCACCTCTGAGTTAGAAGGTTATATATTTAAATCCCACGACAGGACTGGAGCACAAACCAAGGCTGATTTTCCAGGACATTACTGAGGAAGTGCTGCACTGGCAGAGGTGCTGCTTTTCGGACGAGATGTTAAACTAAGGCTTCATCTGCGCTCTTAGGTGGATGCAAAAGGTTTCGCAGCACCAGAGTTAGTTCTCCTTCATGTCTTTGACAACATTTATCTCTCAGCCAATATGATTTAAAAATAGATTTAAAAAATAGATTACCTGGTCAATGGCCTGGAATTTACAAACAGAATAATGATGAGGGAATCAGCATTCTCTGTTATAATGGAGAAAATCTGGCAGCAACTTCTGGAGTATATGCACGTGCATGTAAGATGTGGAAATTCAAAGCTTGCTGTCAGAGGTGTCATCCTCCTCCACAGAGTGCCCTTTTGCAGCTCTCGCCAATAGACTTGCCATTGAAATGACTGTAACAGTGTGAACTTGCTGTATTTGCCACAATTCCACACTAAAGATACTGACTAGATTAGAAATAGTGAATTCAGGACTGTGTTTTTGACGGCATAAGTGATAATTATTGCTGAACAATATCTCTGACCCTGAAAAATTAATTTTATAAGTGTGTAGTCTCATTCCCTCAGAAAGAAATTAGTGTTGGGAAGCTTTAAAAAAAAAAAAAATTTTTCTTTTCCTTCTTCGGTTTGTCTCTTTTATCTCTCTCCTTTTATCCCATCTCTTTATTTTGCTAAGTGTGCATCATTTAAATCTAATTTATACTTCCTGGTTTGAACTCTGTGTGCCTTCACTCTGAGTGTTTGAAGAAGTTGCTTCCTTGCTCATAGAAGACACAAATTTGTTGGAGAGAGTGCTGCACTGGAAAAGATATCAAATTAGAGGGAATGTCCACTGACAAAAGTCTCAGGTGAACGGCAAGTACCATTCCTTTGCCGATGAGAGCACATTTGACTCCATTTCAAAAATACTTCACTGGCTGTAAGGTACTTTGGGACCTTTCTGAGGCCTGGGGTTATGAAACATGCTACATAAATACAAATCCTTCTCAGTTTTTTATGTGTAACCCCAACTTGCATGTGAAGAGACCCTACCGCCTAATTCGGGGGTGGGGGGTGGGAAGGGGGGCACCCAGTGGTTAAGCCCTGGGGAAGGAAAGGATGTCTATTCTGTCACTGAGAGCCGGGCATTAAGTTGCTCCCTACCATTTTCAGGCTGCTTAATCCTGCTTCCACTGGGCAAGAGCCCTCCAAATCACAGCAAAATGCTTATTGCAAAACCACAGCTGGTACTATTTATATAAGATGAGCTTCTGCTAGTTAATGGTGAACAAGCTTCTGCAATTGTTTGAAGTTAAAATCTTTATAAGGTCTCCTAACATAACCTTTACAAAGCTACTGCAAAAACCCACAGTGGCTTAAAATTCTTCCAAAACGTAGACATTAGTATAATCTAATTTTACTTTACTAACAATATAGATCACAACTAATGCATTTCATGAGCTCTTCTCCATATTTTCCCTCAGTTGCACTTACATGACCTTCCCTGATTACTTAATGTAGAGATTAAAAAACTCTTCATTTCACATTGGAAATATAAAGCTTAGAACATTCATATTGTGCTTGATTAAATGCAGCCTTTTACAATTTTTGTTCATGGGCAGGTATTTTATAATTGGCTGAATGGCCGTGCAAGTTTCTATCAATGCCTACTTATCCCACCCAAAATTCAAAAATTCAAATACTACAAAATAATAGAAAACCAAAGAAAATAAAGTTACTTTTTAACTGTTGAAATTAACTTAAACACTTTTATTTGGTTTAATTCTCTCTGAGAATTCGGTGAATTAGGAAGTTGTCAGTTCCATGGGTGTTCGAGGGATGCTGGCCAAGCAGTCATCATTGAATAAAAACAGAAAATGCTGGAAAAACTCAGCAGGTCCGGCAGCATCTGTGGGGAGAGAAACAGAGTTAATGTTTTGAGTCTGTGTGACTCTTCTTCAGAGCTAAGAGAAGTGGAAATGTGATGAAATTTGTACTGCTTAAGGGTGGGGGCCGGGGAGGGGGTGTGTGTGTGATTGGGTGGGGCAGGTGAAGCTGGATAGAAGGCCAGCGATAGGTGGGGACAAAGGAGAGATTGACAAAGATGTCCTGAACTGTCCACAGAGGCTGTTAGACCTGCTGGGTTTTTCCAGCATTTTCTGTTTTTGTTTCAGATTTCCAGCATCTGCAGTAATTTGCTTTTATCTTAGTCATTCTTGAGTACCGGTGGGTGTGACATCAGTGATGCTCGATCCTGTCCTCACCCAGTGTCCAAGCAGACACATAGTTCAGCATGAGCTATTGGAGAGAGAAACTGGATGAGGAATCCCTGGCTGTTGTTCTTTCTCTTTTGCATAAACCTGGGAGCAGGACGCTGCTGCAGTCCCTCGAGTGGAAATCCTGCTTGAGGTCAGCTAACCCAGTATGGACTCAGGCTGAAAACCATGACTCACTTTTTATCACTTCCTATCCTCTGTCACAGTGCATTTGACCACTGAGCCACTGAGGTAACACAGAACACCTTGAGAAGCCTTTGATCTGTAAAACGAAACGCTATTGAAAAGAAATTGGGCAGTGCTAATTCACAAAGAGTCAAATATGGGCTTCAAATTGTTGTTTTGAAGGCAATGTAAAAGAAGATAAATTGAGTGCCCAAACCCAAAGCTCAGCAGTGTCAAAACTTTGTGTACATGAATATAATTCATTTTGTGCTGTCAAAAGTGTATGTATATTATGATATTTTCAGAGCATCCATCTCTTAGGATGACTGATAATTTGGAATGGTTTATGCTAAGTAGCAGTAAAGCATGCATTCTAAGTAAATAGATTACATTACACTCTCGCAGAAATACTTGTTCAGCAGAGCATTGTTCAGGCTGATGGGTCTGAATGGAAGAGAAAATAAGACAGTGTGAAGTCTAAGTTATCTGATTCTTTTTTTATATATTGGGCGAAAGAGGAGAATGATGTTCAGAGTCACAATCTTGCAACAGTGTCCTATTGATCTGAAGTAAATAAATTTCAAAAGCTCACTATTTTTAATCTCAATTCCACACTGAGCACTGGCAGTATATCACTGTCACTCGACTCTCTCATTTGAGTTACTTAATCTTATTTTAATCAAATATTTTTGAATCTTGACAGTCAGACAGATAGGCTTGTATCACATGAAACTTGACAAACAGTACTGCAGGATCATCAGCTCTGAATAGGGGGGGGCAGGGGAGAAAGCTGGTTTTCTGTAGAAAAATCAGTTCTTTTTACTTGTTAGAGTGGAGTGGATGCTGTAAATCATGAATAAAACAGAATATCAGAAGGGTTTCAAACCAACTCTTATGCAGAGTCGCTGAAAATGCTCTTTATTGTTCACAAATCCCTTTATAATCTCACCTCACCCTAAGGCAGCGACCTCCTTCACTCTGCAACCCCAACTGCCCTTCTCTACATTCCCCCTTCCTCTCTGCTGCATCTTTGGTGCCAGAAGCCATTAGCCATCATGGTCTTGTGCACATTTCAATTCCCTTCCTAAAGGCTTGTTACTACAAGGATCAGTGTTGGGACTGTTGCACTCTGCCACCTTTCTCAACAATCAGGATGAAGGTGCCAAAAGAATTATCAGCAAGTTGGCAAGACAACATGTTAATGCAGCTCTAGGAGCTTACATGAAAAAATAGATTGCAGGCAGATCTAGTTGCGTTGGGGAATGGGCCAAGATCTGTCAGATTTCTTTTGATATGGACAAACATATGGCAAAGCAGTAGTGCACTGAAGGTGACTGAGAGGGAGAAGGACCCACGGGTTATAGTGTGCAAGTCAATGAAGGTCCTTGACCATTGACATGAGGTTATAGTGAAAACAAATAAAGTATTAGAATGTATTGCCAGGATAAGTGAATATAAAGTGAGTATCATCTTTATACAAGGCCCCTACCAGGTCATGGGTGAAATACTTCATTCTTACCCCAGGTAGATTTTAGGCTGGTGCATTGTGAGTTGTGGTAGAAATTCACCTGCTGCTCCAGGAATGCTGCCGGACACAGTTACGAAGTGGCACAAAATAGCATGCCCAGGGCAGCCGGTCAAAATCCCGGCAGATGGCAGGATCAACTTTGTAGGGTGCGGCGCATGGAGACTCGCACTTGGGAAGAATCGGTGACAGGCAGGGTCAAACTTTCCTCATGGGGGCCCAAAAGGAGCATTCATCCTCCTGGTCCCACAAGGAAAGTTGAAAAAAAAATTGCTGTTGGGGTCTTTAATGACCATGGCTCCTCTCAGTGTAGGCTTCACCTGGTGAGAAGCCTACCACAGCTTCCATGCTCAGGCCAACAGGGAAAATTTCCACCATGCAAACATAAGGGACAATCTGATTGGCTCTGCAAGATTGTTGCTGCCAGATGCTCAGCAGAGCTGGCTAAAATTCAGAATAGTAATTTCCTGACAGGTTAAGTAACTTGGGCAATTTTAACTCTCTTTCTAGTTTTAGGAACCTCGTTTGCCTTGATTGGGTTCTTTTTACTGTGGAAAAGTGTGGCCTTCAGGAGATCTGATTGCTGTCTTTAAAATAATGAAAAGATTAGGTTTAATTTAAACAGACAGACAATTTGAGTTAGATAGGCTAAAGAGCACCAGGAAGATACGTCTAAGTTACAAAAGTACAGAACTACATTAAAATACAGAGTTGTTGAAATGTGGAGTAAGTTGCTGGCGTATGCGATGGATACAGGTTCACTGAAAGCATTAAATACCCACTGTCTCATTTATCTTTCCTCTCCTGAAAGCATTGTCCTCCTTAGCTTGCAGAGACTGAAGCAAACATTGGACTTGCAAATGTATTGTCAGTCCTGGAATGGAGTGTTTGTAGCCCTCTCAAAATGAGAGTTTTCAGCAAAATGGTCTCTTTATGTTCATTTATGCACATCTGCAACTTAAAAAGATATCAACAATGAAAACCCATTAAATTGTCAAGTCAGTTTTCACATAGAAACTGTTTCCTAGTGTTTGCTTATAAATGGACCCACGAATACAGGCCAGAGGTAATCATCTCAACATTTTTGTCAGTCTCAGGTTGTATTAATGATGCATTGTGCATTGTTTTCGAAAAACCTATTACTATTATTTTTGATTATTGAAATTTGCATTTACCTTGCAGCGCTGCCACTAGTGACATTACTAAAACTTGAACCAGGCTCTACTCGTGTCTCCGGGAAGGGTCTAGAATCATTGGAAGAGATGATCTTCTCAGGCAGATTGAACACACAATTTATCCCCATCAGCCACGAGTGCAGTTTGCCGCTTGTTGGTCTGTAAGGACCTTCCCATGTCATCAGCAGTTAGAAATTACTATTGTTATTCATGAGTTTTAGATAACTGCACATGCACAGCTTGTTTTAAGCAATATAAACAGGGCAGTTTCCACAGCCAACAGCAACCAGGAGTATTATTAGCTCCATAATATGATTGATAGCGCTATCATCTACAATCTCGGGGGTATTTTATATGCATAGATTAGCGTCCTCATTCAGGAGTTGCTTTAAGGGTGGGCAGGGCACAACAAGAGGTGGTACTTAGCATGCCTTAAGGACAACAGATATTCTGCAAATCAGCAGATGATGTAGAGATTGCAAATGAGTGGTGATGCTGTAGAGATTGCCATGGCACCATGTATTCCCATGTCTATATTCCACAAAGTTGCTGGTCAAAGAACTCATTTTATATGAATTCCAATTAAGTTTTATATGGAGTCTAGTTACCAGAAAATTGACATCAATTCCTTTTTAGTTGTATGTACAGCTTTAAAATCTTCCTAAAAACCTAACTAAAATTCCCACTAATTTTTTTCCCTCTGAGAAATATGCTTACAAAAGTTATCTGCACATCAGAGCATAATAAATTTTAACAGAAGCTAAAGTTATGGCTTGATACCTAATGAGAGAATCATACATGCAAATTGGACAAGACTCCTTTACTCCTGATTTGATTTAAATAATGCCAGTTATAAACTGATGGAACTACTGACACTGGACAAAATCACGGAGGAGAATTCAATAACTGACAGAGTCCAGGAGTCGACGTTTCAGGAATCCTTAGAGTGAAGGTCAGAAGTGTGGAAAATTGTCCCTCCTTACCTTTCTCCTTCCAATGGGCTTGAAGTGAGCTGGGGGCCATACTGGTCATGAAAATTTGAGAGAACAGTGATTAGATGTTGTGTGATTTTGCTTGAACGATGTCCTTCCAGTACCTTAATATCAGTATTAAAGGTCTTAGAGATTTGTTGTTTAATATCTGATTTACTGCACAAAAAACACTTTTGAAAGTAAATATCTACTATCAAGGTTTCACAGTCCCAGTTACAGTGTAGAGCAGCTTTACCACCAACAACTACAATATTTTAGTCTCCTGCTAGCCTGTTTCAAATCCCATAATTTCTCCTGCATTAAGGAGGCCTGGTAGCTGCCCTGATGGTACAAGCAGGAGCCAGAGGGCAGAGAGGCAGCAGCAGCTATGGTTGTTGGCCACTGTTGACTTTTCCTTGACACTGTTATTGTTTGTGAAGCCAAAGGTCACGTCTGCCATTGCTAACCCATAAACCCATCAAAAACATAGAACTACATAGAAATTACAACATGGAACTAGTTCATGGTGTTCATTCTCCACATCAACTGGCCTGTTCCCATTTCGCTTTTCTTCAACCATGTACAACAATGCAGGATTTTGCCGTTGGTGGGCGTGCGGGCCCCACCGCTTGACAGCGGGCAGACAGCCAACCCCCGCCGCCAAACTGGGGCCCGCCACTATTTTGGGTGGGCGGGCCAATTAAGGCCCACCCAGCGACCTGCCCGACAGGAAACGCTATGCACTCCCTGTGCAGTTGGGGGGGGGGAGTGGGGGCGGGGGGAGGGAATCCCCAGCTGTCAAAGTGCGCTCTTTCACGCACAGCTCCCTGAGACTAAGGGTTGTCTCAGGGAGAGATTACTGACTGCCCAAAAGTTAAAAAATAGAAAAATAAAAATATTATTAACATGTCCCCCTCATGTGACAATGTCACACGAGATGGGACATGTTAATAAAAACGACATAAGCTTTATTACACTTTTTAAAAATGGACATGAAACCTCATCCCGTCAGTGGATGAGGTTTCATGTATTATCAGAAGCCCCCTGGGACTCCTGGCCTGCCCGCCAGCCTTAAGGTTGGACGGGCAGGTCTTTAACTATCTTAGTTATCCTGTCAATGGCCTCAATTGGCCATTGACCGGTCGGCGGGTGAACAGCTGATTTCGCTGTCCGCCTGCCTTCCTAAAAATTTAAAGGGACTGGGATGATGTCAGGGGTTCCTCCTGGCGTCATCCCGCGTCATTTTCCCCTCGGCGAGCGGGCCCCGCCCCCAAATCGCCGACGGGAAAATTCTGGCCTAGATGTTAATATAGTCTCTGTTTCAATCACTAACCCCAGTAGTGAATTGTGCAGCATCAAAACCTTCTGTGTAAAAATGTTTCTCCTGCCTTGGTGCTAAATCTTTTGCATTTAATCTTATATCATTCCAGATCCCATCATCTACTGCAGACAATCTTTCTACACATGCTGTCCCTGCCTTCATAATTTTAAGCACCTCTATTAAATCACCCTGTAATTTTTCTCTTTTAAGGAAAGCCAGCCTAATTTTGTATCTGCTCACACCAGGAGCATTCTAGTGAATCTGTGCCATATCCTCTCCGCTGCCTCAACATCCTTCCTATTGTGTGGAGACCACACTGTACGCCATGCTCTGTGATGTTAGTAATGTCTTAAACGTTGGCTAATCCTTACTCGTGCCATTTATAGGAGCAGAGGTCAGTTTATTAGGTGGCGTTTATGTAATTTTCATTTACTGCTGTTAATGGGGTGTTATGTAGGTCCAGCTTTCTTAGCCTTTAGTTTTAATGTGGAAAGGTCTATTGCGCTTAATAGTTTTGATGCTTGTAAATGTAAAACAATTATACTGAAGGTAGCATTATGATGATGTGCGAGGAGAAAGCAAATCACGCTTAAGGTGGGTGATTCCCACAACATTCCATAATGGATGGAAAAAGGGAATGCGTGCCCATGGGCACAATCTTGCCCTTGTTGAGCGGGATCAGCTGGGGCGGGCAGGAAGCTGACCACTGCCCACAATCGAGGCCGGAAGGCGATTTCACCTTGGCAGGCTAATTAAGGCTCAGCACTGCCTGTGTGGGTGGGGGGAGGAGGTTGAGCAGGCTGAGTGTGAACTTTGCGCATCTGCGTGTTTCATAATCTCCCTGAGGCACAGAGCTGCCTCAGGGAGATGAAGAGTTTTAAAAACTATAAAGAAATTTAAAATGTTATAAAACATGTCCCCTCATGTGACTCTGTCACATGAGCAGGGACATGTTATTAATTATATTTTAAATTGTTTATTTTATTTTTATTAGCTTTAGGAAACCTCATTCTGCCCATGGATGAAGTTTCCTAAATAGTGCAACAGCCGCTTGACCTTTTCGCCTGCCCACTGACCGTAAAGTTGGATGGGCAGCAAAAATTTTGCTCAATTATCTTCTTTAATGGCCTTAACAGGCCTTTTAATTATTGGCGGGTGGGCTGCAGACTCCGGCACGCACCCGCTGAACGAAATATCATGTGATTGTGTGTTGATGTTGGGACGCTCGCCCAACATCAACACGTGTCATTTTACGCTCGAGTGGGTTCGGCACGCACCAGCCCGCTGAGCTAAATATTTTGCCCCATGTTTCTGAAAAATGCCATGTCTAAGTGAGGGTCCACACCGGTGGTACAATTTTGTTAAAATTATCTGAGGAGAGTCAGCTCCAAATCATTTGTCATAAATCCCATTATTACTTTTATTTTCAATTATGAAACAGCGGTATGTGTATCAGAAAGCTGGCTTCTATTTTGTATTTTCACCCATAGAAGAATAGATGATAAAAAACTTTCATGCACCATGAGGGAGGCAAGTGTCAGGTCTGGCCTTGCCCAGGATTTGTCATCAGCCCCCAGCCAAAGTTAAGCATTTAAGAGATACCTTCTTGTTCATCCAGGAGGGCTCTACCAACACAGGAGTTACAACTGGTGCCTCACCCAGGACCTACCTGAGGGCCACTGTCAATGAGCCAGGTGGCATCAGCTGATGTCCCCCATTGGGCGATCAGCTTGTGGAGGCATGACCAGTGTCAGCAGTTGGCCCGTATTATCCAGATAAAGGCCCGATTTCTATCAATCCCCATGCCTCTTACTTTGAAACCAGTCCCAGACTAGCTTCCACCCCCACAAGCTCGGTTTCTACACTAAATGTCATAGCTATTTGTGATGTGAGTTCTTATCCTACATTAGGTGAGTTATGTCTGATCCCTGCCTTAGGCACATAAAGAAGAATTGAAGGCAGTGCTCTGTGCTTAATCATAGCATGGTAACCTTTGAAAATAAAACTATGGTGATGGTCTTAATGCAGGAATAGGGTAGATGCCAAAAGAAAATACGCGAGCTCCTTTCAAGTTTGACAGCAAATCTTCCTTTCTAATCCCAGTTTGCACAATGTTTTAAAATAATTTTAGTCCAGTGGATTTAGATTCTAAATGACGCTTATTGATCATTTTAAGTCTGCACTGTCCATTTCTCAGTAAACATGTTGTAGTATATCTGGCACACATTTCAAACCTACACGTACAGTGATTTTCCAACATTGATATCCATGTCATTTGCTTTGCTGGGTTCTGTGGGTGTTTTGCGTCTTGGCCAAAATATATTCGCACTCACTCTCTATCCAGCAGGGATCAGCAAACTGGATTAGGAACCACGTGTGTTTCTTTTGCCTCCATTTTAGGGTGGGATTTTGCTGCCCCGCCCCTGGCCGGGATTGTCCGCTCCTGCCGAAAGTCAATGGGCTATTGGCTGAGCTGCCCAATCTCCCGCGACGGGCCAGGACATCCCAGCCTTGGTCTAAAGAAGCAGAGGCCAATTTTAATGCCCCGTTCCCAGGGCAGAAATGAATTAGTACAGATCAATGGTCAAATCTGGGATCTTCCTGATTGGCATGAATTTTGATGCTGAAACTCTGAGTGAAATATTATATTACAGTCCTCTCATGGAGAAATATTGGAGCAGATGACCAAAAGTTTGGTCGAAATGTAGATTTTGAGGAGTGTTTTAAAAGAGGTAGGAGACAGACAGGGGGCAAATTCAAGAGTTGAGTTACATAGGGAAAGCATTCACTTGTCCTTAAAATGGAAGAAAGCTGGGCTTCAAAGCCAACATTATTTTGGAGCAAAAGCCTCTCAAGTTTAAGATTGTATGTCAAAGACTTGTACCCAAGCCCCATGACAAACTGGCTACACTCTGGTCCAAAATTGGTCAGGAAGCAGGACACTTGCTGGGTGTGAGGTGTTATCATGACTCAAGTTCTGATGTTTTCTTTGCTGCTGATTCAAATTCACTGAAACCTTTAATATCCAATTATGTCATAAGATGATACAGAATTAAGTGGAAAATGGAGTTCCCTTTTAAAACTCAAACCACTGAGTTTTACTTTGCGTTTTCAAAAATGGACAAAATGTTTTTTTTTGTTTCATTGATGTAGGGTGGCCATTCTGGTTCCTTAGCTGTTCAATGAAACCCAAGGGATCAGGATCATGGGGCTGAATGTTCCCCATGGAGGTGGGAAGCAGAGGTCAGGGTTGTTTTTAGGCCCCGATCCTCCAGCTGGAAACATTAAAATCAAAATTTGCACGTGAGTGACCCATTAATTGGAATGGAGACACGTTCCCTATCCAATTAGGGGCAGTGGGTGGGCTCTCAAGGCAGGAAGGCCCAATAGAGGCCTTCCAGCTTCAGAGATGGACCCGGCTACAGGACAAGGTAAACATCAACAAGCTGCCTTCACAGCCACTTCTTAAAAGCTTTAATAAAAACATACAATAAGCAGCAAGGCCACCACTGTGGGGTGAGGGATGTCTGTGCTGACTCCCCTGCCTTTTCCCTGTAGCTCTGCAAACTTTCCTTTTCAGATACTGATCCAATTTCCTTTTGAAAGCCTTAATTGACCACGGGCACCGGGCGTGTTTGGCGACGTGAGTGGACAATATGGCAAGACGGCCAAAAATCGGTTTCACAATGCCCTGCAGCCTCTCCCCTTGCCTGAGGCCACTTCTCCCCCTTCCCCATGCATGCCCTAGCCCTGCAGTCGTTGAAAAGCCCCCCCACCACGGTTGGTCTGGTAGGTAGACTGGCCCGTGACCCCCCTAAAAGTGATGTGGTGCTGTCTGTGAAGCCTGGCATGTTGGCATGATAGGCAAACAAACCGTAAAGATCCGAGCGCAATGCAGCTTGCGCATTCCAGATTCTAACCACTCGCTGCGTGAAAAAGGTTTTCTTCATGTCACCATTGCTTCTTTTGCCGATTACCTTAAATCTGTGCCCTCTGGTTCTCAATCCTTCCGCCAATGGAAGATGTTTTTACCTATCTACTCTGTTCAGACCCCTCATGATTTTGAATACCTCTATCAAATCTCCTCTCCACCATTTCTTCTCCAAGGAGAATAGTCCCAACTTCTCCAATCTCTGTACGTAACTGAAGTTCCTCATTCCTGGAACTATTCTCATGAATCTTTCCTGCGCCCTCTCTAATGCTTTCACAACTTTCCTAAAGTGAGATGCGCAGAACTGGACACAATACTCCAGTTGAGGCCGACATAACTTCCTTGCTTTTGTACTCCATGCCCCTATTTATAAAGCTCAGGATGCTGTATGCTCTATTAACTGTGCTCTCAACTAGTCCTTCTACCTTCAACAATTTATGTACATATACACTCAGTAGACACTTACCCAGTATGCACCATGTATACCACAAGATGTCCCAAACTTAGATATAAAGACAATCTGAAAGCCAACCTCAGAGCTTGTAAACTGGATCCCAATACATGGGAAAAAAAACAATCTTGGACAGGCAAAAATGGAGAAGCCTCTGTCACCAAGTGATTTTGACACTTGAGGAGAACAGAGTCAAGTGCCTTCAGGACAAGCAACTGTGGTTCAAAGTCAATGCCTCCATCCATTCCTTCAACATTGACTTCATATGCAGTATTTGCAATCGGTAATGCAAGTCGAGAGTTGACCTAATGTCGCACACGAGGTGACATCATCGTATACCGTAAACTGATTTTTTCTCTTGCTGAACACTCATCCATTGAAGCGACAGGGGAATCCATCACTATGTATAGTCCTATGTATAGTTCATTATATGCAATATTAATGGAAAATATTTTACATTTCTTGGGAAAAAATAAATCTTTCACCATCAAATAAAAGCCCCCATTTCATTGATATTGAGAAAAATGCACTCTGCAATGTGAAAAAATCCTTCTGATATTTGTAATCCTTTGTCAACAAACCAGGAACCACATCAAAGAGGCAATCTATTATTACAACTTATTGAATCCGTCATTTATTCTTGGATGAGCGGAACACCTACTGTGCTGAAACCCATTAGCACTTGAAACTCAGCCGAACACTGATAATGGTCACAGCTGTCTAAACAACAGACTACTGTCTGGGAAGGAAAGAACAGAAGGTGCTCATATGAATTTCAAAGCAGAGTGCTTGTCAATCAATGTAAGGGAGCAGGTGGTTAGATTTTTTTCAACTGTCACAATCAGTCAGAGCCATTTAAATCACAGTATAAAAGGTGACAGCACTGGCTGACAAGATATTTTGTAATATTTTTCACTGCATTATGGTACTTTCTCATTGAAAAGCACTTTAATGCATGTGAACAAATACACAAGGCTTGTCAATGTAAGGGCAAATTTATCTTTAAAGGGCAAATCCTGATGATGAATCACTGTATTAAAGACACATCTACATTACAACACAGCACCTAATAGTGACATTTGATGGTGTGAAAGCACATTACTTATCTTTCTGAATGTTCCAAACTCCTCAGCAGGTTTCCATTTTCTTCACAGGATCTCAAACCTGGCGTGCTTTTAATGGGCTTCCAAAACCCTGGACCACCAAATGAAATATGGTGTGTGGGAGTAAATCCGATTTTCATTCCCCATAAAATGGGGAGCTTGACCTCAGCAGGACGGGTGTGTGTTTTAGAAACACAGAAAATAGAAGCAGGAGTAGGTTATTCGGCCCTTTGAGCCTGCTCCAGCGCTCAATATGATCATGGCTGATCCACTATCTCAACGCCGTACTCCTGCTCTCTCCTCATACCCCTTGACGCCTTTACAGTCCAGAAATCTATTTCCTTCTTAAATATATTCAGTGACTTGGCCTCCACAGCTTCTGTGGTAGAGAATTCCACAGGTTCACCACCCTCTGAGTGAAGAGGTTTCTTCTCATCTCAGTCCTAAATGGCCTAACCCGTATTTTGAGAATGTGACCCCTTGTTCTAGACTCCCCAGCCAGAGGGAACATCATCCCTGCATCCAGCCTGTCCATCCCTGTCAGAATTTTACACCTTTCAATGAGATCCCCTCTCATTCTTCTAAACTCCAGTGAATTCAGGCCTAGTCAGCCCAATCTCTCCTCATTCAATAATCCTGCCAACCCAGGAATCAGCCTAGTGGACCTTCGCTGCACTCCCCCGATGGCAAGTATACCCTTTCTTAGGTAAGGAGATCAAAACTGCACATAATACTCCAGATGTGGTCTCACCAAGGCCCTATACAGCTGCAGTAAGACATCCTTGCTCCTGTACTCAAGTCCTCTCGCAATGAAGGCCAACATACCATTTGCCTTCCTAACTGCTTGCTGCACCTGCATGCTTGCTTGCAGTGATTGGTATATAAGGATACCCAGGTCCCTTTGTACATCAACATTTTCCAATCTATCCCCATTCAAATAATACTCTTCCATTCTGTTTTTCCTACCAAAGTGGATAACTTCACACTTATCCACGTTGTACTGCATCTGCCATGTATTTGCCCACTCACTCAACCTGTCTAAATCGCCTTGAAGCCTCTTAACCTCCTCCTCACCGCTCACATTCCCACCAAGTTTCGTGTCGTCAGCAAACTTGGAAATATTACATTTGGTTCCCTCATCCACATCATTAAATAGCTGGGGCCCAAACACTGATCCCTGCGGTACCCCACTAGTCACCACCTGCCATTCTTAAAAAGACCCATTTATTCCTACTCCCTGTTTCCTGTCTGCTAACCAATTCTTAATCCATGCCAATATATTACCCCCAATCCCATGTGCTTTCATTTTGCACACTAGCCTCTTATGTGGGACTTTATCAAAAGCTTTCTGAAAATCCAAATACACCACATCCACTGATTTTCCCTTATCTATTCTGCTAGTTACCTCCTTAAACAACTCCAGTAGTTTTGTCAAACATGATTTTCCCTTTTGCACACTAGACATTCCCAAGCAGCAAAAAGGGCAGAGGAAAAGGGCATGAGCTTGGGAATGGGGAGGAAAATTGGATTTAAAAAAGTGTGGCCATTCGCACACCAAAAGGTGCCTCTGCACACAGACAAAAACTCGGCCCCTTATATCCAGGGATATTTAATGTCCAATCCTGCCCTTTTTTGAGCCAAGTGTCATTGCCACAACATCATACTTCCACATGGGTATTTGCATCCGCAACTCACCAATCTTATTTATCACACTCCACGCATTCATATAATGCACGCTAACCCTAACTTAGAATTTATTGTTTTCCCGATTATGCTGAATCCACCTGAAACCTTACTATTTCCTTCTTTAGAGCTATCTATCTCTCCCTGTATACTGCACCTTAGTGTTCTCCTCTAGTATTACCTCCTGATGCCCACATCCCTACCAAGTTAGTTTAAACCCTCCCCAATTGCACTAGCAAATCTCCCTGCAAGGAAATTGGTCACAGCCAAGTTTAAGTGCAACCCATCCAGCCTGTACAGATTGCATCTTCCCCAGAACTGATCCTATGTCCCAAGAATCTAAAGCCCTCCCTCCTGCACCATCTCTCCAGCCAGGCATCCATCTGCTTATCCTCCTATTTCTATGCACACTTGTGCGTGATACCAGGAGTAACCCTGACGTTGCTACTTTTGAGGTCCTGCTTGCTAATTCCCTACCTAGCGCCCTAATTGCTGACTGTGGGACCTCATTCCTCTTTCTACCTGTCACTGGTGCCGATGTGGACCACGATCACTGGCTGCTCACCCTCCCCTCTCAGGGTGTTTGCATCCGTTCAATGACATCCTTGACCCTAGCACCACGGAGGCAACAAACCATCCTGGGTTCATGTCTGCGGCTGCAGAAACGCCTGCCTGTTCCCCCTATCGAATCTCCTACCATTATCGCTCTTCCTGTCTTCTTTGTTGCTCCCTGTAGAGCTGAACTAAGTGCCATGCACTTGGCTCTGGCTGTACTCCCCAAAACCATCACTTTCGTCAGGATTGAATACAGGTTGGAGGGTGAGATACACTCAGGGAACTCCTGCACTACCCGCCTGTTTCTTCTTGTGTGACTATCCCCTCTCTCCCTACATACTCTGAAGCTGTGGGGTGACCACATCTACAACTTGGCAGGAGTGTGGGCATATCAGCTACATTTTCCTTCCGTGCACCCCCTCACCAAATGAGTTTGATTCATGCTTGGGTTATAGTCAAAAGGGGAACAGAAATAAAATCCAAACAATGGGATTGTTGCAAACTGTCAGGGTTCTTAGAATGTTGAAATTTCATCCAAATGTATTCCTTGTCTATTGCTGTTCAGGTGGTGTGCCCTGGAGATTAGGAGGAAACCTGGATCTCAGGATTTGTATTTTTTTTATATAATTTATTCATGGGATATGGGCATTGCTGACAAGATTCTGGTACTGAGGAGCTGGGGGTTACAAGCATATGGAAAAGAAAGAAAGCCTTTCATTTATGTAACACTCTCACATCCCCAAAACGTTCCAAAGTGCTTTACACGCAATGGAGTACTGAAGTGTAGTCACTGGCCTAATGTACAGCCAATTTGCAGACAGCAGCTACCACAACAGCAATGTAATACAGCTAATCTATTTTTTAGTGATGGGGATAAATATTGGCCAGTGCACTGGGGAGAATTCCCCCAGCCCTTTGTTGAATATTGGCTGTGGGATCTTTTACGTCCACCTGAGAGGGCAAATGGAGCTTCAGTTTAATGTCTCATCAGGCAGACAGCCCCTCCAACAGTGTTGCACTCTCTGAGTAGGAGCACCAGCCTAAACTTTGTACTGAAGTCTACGAAGTGGGACTTGAATCCACAACCTTCTGACTCAGAGGTAAGAGGGCTGTCCAGCGAGCTGTGGCTGACAGAGGCACTCTCATCTGTGGGCTGGAAGGTTATGGGTTCAAGCCCCACTCCAAAGACTTAAGTTAGGCATAATTAATTAATAATGATTGCACAGTTTGCATATTTTAGATGTCACCAGCAGCTCAGTAGCAATATTCTTGTTTGAGTCAGAAAGTTGCAAGTGCAAACCCCACTCCAGAGGTTTGAGCACATTATCTAGGCTGACACTCCAACTGAGGAACTATTAGAGGTGACATCTTTGGACCAGATATTAAATCGAAGAGTGCCTGCACTCTCAGGTACACATGGACGATCCCATATCTCTTCAAAGAGCAGGGGATTTCTTCCTGGGGTCCTGGTCAATATTTAGCCGCAACCAACATCACTATCTGCTCATTATACCCTTGCTGTTCATGGTAACTTGCTGTGCACAAATTGGCTGCTGTCTTATAACCGTAACCACACTTCAAAAGCACTTCATTGGCTGTGAAGCATTTCAGGATGTCCCAAGGCCATGAAAGGTGCTATATAAATTTAAGTTTGTTTTTATGCATGTAATCATGATAACTTAAGCTGCAATGCTTGTTTAGCAATTTTAGTTGGAAAAGTTTGTATGTAAACAGTCTTTTGACAGTCCTTCCGCACTATATTAGATTTGCCTTTTGATAGAAACAAAATAAAAATAGATGACAAAGTTGGAGGAGGTGAAATGGAAAAGCATAAACATGTGAACGAGTATAATTAACAATTGCAAGAATAATAGGTGTACAGAGGGAAAGTGAAGGGAAACATAAAAAGGATTTAATGAAGTGAAATAAAGCAAGGAAAAGCAAATAGTCTAATAGATAAAAGTGATTAGGATCTAAAGTACGATACTTTGTTGGAAGAGGGCAGTAATTTTCTAAATCTGAACATTTTTAAAAATGCAGTTCTCAAAAACCCGTCTCAGTCTCAATTTCACGATTGATGGTTTTATATTATTTTCCGAAAAACTCTCTCTGAAGTTATTGTTCCCAACGAAATGTTGTTGTTAGCAGGAAAATCTATCTTTTAAAAAAATTAATAATGTTTGCACAGTCTGCACACTTTAAAATGAGGCATAGCTGTTAATAAAATGTTATCTTTCAGCCTTTCTTCCCAGTCTAGGAATGTATGCTAAAGGCTGAATAATGCATGAAAAAGACCTCTCCATGTACTGAATAGTGGATTTTGTAGTGAAGTCCCATGGGCTAAAGAGATAATGGTTACCAGTTGCCTGTTTAATGGGAAGCTAAAGGAGGTGCATGACCTTTACACTAAATGTATTAAATTTTTGTGAAAATGTGAAGTATTTTTAAAAATCTATGTATTTTTGTGTGAAATCTATACCTTTAATCCAGTTGCAGCAAAGAAATATATACAATGTTTTCTGTATTAAGAGGCCTGTTTCTACTTCCATCCCTGTAAAGATTGTGTTCAGGTCAGGAAGACCTGAGTGTATATTCCCCCAGGATTCAACAGAAAAGGCTGCCCTTAGTCAGTTATTGTGCTGCAAGGTATTATGTTACTTGCTCGGTGCGTGTGCTGGCTTGATTTCCAGTTTAAATCAGGAGATTAGTATCGGGCGTTATATTAGCCTCCAACAATTCTAGGGCTGAGGAGCTGTGAGCTTTAAACTGCAAAGAGCAATCAAAACAAATATGTGTTCACTATTTCCACCTGGCTGGTTGCTAAAAATCTGCAAATTTGCGGCAGACGTTTTAAGTTATTAGAATTTACCATCTCATGAGTGTAAATGTTTTCTTGAAAAACAAAACAGGGACAGAATGTCTGCTAATTCATTAAATACATCGGCTAACTGAGAGTCATGCTTTATGCTCCATCTGTGTATCTTGATACACAATATGAAGTACTTCAATACGGGATAAGTTTGGTTACCTCAAGAAGGCTAATTACTTTTAAAAGAAGGGGGTTTCAGTAGAAACATATGGATTCTTTGGCAGCTAGCTGGGACAAAAATAAGCTTTCCGTTTACTGACGTCTGACAACTTTGAATTAGCTCTTCATTTTAAGCATGCTGTGTTCACCTTGTGGGCATCACAGTGGTCAGTAGCTTTCACATGTACTACAACCTCCAGAGGAATTTCAGACTTGTTCAAAATTACATATAAAAAGAGCAGCAGTTTGGGTTTTTCCATGGACGGACTTTCTTCCGACATGTAAAGTTGTTCCCACGTGCCGTACATTTCAAAGCATTTTGTTGGCTGCATGTATAGGACTGTGTGCTGTGATGAGAATTCAGCCATTTGTTTACATAAGAACATAACACACAGGGGCAGGAGTAGGCCATTTGGCTTTTCAAGCCTGCTCTGCCATTCAATAAGATCATGGCTAAATCTGATTGTGGCCTTAACTCCACTTTCCTGACTGCTGCCCATAAAGTTTGACTCTCTTGTTGATCAAAAATCTGTCTAACTCAGCCTTGAATATGTTCAGTGACCCAGCCTCCGTTGCTCTCTGTGGAAGAGCATTCCAAAGGCTAAGATTCCTCTGAGAGAAGAAATTCCTTCTCATCTCTGTCTTAAATGGGAGACCCCTTATTTTGAAACTGTGCCCCTATTCTCCCACAAGGAGAAACATCCTCTCAGCATCCACCTGTCAAGTCCCCTCAGAATCTTATATGTTCCAATAAGATCACCTCTCTTTTTTAAAATTCGAATAGGCCCAACCTGCTCAACCTTTCCTCAGCCAATCCTTTCATCCCAGGAATCAGCCTAGTGAACCTTCTCTGAACACCTTCCAAAGCAAGTATATCCCTCCTTAAGTAAGGAGACCAAAACTGCACATAATATCCTAGGTGTGGTCTCACCAATGCCCTATATAGTTGTAGCAAGACATCCCTACTTTTAGGACGTATAACATTTTTATGTTATCTTAAGTATTATTTTAACAGTTAATTTCAAATACCAAGGCCGGAATTTTGGTGATCCATTGAAATCTCCGTTCACATTGGCAGGACCGGAAGATCCCGCCGATGTGAGGGGCTGGAAAATTCCGACCCAAGTGTTAATCCTGCTGAAGACGTCTGTTTGCTTGTGTTAATTTGCACAGAAGCAGACACAGATTTGCTGTTTTTTGTGCCCCAATATGATTTTGCATATGTGCATTTCCAGGTCAAAAAAAAAATGTAAACCTGATCTAAAATTAATTCTTCACATGCAAGTGTTCTTCTGTGCAGCTGTAAGAGGCTCTGTTGTTCTGCTCTTTGACACTACGACCGGAGACAACACTTAATAAGCAGCCTGAAAGGCAGAAAGTCAAAGGACAGACAAAGGGAGGTGTTCCGAAGGATGGGACTTCCCAGAACAATGGGTGGTATGAGCTATTATTGCACAGGAGGAACGAATCATTTAATTCATGTAGTGTTTCACAGATGTAAAGTAATACATAGATTTCTCTGGGTAAAAAAGTACATTTGTTTTCATTTAAGGTGACCTGCTTTGTACACTTAACCTATAAGTTGTACAGCTGCAATGAAAAAAAGCACCATTAAAACCTTTGTTGTTTGAAATGGCTTGTACAAGAAAATCTTTCTGTACATCTGTAGCAGATTTTACATCTGAAACTTTGCAGAAAGTTTCAACCGATGATTCGTAAGCATTTTTTTTCTGCCAAAATACCTGAACAAAAAAGAAGCTCAAGATTTGATCTTAAATAAGTTATGACTGCAAAAACTTCACTTCCCTTTAACCACTGTCGCGACAGTGAATCACAGCCCCAAATTACTTAAGGGCATATTGAGCTTTTAAGGAAGACCTGTGTTTTTTTTAAAAAAAGACATACAAGCAAAGACACTGAGCAAAAAATGGCTGAGAATGTAAAGTAACCACCTTCTGGAAAATTCTTATGTGGATTATACTTGACCGATTAGTCCAGAGAGAACATAGAATGACACACCAAAAAAGGTGTCAAGGCCTACTTCAGACAGAGACTTTTGAAAGGAAGAGATGAAATGTAAAAGACTGAACTTTAATCTCCTGATTCCTATATCTTTTCAACTTTTATTTGGACTTAACGTTTTAATTCTGATCTGTGTGTGTGTGTGTGTGTGTGTGTGTTGTGTCGATATAAAAATTACAATTTTTATTATTTTTTTTCCCGGGGTGTTAGTAACTAATAAACTTACTCTTTGTTTGACTCAAGAAAGCCTGGTTAAATTGGCTCCTTCTAAAATATAAATATATTTGGACAGGGAAAAGGTATCCATGGGGTGGGGGGGAGGAGGGGGGGGATCCCTTTTAAATTAAATTGTTGCGACCAACCGAGGGGGTTGAATAAAGGGGATCCAGCTCATTCCTCCTCACCTGGGGGCATAAGGAAATTGGGGGCCCTTTCGGAAAGTTGACAAACTGGGGGACCTCACCCGGGGACCGGTCGTAACAAACTGGGGGCTCGGTGCCAAAATAGTTCAAAACAGCCAAAACAAAAGAATTAGAATGGGGAAAGTAAATTGTTCCTTTGAAACCAACTTTAAAAAACCATGAAAAGGTCTCCTTGAGTCTCCCCTACTAAAGTGTAAAAATGTCCACATTTGATACCAGTGCTCTTCTAGGAGAATTAAGGGAAGTTACTTTTGAGGGTTTAAAAGTTCTGTCCCCCGAACAGTTAAAAGAGCGAACGAGGTTCTTTGAATTAGAATTTCACTCGACAGCCAGAAGGCCCACAGGTGGAAATTGAGGACAATGAAACGGATAGGGGAGCGGTAGAGAGATTAAAATTGGAGCTGCGGAAATTTAGAGTTTCAGGAAAAAGAAAAGGAAATGGAAAGGAAAAGAGTGAGAGAAGGGAAGAAGAGCAAGCTTTCCAAAGAGAACGGGAAGAGAGACAGGAAAGAGAAAGGGAAAGGGAGGAAGACTACGTGAAATGGAAAGAGTGATAGAGGTCTCCTGGGCACAAAATAATACTCCCGAGCCGTCACAAAATAATACTCCCGAGCCGTCACAAAATAATACTCCCGAGCCGTCACAAAATAATACTCCCGAGCGTCACAAAATAATACTCCCGAGCCGTCACAAAATAATACTCCCGAGCCGTCACAAAATAATACTCCCGAGCCGTCACAAAATAATACTCCCGAGCCGTCACAAAATAATACTCCCGAGCGTCAGGAAAAATCATTTGGGTCAAAAGAAACAGAAAGGGCTGGAGGAAGCCAGCTGGGATCTGTAGGAATACAGGGAACCCAGAATGGTTCAGGGGCCTTAAAGTGGGCAATAGACCCTGTAAGGGTTGGAGTAATTAGGCAAGGATTATTTGCAATCAATAAGGCAGGGAACACGCAGCCAAAGTCTGCAGAGAACTGGGGAGTGTTCAGGGGCCCAAAAGGAGGTGATAGAACCAGTGAGGGTTGGGAAAGTTAATAAACAGCTTCTTGAATTTGAAAAGGCCAAGGTTAGACCTGTAACGTTAACGAGGGCCCAGAAGAGACGGTGGAATTTAAAACAGGCAAAGAGGATGACCCGAAATGGAGTTAGTAGGTACATTTTCTGCAGAATTAAATAGGGGCCAGGGGAGTTCCAAGGCAAGTAAGGATACAGCGAGAGAGGTGCCACACCCGGCTGCAGAGCTACTGGAAGTTAAAAGGGCCAAAGACAGGCCAGCAGAGGTACAAAGAAACCAGGATCAGAGCGAGACCAGCTGTAATAAAAGAGGTTCATGAGGGACCCTTAAAGGTTAAAAAGGAGGATAGGAATAGGCCAATGATCTGTTTGGTGTTTGGCAGACAGCTTTCTGGCAGATTTAAATGGGGATGAGAGGAGTTCCCAAACAGAAAGGCAGATAGTGAGGGAGATGCCTTACCTGGTTGAAGAGCCACAAGGGAGTACGGCAGGAGCCAAACATCCACTTGGAGGTCCAGGAGATGTGGAACAGGACAACAGAGGGTGCCACTGAACCAATGTTCTGTTTGCTCGATAACTTCAGGGCAGATTTAGACAGAGATGAGGGGAGTTCCCAAACAGAGAAACTAATAGTGAGGGAGCTGCCTCACACAGTCAAGGAGCCATTTAGCAGAGCAGTAAAAGCTAACCAGCCCCATGTGAGCCAGGGTGTCCCAGAGGACATGGCACCGAATAGGGAGCGCCCTACGGTAACCAGAGTGGGGAAGTTATTACCCCATCAGCAGGTCCGTACTTGCCAACGCCCAAAAGGCAGAGCAAGTGTTGCAGTTAAACTCCCAGGCATCCAAAACGGGAGGGCAGTACTCAGTTGTGGAGACAGGGATGCAAAAAGGCTGGGATAGGAGTGGCAACGGTTGCAGGAGATGCAGCCAATGAGGGGCCAGCAAAATTCTTCTCCCTGGAGATAAATAGGGGCACAGAAAGTCCCCAAACCTGGCCATCAAACTTAAAAAGAAACCCGTACCCCTGCTGGATGAGGAGGTCTCGCTAGCCCACACCATTTTCCCAACTTTAGAGGGAGAACAGGGAGGGTCCCAGGTAGACGTGCAGATGGTGAGGGTGATGCCTTACTGAGTTGATAAGCTCCTGGGCAATGCATCAAGAGCGGAACCTGCACCTGAGGGCAGTAGTGTCCCCGAGCGTTCGGACAGGTTAGGGGAAGACCTCTTCCTAGGCAAATCGTGTGGAAATCACAAGCAGAATAGCAGGGAAACCCATGCAGGGGTTAGCTCTTGTAAACCAGATGAAACCAAACAAGCTTTAGACCTCAACCAGAATGGTGTTGGTGAAAAACGCACTAAAAATGAAGTACCAGAACCAGAATCCCTGCAGGGGATGCAAGTCACAACAGGACGCACTAACCCCCTGACAATTAGACCTGTAAAAGTGCCTGGGTTTATGGCAGTAAATTCATGGGTTATAGAGGGAGGCAAAGAGTTAAACCTGACAAGAGCAGCTCAGCACAGCAGCCAAACAAATCTGTATAGTAACAGCCTCTGTGAAAGTTAGTATGAGGCTAGTAACAGAGATTAACCCAATGAGTCCACTGGTTTCACTCTGTTTAAATTAGTTTATGGGCACCAAGTGAGAGGGCTGCTGAAGCCAATCAAGGAGAGGCTTTTAGAGCAGGAGGAGGATGTCTCCATGTTAGTCTCGGTAACAATGTTCCAGGGGCGACTCCTCAAAGCCTGTGAAGTGACCCAAGGGCACTTAAAAAGCTCCCTGAGCAGCTTTACTATTGTGAACAATTTGGGAGCTAACAGTCAGGTAAAATACCCAAACCCCATTGATGATACTTAATCCAGCGTCACAGGAAGAGATAGACACAGGTTTACTGACCAGAGATGACTGTAAGATAAAGCAACTTTGAAACCTTGATGCCACACTAATCTGTAAATGAACGTAACCTTTGTGGAAAGGTTTGAAACACAGAATGTAAGGTTATCCTGTTGGAATATGTTTCTCCAACCATCCATCTAAAGATCACCCACTTTGCCAGGAAATCAAATGTGATCATAGACACCCTGTCCAGAACATAAAGAGACCCGGTCAGGACTGAAGAGATAATTTTGATGCAGGGTAGGAGAATGAATGCATGTGTGAGTGTGTTTGTTGTTTTATATGTATTATTTTCCCTTTGTAATGAAATGAGAATGAGTCTCATTCCATTTGTTGTGTCAGGGAAGTGTCACGACAGTGGATCACAGCCCCAAATTATTTACCGACATATTGAACTTTTATGGAAGATGTGTTTTTTAAAAAAAAAGACACAAGCAAAGACACTGAGCAAAAGATGGCTGAGAATGTATAGTAACCACCTTCTGGAAAATTCCTATGTCGATTATACTTGACCGACTAGTCCAGAGGGAACATGGAATGTTGCACCTAAAAAGGTGTCAAGGCCTACTTCGGGCAGAGACACTTGAAAGGAAGAGATGAAATGCAAAGACTGAACTTTAATCTCCTGTGGTTGTGGAGACAATGGAGACTGATTACCACATCTCAACAGACATCCAAAACTCATCTGTTGAGTTTTAGCTCAGAATGTGGAAATGATCTGAGTTGAATGAAAACAGACTCTGGGTGAAAGAGATGTTTATTTTTTTCCCTTCTAGGAATACACAATGAAATGGGTTAAAAAGCTAGCTGCAGACCTGATCCATGTATTCTAGTTCTGATGTGCTAGTGAGAGTCACAGCAGCAGAAGATCGATTAGGCACCCCTTGGCAGCTTGACAGCAAAGGCTCTCTCTTTCTCGCTGTTGCTGGAGGAAAGTCAGAAAAGTCACAATCAAGGAAATAGGATAGCTTCTTCAACCAACCTGCAGAAACAAAAGTCTTTGAACCAACTGCTAAACTGCCAAAGTCAGCTCTACAGGAATCACCCAACTTAACGGCTGCAAAGTTTTGCCATCTATGCCTCACGGGCAAGCCAAAGACTGATTCATATATCTTTCTAGCTTTCATTTGGACTCAATTTCTCATTTCTAATCTGTGTGCATGTGTGTTTCATTTTTATTATTTTTTTCCCCCAAGTTTTATTAAACAGCCCAATTAATTAAACGGTCACTAAAGGCCCTTAATAGTCCAACTGACTGTGGTTTTCCCTTGCCTGTGCAATTTTCTGCTCATCGCATGGGCAAAACAGGCAGGAGGCCAGCCAACATTTTCACAAACCTCATCCAAGGGCAGGATAAAAAGGGTCAGCAGCATCGCCAGTGAGAGTAGTGAGGAGTTTTGGAGATGGTTTACAGCTGGTTGCTTATTGGTACTTGGCAGCTTCATCTCTGTTCAGGGCTTCATTCTTAGCATTTCCAGGCCTCATTTCAGGGCTCATTGCTGTCAGCCAGGCTTCTGGGAGATTCAGACTGTTGGGGACTCTTCCAAGTATCAGACCGACATTTCCGGGTAGTGGGGATTGTGGTCTCCGCTGGAGGCACCTCCTCTGAGGAGGAAGAGAGGGGCAGAAGGGAGAGGAGGCCGGGTGTCCCTATGCAGCTTCCAGGGGAGGGACCTGTAGGGGGAGAGGCGCAGGCACAAGGGGCGCAGGGCCAGCAGGTAGTCCATGCAGAAGGACTGCAGCAGGCACCACTATCCTGCTGCCAGGGTTTACAGGCGGCGATGCAGTTACCTCAATACAACAAATGCCGAAGGAGGCTCCGCCTCTCCAGGGAGACAGTGACCTCCATTTGTCATATGATTGGGCCTGAGATCACCTCCAACTGTGTGGGTGGACACCCCATGCCAGTGACTCTGAAGGTCACAGTGGCCCTTAACTTCTCTGCCTCCATCTCTTTCCAGGCCTCAGTGGGGGATCTTTGTGGATTCTCCCAATCTGCTGTCCACAGTTGCATCAAACTGGTGACAGAAGCTCTGTTCAGGTGGGTCCTTTATTCTTTACCGTATGGACAAGGCCAGCCAGACTGAGCGAGACAGAGGCTTTGCAGGGTTACCCTGTGCCCAGGGTGCTATAGACTGTACACATGTGGCCATTAAGGCGCCAGCAGGTGAGCCCGGTGCCTTCGTCAACAGGAAGGGCTTCCACTCCATGAACGTGCAGATAGTGTGTGATCACAGGATGCTGATTCTACAAGTCTGTGCAAGGTACCCAGGCAGCTCCCACGACGCCTACATCCTCAGACACTCCCAAGTGCCGGGGCTCTTCAGTGCTCCAGCCCGGCTGGATGGATGGCTGCTGGGTGACAAGGACTATCCATTGAAAAGGTGGCTCATGACGCCTCTCCCAAGAACTGAAGCAAAGGAGCGTTACAAGTCATGCCTCCAAAGGGCGGTGTAGAGAGGACCATAGATCTTCTCAAGATGCGCTTCTGATGCCTGGACTGTTCAGGGGGAGCACTCCAATACCCCCCAGAGCAGCTGTCACTGACAGTGGTTACATGCTGCACTCTGCACAATCTGGTACTGGCAAGGGGGACCCACCGGAGGAACAGGTTCTTGATGCAGCTCCACAAGCCACGGAGGATGAGTCCAGTAGTGAGTCCAAAGGGGAGGAGAACGCTGAAGGTGGGGACACCAGGGACGTCTTGATCCAATGTTCCTTCAGCTGGGCTTCCAAAGATCAGTTTCAACCTCATGCCAAGGCTGCTGCCTCCATCCTGAGTGTCTGAAATGACCCTTTCATTTGAACCCAAAGAACATTCAGTGCCTGAGCAATAAAGTTCAGAGCCACTTACATCCAGCATTACATCCTTACGTTCCCCGCATCAACGAACTTTGAAGCATACTCAGGCCATGATGACAAAAACACAATTTATGTCATTCTGACAATTCAATGATCTTAACAGAAATGTTTCTGGTATTTAACATCAGACCAGTTTACATAAAAGTAAACAAAAATGAACACAAAATCACCCATGACCTGTCCCTCTTGTGCTCATGGTGCCTTTAACTTACGTTTGTGAGTGTTGTCTCAGTGCTCCCCCGTCGCTGCCAGTGGCATTGGAGGCAGCTGCTGACTCTGCTGCCCTGTTGGTCTTGATGACCTTGGCAGTCGTCCTCTGGCCAGTGGAGCCTGTGCAGGCCCCGCCTGGGAGAGAGCGGCCAGTGCCACATCTGGCATCTCCCCAGTCGCCGCAGCCTCATCAGATGCCAGGGTCACTGGCAGAGGGGCGGAGGAGCTGCTGCCGTCATCCAGAGCGCCCTGAGAGGAGCCCACAGAGATGACAAGTAGCTTGTGCGGCAACGTGAGGTCACTCTGGACCTCCCTGCTCGCCATTGATGGACGGGCACCTGGCTGGGATACTGGGTGTCTCATCCATCTCCCACACTGGCACTGACCACCTGAGGTCATTACCTGTGTGAGAGATTGCAGGTCCGAGTGCAACCCAGGAACCCCTGATTCTTGCCCTGGAGCTGCATCTCCATGAGAGTCGCCCCTCTCTCAATGGAGGAGGCTGTGTACTCAGCCATGACAGTCAATGCAGTGCTCACCCTCCCCATGGACCCTCCATAATGGAGACCATGGCACGCATGCCCTCATGGATCTCCACCAGATCCTCCTGCACATCTGCTGGACACCCAGCATCTGCCTAATGGACAAGTCCAGAGGTTCATCATCAGCCTTTGACTGAGCACTGTCCTGGTCTCCAGCAGTCCTCCGACTGCCGGCGCCCTGGGCACTCTCTGCCTCCAACCGCACCGCAAGCGATTACGAAGTGCCCTCACCAATGTGTACTGAGATTCTATAGCCGCTCTCATGCCCACTGAGGTGCTGGTATCTGCACTGGTGTCTGCTTCAGAGATCGGGTGTGATGCAGGTGCAAATGATGTCCGATTGTCCTCTGGTGTCAGGAGTGGCCCTTCGGGGTCCAGAGATCCTGTTGGGAACCTAAAAGGGAAAAGAAGATCATGTCATGAATTAAAGTCCTCCCACTGTCACTGTGCATGTCAGGCACCCTGGTGAGACAATGGAGATCTGCATCATGATGCCCTCATTTTCTAATGATCAATGGGGACTCCAGGTTCGTGGCTCACATCAATGAAGAGACCTCACTAGAATGGTTGCACAAGCTGAAATTCTCACCTCTGTGCACTGCACTCATACCAAATTGTTACAAATTAATGCAGTATGTAAACATCTACAGAGACACCCTTAGTTCTTAAGTACACAATTTTTCAGTTTTATCCTGCAGGAAAACTGGATCCCCCTTTCCCTCATCTTTGTCATTTGTGGAAAAGTAAAATGAACCTAATGGCTGCATTATGTACAATGCTGTCCTTGTAAGGACTTCTGTTTTCTTTCAGTATGGTTACATGTGGGGCGTTCTGATGCTCAAGCTCTGGGGCGTTTTGCTCGTACCTCGAGAGGATTAGGAGGCTAGTGGGGCCTCCGCCCGTCTGCGACCCTTCCTATATTGTTGTGGGCCGTCTTCTCCTGGAACAACAGAGCAGCATTGTTTAGTCCACTCTGTACATGCAGCCCCATTGCTGCCAGACCAACCTCAGCTGAGGAGCACCTTTCAGGGCACACCCGAGTCGCAGGCCTCGAGCTGCAAGGCACTCAGTCCAGGCAGCCAGGACCCATCCCCTTGGCCAGCTCCGGTGTGATTGACAGCTGTCACTCAGACTCTAACACCTCTGAGGTCCATGGGGAAGGCAGCTTAGACCTTAACACTTCTGCACACTAACCCACGCCAACATGGTACTCACTCTTCCTGAGCACAGCAGGTCATTGAAGCGCTTCCGGCACTGTGCCCATGTGCTCTGCATCAAGTCATGGCTGCTGACCAGCCCTGCCACCTCCTCCCATGCCCTCTTGGTGAGCTGCGGTGACCTCCTCCTCCCATCCCCAGGGACAAGGGTGTCCCTCCTGGCAGCCGCCTCCCCCAGGAGAATGGCGAGGCATTCATCAGAGAAGCAGGGGGGCTGAGTGCCCACCTGACCTGCCCTCCTGCCTGCCGTGTCCAGCTGCACTCGGGTCCATGGTGTTGACTCAGGGAACATCCTCCAAGGCAGCCTGGGCCGCTTTTAAACCGGCCGCTGGGTTGCAATTGGACCCAGTGGCCAACAGGCTCCCGCCCCTCAGCCCTTCCCGGTTTGGTCCCTGCCAGCGTGAAATTGTGTTTGGGGCCTGATCGCGGGCGGTGGCCTGTTTCACAGCTGCTCCCGGGCCTGCCCAACAAAGGGAAAGTCCAGCCCATTATATTAAATGGTTACGGATCAAAATAGCATTTGTGCAATTTAGCTTCAATTGATATTATTCAATGTGAATTCAAGAGAAAGAATGAAAACAAACTTTAAAGTATGTTTTTCACACTTCTCTGGCAGTTAAATTGTCACTTAAGGGAAATAAATGCTAAATATTTTGCTCATTCCAGCTGTGGAGTGTATAAAACTTGCAAAATAGCAGATTGAAAATTTAAGGAAAGCACGATCACTGACCAGAGTACTTGAGGTCCAGATGGAGGGAAATGTAGAAAAACCTCTTCTGGTGATCAACAACTCACAAAACCTGCACCAGTAACAAAAAGGGTGGCAGATATTGTCATTCAGGAACACTTACCATAGGAACTTGGGAGAAGGTGTGTTTTGAAAAGGAGCATCAAGGTAAAGCAACACCATCACTGTCTCGTGGGAGAGCTCATACCAGGCATGAGCTTAGTTCGACTGGTTAAAGTTTTAAATGGAAAAAAGCCAACATTTACAGACGAGGAAGATATCAGAGGCCAGGTCACCTAAGTCCTACTACAGAGGTGAAGGAAATAAAAGTTAAGGGTTACACCATAACTTTTTCTTTCAGATACTGGGCAGAAATTCTCCCTCGTCAGGTGGGCACACGCCTGACTCAAACAGGACAAAAACAGCAGGTGATGATGCTGGGCAAGCGTCCTGATGTCATCGTGCGATATTTCGGTCGGCAGGTGGGCACGAGAGGCAGCAGCACTCCCGCCGACAATTGGGGCACCAATTAAAGTCCTTAATCAATTAATTAATCAATTAATTGAATTGAATTTCTCACTGCCCGTCACAGCTTACAGTTAAAAACTTTAAAAACTCATTTATAACATGTCCCTGCGCATGTGACACAGTCACATGACACAGTCACATGAGCGGGGACATGTTTTCCTTAATTTTAAAATCTTTATTTGTAAAGTGGAAGGTCTTCAGCTCCCTGAGGCAGCTCTGTGCCCTTAGGGAGCTTTCACTGAGCGCAACCCCACGCTCACCCACCTCACCCCCACCCACCCCCATCCACCTCACCCCCGCCCCCACCCACCTCACCCCCACGCTCACCCACCTCACCCCCACCCACCCCCAACCCCACCCCCACCCACCTCACCCCCACCCCCCTCACCCCCGCCCCCACCCACCTCACCCCCATGCTCACCCACCTCACCCCCACCCACCCCCATCCCCACCCACCTCACCCCCACGCTCACCCACCTCACCCCCACCCACCCCCATCCTCACCCCCACCCCCACCCACCTCACCCCCTCCCCCCTCCCCGGCAGCGCTGAGTGTTTCAGCGCGTGATTCACGCTGGCTGCCCATTAATTGTCCAGCTGGTGTGAAATCGCGGTCAGGGCCTGATCTCGGGCGGCAGTCGGTATCACAGCTTCTCCCGGCCCCGTCTGACAGGGGAACATCCTCCCCGTCTGCCCACTGCACCCGTCTGACAGGGGAACATCCTCCCCGTCTGACAGGGGAACATCCTCCCCATCTGCCCGTCTGACAGGGGAACATCCTCCCCGTCTGCCCACTGCACCCGTCTGACAGGGGAACATCCTCCCCGTCTGACAGGGGAACATCCTCCCCATCTGCCCGTCTGACAGGGGAACATCCTCCCGGCTGTTTTAGTCTGAGTAATAAGATCTTATTTGACGAAATAAGTTTTTTCCCCAATTGTGAAAAGAGGGACATTCCTCAAAAGATGTTTTGATATGAGAGCAGCGAAAGGAGCTTGAGGCAGTTGGGTTGCCCAGTGGCTGCTGGAACCAAGTTATATTTGCGTAGAATCTCAGTGTATCCTCTGAACATCCCAAATGCTTTGCATCCAGTGTATGACTTGGAAGGGTTAACACGATTGTCATGTGGGTAAAGCAGCATTAAAAACAGAAACTTCTGGTAAACCTCAGCAGATCTGGCAGCATCTGTATTGAGAGAAACAGAGTTAACGTTTTAAGTCCAGTATGATCGACTCTTCTTCCAAGAGTCATATCAGATTTGAAATGTTAACTCTGTTTTTCTCTCTCCACTTGCTCCAGACTTGCTGAGCTTTTCCAGCACTTTGTTTTTATTTCAGATCTCCAGTATCCACAGTATTTTGCTAAAAGTTTATGAATAGCACACAAGAAGATCCCACAAACAGCATACAAGTTGAAGGGTCAGTAAATTTGTTCCTTGTGGTGATTGTTGAAGGAGAAACGCTTGCCAGGACAATGGGAAAATTTCCTGTTTTTGAAACACTGTCAAGCAAATGAACAAACAAGGCTTTGGTTTAATGTTTCATCCAGAACATTGCACCATTGTACAGTCAAGAATTGGACTGTCAGCCTAGGTTGTGTACTCAACCCTTGCAGAGGGGCTTAAATCCACAACCTCATGACTCAAAGGTGAGACCGCGATCAACTGAGCCAAGCTAACACTTGGATTGGGTCCAAGTCAGCAAACCACAATCAAGCTGAAAGCTAAAAAAAATGTAAATGTCATTGAAATAGCAGCCATGAACTCTGAACTCTGACTAATTGGACATTTCCTGTGGATCAGGTTTTTTCACTGCTCAGTTTTCACAATGGGATCCGCTTAAAAGAGCAACTGACACCAATTAACCTGCAGAGGTATCTACAAGATACCTCAAAATTGTAACGCAGTGAATGGTCCATCAATCGGGCCAGTTTTCTTCCCCGCAGTAACAGTACAATCTCTCCGATACCCACTCAGGCAGTTCACCCAACTACACAATAAAGCAGAAATACCAGCCTGGCTAAGAGAACCCCTGTTGATGCAGGAATCATAATTAATGTCTCTTCAAATTACAATGATTATAAATGCCATAGACTATAAGTATAGTCAAATGTAAGCCATTAACAATAGATCAATATTAATTATTTCTGTCTGTCTACTGGATGGACTTGGTGTCTACTGCTGTTTGTTAGACACTAAGGGTGGAATCGTCCCAGATTTGTACTAAGTGCGGAAGCGGGCGAGTAAAATGACGTTTTACCCGCCAGCCACAATGGCGACTTTTCACTCTGTATTGTCCCAAACTCACCACATTATTTATGCATTCCCGGGAAACACACTGTTTCCATGGTGAGCGGCCTCTCATTTGCCTGCTCAGCATCACCTCACCGCTTCATTAAGCCGGGCGCCATATTTAAAATCCACCCGCGTGCACACATCTCAGCGCTTCCAGACCACGGCTACTGCAGGGAAGATGTCATGAAAGGCAAGAAGACTGCAGTCCCCACGTTTAGCGACGTGTCACGGGAGTGCCTTTTGGACGCTGTGGAGGCCAGCTGCGATGTCCCCTACTCTCACTCTGGCTGCAGGATGGGCAGCGGCGTTACCAACCAGGTTTGGGAGGTGGTGGCAGTGGTGGTCAGCGCCAATGCCCTGCAAAAGAGAACAGCCACCCAGTGCCGCTACAGGATGAATGGTCTCATCTGTTCCGCCAGGGTAACTCACTGTTCTCCTCACTCTCAACTCACAAACCCATCACACATCCACAGGGATCTCACACCTCAAGGGAAAACACCACTAACTCTCACACACACCCTCACATCTCCATCAGGCTCATATTGTCTTGCATACACATCCTCATTCCTGTCCATGGCTCCGCTCACCACACAAACATTCCACTCAGCGCCATGTGTCCTGCTCACACTCTCTCCATCTGTTTCCATGCTGGAGAAGCCTGCTCACATCAACAGGGAGAGGTCCCAGACCGGGGGTGGAGTAGCCCACATTAGGCCCCTCACTCACTTTGAGGAGTGTGCCATCGCGCTGACTGGTGAGGATGTGGACTGTGCCTGTGGCGATGGTGAGGTCAGCGGCGAACACCCTCATGAGGATCCTGCACCACATCCTCTCTCCCTCAACGCAACTGTGAGTGCCTCTCTCCTGCTTCTGAATCTGCTGCCAAGCACTAATTATCTCTACTTTGGTTCACTGGGAGCTCTGCCAAGGGACCGACACCCTCAGCCAGCCAGTCCCTCAGCTCCATCCACATCCTCACCTCCAGTCAAGAGGACACCTCCTCCAATGATGAGGTGGAAATAAGCAGTCGGAAGGCCCATCACCACAGAGGGAGCAGCCGGCCCACGGGTGATTCTGAGGGAAAAGTGTGTGTGTGTGGCAGGGCCTTCTGGAGCCTCGTGCAGGCCCTTCTCCCACGCACATGGATCCTCCACGTTTCACACTCATCTCAATGTCCTGAGCACTTTCCATGCTGCCAGCTGCCCTGCATTTCTACCACCACTGGTCAAATTCTCATACAGCCCATGATCTCGCCCACCACCGCTCGTTTCACTTTCAGTTTGGACAGCATGATGCTAATTCGGTTTTACTTTCATTCCCCTGTCCTTTACCCTCCCCGAGTCACCCATTTCCTTTCCCCCATCACAGTTGACCACCCCTGGCATCACATTCCACCTCCCCTCCGTGACCTCCGAGCCCCAAGCCTTTTCTTTTGGGGATGTCCAGGTGAATGTGCACATTCCCTTCCTTCCCAAAAATCCCACCCCTATCGTGTTCACTTCCCCGGCCTCCTCCTTCCCACCCCCAGGGTCAGTGTCTGTCTCCGAGTCCCCACCAACCAGCCCCGCCGCCTCTTCTATCGCTACTGTCGAGCCCTCACCCTCCCACCTCACTCTGCCCTTACCCTCCCACCTCACTCTGCCCTCACCCTCCCACCTCACTCTGCCCTCACCCTCCCACCCTATCACCTCACTCTGCCCTCACCCTCCCACCTCACTCTGCCCTCACCCTCCCACCTCACCCTGCCCTCACCCTCCCACCTCACTCTGCCCTCACCCTCCCACCTCACTCTGCCCTCACCCTCCCACCTCACTCTGCCCTCACCCTCCCACCTCACTCTGCCCTCACCCTCCCACCTCACTCTGCCCTCACCCTCCCACCTCACTCTGCCCTCACCCTCCCACCCTCCCACCTCACTCTGCCCTCACCCTCCCACCCTCCCACCTCACTCTGCCCTCACCCTCCCACCTCACTCTGCCCTCACCCTCCCACCCTATCACCTCACTCTGCCCTCACCCTCCCACCTCACTCAGCTCTCGGTCATTCTCACCATTGCTCCATTCCCCACACACCCTCAGTTCGCTCCCCAGGAGACAGTCATGGACCCATCCAACACCCCCTGTGCACGTTCACCAGTGCATCCCCTGCTCCCCACCCGCTCCCCCTTCCCAGTCCTCCCACCACCCCGGACTCCCCACTGTCCCCCCCCCCAGTTTAGTCCCTCCCCCTTCCTCCACCTTACTTCTTCCGCCACCCTTAGTCATTCCCCACTCTCGACTCCTTCCTCTAGCCTTACCTCTTCCTCCAGCCTTATTTCTTCTTCCAGCCTTACTCCCTCCCCTCTGCGCACCCTTCCTCCCCCTGGACACCCTCCCTTCTCCGCACCCCTTCCTCCTCCAGATACCCTCCCCTCTCTGCACCTCTACGTTTTCACCTTCCACCCCCCTTGCACCTACCTCCCCAGTTATCGTCTTCCACCCCGTTATCCCCTCCTCCCCCTGTTCTCCCTCCCTCCCTCAACCTCACCCCATCCTGACACCTTCATTCCCCCCCTCCCAACCTCACTCCCCTCCAACACCTCTTCCTCTCCCGGTCGATCCTAGCCCTTCCTCTCCCACCCCCTCGACCATCATCCGTTGTGCGCATCAACGGTGACTTTCCAACTTCCGTGAGCTGCTTTGCAGCAGAGCCGTGTCCGCGAGAATCTACCCACCATGCCATGGATGTCCCTCCGGTATGCCATTGGGGTTGGGTTCCAGCAGCTTCTGTTCCTTGGATGTCCACGATTTGAGCAAGGCCCTGGTGGGGTAAGTCCTGACTTTTGCACGTCACAGTTGCTAAGATGTGTTTTACACCGGCATGTTTTCCCGCTAACGTGGATGGACTATCCAGCATGGCGGGGGGGGGGACAATTCCACTGGATGGGTCTAATAATGAAATGCTGATGTATTACAACATCTGATGGCGGGGAGCGTGGGCGATCATGAACTGGTTTCGCGCTGTCGTAAAACTGATTGCGCCATATTGCCTGCTCACGCCACTGAACATACCCGCGTTGACGGGCACGCAAAATCCAGCCTACGCCTGGCTACGATGTCAACAATACATCTGTCTAAGCAATTAAACTAGTTTTGTCTCGATCGGTTGCAGGCAGTTCCAAATCAACATTAATAGGATTAATCCTATTTTACTGCTCTCAGAAATAGCCTCAGCAAACAGACAAGTTAAAAACAGTTACATTACTGGCAAACTGTAAAATATAATTAATAAAATAATAAGTGTTGAGATTGTTGTGATTTAAAGCAAGCTGGACCTCAAGGCTCTGCTATAGCCTCCCCTCCCCTTTGCACTGAGGGCAGAATTGAGCTGTGAACATTTATTTAGACCAATTTTGCTTTTCCAAACTATTTTCCATTTTAACATCTGAAAATTAAACTGACCCCAGATACCAACAGAAACAAAACAGCAATAAAGCAGCATAATAATGTCCAGTATATAATTATTAAAGTTTATAGATCAACATATAATACATTATATAAATATGAAAATCTTAATTTTAATCTACTTTGTAAAAATGTTATTATTTCATGTGTGTATGAAGGTTTCAGTCAGGTTCTCCATATTGCCCAGTGATAGAGGCTGCTTTCCTCTTGTTTCCTGGCCCAGTCTGGCCGCACATTGACCCACTGGCGACCACTGACCCACACCTGTCACTGGGAGAAGCCCTGGTCGGTGCAAAGGCTGGGCTGGTAGCTTCTTATTCAGGGTTTGTGGCCTAACCAAGATCTTTATAAAGCCTCCCCGTCCACCCATCAGGTCCACTGCTCTCCTCTGCTGCACCTTGGGGGGAGACTTAGAGAAACGCAGGGCAAGGACAGGGCCAGACACCGCACTCGGAGGAGGTGGAGCTCACGACCACATCCAATGCTTCAGTCTGGGAAGTGCTATCATGACAGACATAGAGTGAGAAAGGGAGGGAGACAGGTTAGACTGGAAGGGATAGGTAAGCTCCTCAAACAGAAACTGTAGCTTCTGCTTCTGCACACCCCTCCTCCATTTTTGTTCTTGAATCTATGGTTAAAACCTTGCAAAATGTGACAATCTCACAGGGATACCAGCAGTATAAGCTTTATTATGACCATTTCACCTCTCTCTGACATCTGCTCCCAACTGATGAAGGAAAAAGCTTTTTCTTCTTTTTAATCCCATAAAAAAATCTGATTGCAGCAATAAATCTCTCTAGTTGCTAAAAATATCCTGGCAGCAGTTTAGGTGCCTGCTTTTCAACAGAATGGATGGATGTAGAAGTGATCTGTTACCTTTAGAAGGGGAGCCCCTATTTTGTGCTGACCTACAGGTTGGCCTCTGTTTAAAATCAAAGCCATACTGTGGCTGAAAGCCTATGTTAAAAATCTCACTCTTCATAAATATTTAAACTGAATTGAAAAAAAAACACCATAAAGCTAGGTAGTAGTTCTTTATTTTTGACCTATATGTGAAATAATGGAAAATGGGTTCCCATGTGTAATAATGCAGGATACAGTTAAGCAAGAAATATATATCTTTAATGCCACCCTTCACATTGTTGTATTTAGAATAGTCAGCTGGATAAATTATGTTTGGCACATCCAATTAAAAAGAAACATTTTTCTCTGTTTCACATTTGGTCGAATTTTTGAGAAATGCAACCCAAGTGTATTTTCAACAATTTAAATATGTGTGAGGGCTGAGAGTTTAACAAAGGTGTTACAGCTATGGGTCTAAGCTGTCCTGCGGTAACACAATTTCATGGTGCGTTGCCACTTTGAGAGACTAATGTGTAAAAGGTCAGAATTAGGTCTAGCTCTGCACTTGGTCTGGCACCAGCGCTGTGGAGACAACAGTGTCAAGAGTGATGAATGGTCAGGTTTGCTTGTTTGTGTAGATAGTGTGTCTTACTTAACCTGCTAGGGTTTTAGCCAGAGTTTAACAATTTAAAAGAAATACATTGGACATAACCTTCTTTGAACTCTCTGGAGCTATGGCATAAAGATTATGGCATAGATATGATTTTTAGAAGCAATAATTTAATCATATACATGAGCACCAGCAGAGATCTTGGGAATAAATTTAAAAACTATGGACTTTTCCAGATTCTGCCTGCCCCTGTGGCCCATTGTGTGCTCCTTTCCTGGAAAATGTAATTACTTTTCATTAAATATAGTGCATTTAGTTTTGCTCTGAATACCTTTCACTTCATAATAGATTTTGCTGAACTTTGAAAATACTATGGAAAAAAATAAATAACAGCTCCTAACCCCAGTCCAACTGCAGCCCTTACCTGATGTTGTTGCTTCATTCCGGGATCGGACTCTATAATGAGGCAGGAATTCCTGGTTTCATTACAAGACCAGGAATTCCCATTTACAACGCAGAGTGGGATCCTGGAGCAAAACCTCAGTGCCAGTTATGGGGCAGCGGATAAGATTTGCAATTTATATGCTCAAAAACAGTTCATGTCGACACTCTTCTACCAGCCCATTCACACTGGAATTCTATTTTCTCACCAACCTCAATTCAACATGGCATCTTTCTCACCAACCCTTCACTTATGTTGGCACTGTTCCATTTTGCCTTCATTTCAAGATGGCACCTGTCTCTCCCCGCTCCCCACCCCCACCCCCACCCCCCCTCAGTTCATGCTGCCACTTGACTTCCTGTCACACGTCATTTTGTCATTTTTCACCTTGATGTGTTTCATTTTCTTCCTTCCAATAATCTCCTCTTCCCACTCAGTTCTACTCCTGGGCCCTGCCTGCTGCTGTCCTAACCAGTGCATTGCTGCCATGACAGGGAATTTCCATGCTATTTTTTTTGCAAGCAACAAAATGAAGTGGAGAGTATCACTCATATCTACTGCCCTGAAGGAAGACGAAATGTGACTGTGTGCACCGCATATCTCTGGCTACATCTTTGATGTACTGACAGTTCTTTTAATTCCGGTCCAACATATTACACAGAGCAGTTCCTCCTGATGATGCCATAACAATGGTACTCCTGCATGCACAGACCCACACATGCACAGGCATGCACACACACACAACACACACTCAACACACATGCAACACACACACAACACACACAACACACACGCACGTGCTCACACGCCATTGAGATATTAACATTTCCGTTTTTTGAGGGGCAAAAAAATAAAAATAATCAGTCTAAACAACATATAGAATTCTTAAAAATGTCTTTAAATATATCTGAACAATGGTAACACATCAGAGTTCCACTGGATATGAGATGGCTTAAAAAATAACAACTTACATTTATATTGTGGCTTTAACACAGTAAAATGCCCCAAGGTGTTTCACAGGAGGGTTATCCAACAAAATTTGACAGAGAGTCAAGAAAGTTATTAGAATAGAAGAACAACGGCTCGGAGTAGGTGGCAGGTTTTAAGAAGCATTTTAGGACAGAGAGGTGGAGAGCTTTAGGAAGGGAATATTCCAGAGTATAGGGACCTAGGCAACTGAACAGGCAGTTGGCAATGGTGCTGTAATTAAAATCTGGAATGCACAAGAGATAAGAATGGGTGCGCTGAGGTCTCAAAGGCTTATAAATCTCTTATTCAAAACACCCTTATCTGCAGTCTTGTGAACCACATAATATTGCTGAAAAAAGAGACACACTGTCAAAGTTTTTCATCTTGTACTCGTCAGGACAGTTTGTAAGAATACCAATTGTAAAAGGAACAATTTATATTGCATGAGGAAGAGAGTGCTGACTGGTTGGCGTGTGGACTCTGAAGTTCTCTACTACCAAGCAACTATTTGAATCACCTAATATTCACTCAGGTTATATCAGCGATGACCCACTATAGCATCTGAGCTCCAAAAATTGCAAGTTTTACTTTGTAAAGGAAATTCAATTTTCCGATGAATTTGCACATGTAAATGAGATGAATTTATTAAGTTATCAAACACAGTAACTATACTCAGCTTAATAAAGACAGGCACTGGTGCAGCCAGTGCAAAGTTGAAGGGGGAGGGGTTGGGGGTCAACCTTCCACCTCCCACATCCTCCCAATCATTTTGAGGTTGACTCAGCTAAAACTGACCGCAAATGATTTAATCACTTCACTTTTAAATTCCCGATCATGGTCAGGTTGTGATTTTGAATCTCTCGTGAATGGCTGCACAACATGGGAGGCCATTGTCATGCTTGTGCTGTGTCAAGTTTGGCAAATCCGGACTTTGACTGTCCCTAAACTGTCGGACCTTAACTCTGCCCCTGATAATAGGGTTTTGGTACTTTGAGCAGCAGAGATTTGAGTCTGCGATGCTGCAGTGCAGTCTCTGCTACAAGGAATACTCCCCTGTTTGGGACTCCCGAGCATGTTCCTTAGAGAAGAGTCAATATTATGGCCTGGGAAATGGCCAATTAAAGATAAATGAAGTCTTTAGCACTTTTCAGGATGTACATCCAACTGAGGGAGAATATGGTAAACTTGAAGAGAGCTATAAAGAAAGGGCACCCATCAGTACTCTTTAGTAAATAGATGAGACAGGTATGGATGTCACACAGCAGTCTCAACCTGTTACACTGAAATGCTGCCTCATGCAAAGCACTCAGCCAACCTTACAATTCCTCACATGCACGGGAATACAACAGCAGGGTATTTGTTCAAGTTGCAACATGTCACAGACACTCATTCTAATTTCAATTTATCACTGTCACTGTTGTCACATGGGTTTAAAAGGCTTTTGCAATGGAAGGCTAGTGACAACTTCCATACTGGAAATCATTGTCTCGTTGCACTGAAAGGGGAGCGATGAAGGTGAAGTCAAAGGCCTTGCTCAAACTAATGGGTTAGTGCCATCCTTTACTTCTCTCGCTTGATCGGAAACTGCTGTACACCTGAACACAACAACATGCCAGGCAAGCACTGTTTAAGGGGGTGTCTGGTTAACAACAGGCCAACATTTCTTTCCCTCTTGTTTCTTTAGACAGCCTACACGAATCATTTGCAAAATTCAGCACCAACACAACACGCTGCATCAGTCAATCCACCTGCTGGGAGCATCAGCACAAATACATTCGCCCAAGGGAACTTAGTGAGTTTGCGGAAGGTGCACTGGGTTAAGTGCTGAGTACAAATGAACAGGAACCATCTGGCCTTGCTTAGCTGCAGAACATAGGGATTTGTATCTCACAGAGACAGTTTATAAAAGAATATTGTTGTCTTGGCAGGTCTGTCTACTCAACTCAATTGTCCAAGTCACCCTTTTATGTCTGACTAGAAGTGTGCAGCATTTGTTGTATTGCAGGAAGGCTTCTCAACGCACTGGAGGTGTGACATCTCCAGAGGCAGAGATTCCTAAGCCGAGTCAGAGCATCTCTCTTGAATACTCAGACTGCTGCTGTGGAGGCGTTGGACTCCCATTTACAAGAGGCTCTCTTCCCTCAAATTGAGACAGCATTGGATAGAACTTCACTGCCCTAATAGCTGCCCAGATGTTTCATTCCCCATATAGATCTGAGGGAGTGCCAAGCAATGGGGGCATAGGTGAGGCAGCAGGGCCTCAAGGTATGCCAAATCCAGCCCACCCTTCACCCATGCATATGAAAGTGGATGTGTTGACTAGCTGGTCCTGCCTGCTTTCAAATGGAGCGGCGATTGTAATGGAGGCTGTTGCAGGGCTACTTCATAACCCAGTAGATGGGTTCTACTGATAGCCTGTCATCATCGTCAACATCCTTCCATCTATGCAAGATGATGGACATGCAGCATATCAAATACGTTGGGGATAGGATGGATTCATATGGTGCATCTTTGCTGATGGTTTAAGTGTCCAACCTGTGAGAGGCAAGTTCTGCCACAGGTGTCGCATGTGAAATGGTTATCAGGTGTTATTGTGGGCTGTTGTTTTCAGTGTTGGTGCCTGTGCCCAAGCTGCTGATCATCATGGTGTTGCACACCAGCCCACAAGTGTTAGCGCCTTTTTCCTCTATCATTGGCTGGTGTCTCCCAGGTGTGAAACCTGATGTTTGGGGCTTTCATGTCACACTTGCAAGCATCCTTGGAGCTTTGGGCATTTTATTGGTCTACTGACTCCAGCTATGTCTCCATGCAAAAAATCCTTAGGCATGTGACTGTCTGCCATCCTGCGAACAGGCCCAAGTCAGCGAAGTCATCTCTGCTTGATGAGTGCCAACAGACTTGGTGGATTTTGGTGGATTTACCTTTGAGAAGATGCTGCATTCCTGATTTTGTCCTTCCATTAGATGCCCAGAGTGAAGCACAAATAGTGAAGATGAAAATTGTTGAGCTTCCTTTCTTGGTGGCTGTAAGTCTTCCATGTTTAACAGTCATACAACGAGGTGCTGAGAACACCGGCCTCATAAACTAGCATCTTTGCTCCAAGAGTCAGCTTGATGTTATTCCATACATGATTCGTGAGTCATTCAGCACAAATATCCCAGTTTCCAATTCCAGCAGAACTTTTGCTGCCAACTGGAATTTCCACCCTAGAGTGTCCTAACTGGAATGTGTAGGACAGCACGCCCTCCATTATGAAAATAAGACACATTTAACAATGTCGTCAGACTTCCTTCACACAATTGAAAATACACTGTTCTTACCATTTTATTTCCAGGCTTTTTGCTTCAAATACAAAATAATTTACTCGAACGTCAAAATTAATTTCCAGCTGAGCAACCTAATTTAAGTGAGTAATTACTAGAAAACCTCACAGCATATTTTACAGCAATATTGAAACATTTTATAATTTTGATTGTCAGCCTTGTGTTTCCCAGCATGACTCACAAAACCCTGCCTTTGTCTGACCTGTTCTCTCTAAGTGCAGCTCAATGCTGCAAGTGTTGATGGTGCAACTTAGTGTCTTAGTGTCTTGCATTGTCAATTATCCATTCCCACAAGGGATAGTCAGGAAATGGAAAACAAATGGCTCCAAACGTAATACCTCTCTGTAGCCTGACCAGAAAGGTTGGTTATTAAAGGCTAATTCATGTTGCAATTGAAGATGCATCCACTCAAAGTTGCCTTGGGGGATGACACATGTTGACCACATTATCATTTTCCAGACTTGCAAAATTGCAGCTGTGGCTATGTTAAAATGAACCTACTTTGTAACAAAACTTTTAACTGTCTTAACTAGCTGTAACCAATGTTCCCTCTGAGCTGCATGGATATGCGTCCATGCAGCAATTTTAAATGTACCATGCACAAGCAATGTTCCCTCTAAGGCGCATGTGTGTGCAGTTGAGCATTAATCGTAAAGTGACCGCGCAGTCCCACAAACCAGTCGGGCATGGCAAACAGAAATTAGAGGGAACATTGGCTGTCGCTGTTCAAAACAGAAAGATTAATTAGTGCTTAAAATCCTTGATGTTACAGACTGCAATCACAAATGAGACTAAATCAGAGTGAACACCTTGAACTTAGCTTTTTGAAAACCTCTATTAAGACATAACCATACACTGATTAGGCATTAGTGCATGTGTGATAAATACTGGAGTATCATGCTTATCAGTCAGCATAGCCCTGTAGCAGAGAAGTCTAAGTACATAGTTAAAATTTGAAGAGATCATTTTGGAGTCATAGAGTTATACAGCATGAAACAGGCCCTTTGGCCCATCGTGTCCGTGCCGGCCATCAAGCACCTACCTATTCTAATCCCATGTATGCTACAGCGCTTCGGTGGGTTTCTGGAGACAATTAAGAAATTGCTAATTTGCCATTATCAAAGTGGCAGCAATTAGAGTCACATATGGTCCTATAAATAGGCATTAAATGAAATATCTGTTAGCTGGTGTAAATATTTCGGTGCAAATGGTTTTTTTTTGCCAATAATTAGTGCTCTTATGTAATAACCTGATTTTAGAAATTAAATGTCCTGTGAAGTCTAGAATTCAACCATGCGGGAGTATGTATTGGGAAATATGAAGCCAGTGTGATCAACTTGGAATTATGACTTGGTTTTAGTATAGATGCTCTGTCAAGCTTGCCTTGATGCAGCTAGTTATCCTGACTAATAAGATTGATGGTGACAACTATAATTACCATAGATGAGATAATCTGTTTTGTAGATTATAATACAAGCAAAAACAAGTGAGTAATGCAGTACTGCTCCAGGGAGTAAATGCCGAGTATCAAATATGATTTCACTGTATAGTATTTGGGCTAATAACTAACACTCAGCATATTCTGGTTTTTGTGTCACACATAATACTATTAAACAAGTTGCTTCAATCAAGACTACACTTCTTGTTTTACAATGGGGTGTATGTACTTTTAAAAGATACATTACTCACTTTCAAACCTAGTTCTCTCCACTCTTACTCCATAAAGGGGTAAATTGAGCAATTCAAAAGTGAAAATCTCCTGGGATGCTTGAATTTTTAATGGACTTTCATTCTCTATCATGTAACGTTCCTTTCCCGTGTCAATATACTGTTTCTATGCAATAAATCTTCTTTTCACTCACAAACAGTAACAGTTGAAGGCCTTGTGTAAAAACTCCAAATTAAAATTTCACATTTTTTGTGTTTCTATTTCTTCTTCCTTCCTTTTCACCAATGTTCTCCCGCTCCCTGGAAAAATCTCACTTCTTGCTGAGGTACATACCCTATGGGCACCACAGGCCCTCTGGTAATGTGCCCAAATGGCCGCTATTTTTTTGTACAAGCCAAATACTGAGTGCCAGAAAGCAATTCAATCGCAGGGGATGTACAGCTCACTCTGGTCCCTGACATGCTATTTTAACCCTGCATAAGTAATTAGCAATGCAATGTTTGGCCTATTATTGGCAGGTTAGGGTGGCTAAGAGCAGATTCAGCAAAAAGAAATGAATTGATTCCAGTGCTCAAAATGTGGCTATAAGCTGAAGCTCTTTGTGTAACACTAATGGAGGACATCACCCAGGTCTGACATGCTGAAAGGCATAGAAGTAGCTAAATTTAACTCTGATTGCAGAGCTAGATACAAGTGGCAAGTCACAATTAAGACTAGAATATAAGAACTATTTTCCCCATACAATAGTAAGCATGAATAGACTTCTTTGAAAAGCAGCTGAGTGAATATGATTATGTAGAGGATTGATGATTACAGAAATGAGCATTGACACAAGTGATCAAATATGGTATGGAACATAATGGCTGGAGCTATGGGAATGTTGGTTGCTACATAATTACCTCATAGTTCAATAATGCCAATTCCTTGCTCGATTAAAATCTGAGCTTTCCCTCAATTACTTGAGATCAGAGAAAAAACATGTGTCAACTGGGCTCACCCTTGCCTTTGGGTCAGGAAGTAATGGGTTTGAACATAGTCAAAGGCCCAATAATGGCAGAGGTCACTCATTGGCTTTGCAGCAGAGGTTACTAGGGGAATGAGGAGGGTGAGCTGGTCAAGAACAAGAGCCATGGTGCAGCCTCGCTGAGCTAAAGGAGGTGCATTATGATGTGATATCAGCAAAGTGCAGGTTGTGTGAGTCCCGGCTCATTTCTAGAAACAGACATTGGATCCATCAGAACTGCTTCTAGTATTGAGATTGATTACAATATAAAATATAAATTCACCTATCTTTGTAATTTTTTGGAAATAAATGAACTAATAACCTTAATAAAGTCATATTAAATATTACACATTAATTGAAAATCAGAATAATTACAATTTAATCTGCAATACAGACAATCATTTGTGATACACAGAACATCAGTTGTTCAAGAACAAAGATTAATTGTGATAAATTCATTAAAGTCCATTAGCTTGGAATTAATTTTCCATTTAATAAATGTAGTTATAAAGTCTCTTCTTCCCATCGCCTGCTTTTATAGGCAGGATTTTTGGCTCATTGGGCGGGTGTGGCGGGCGGGCTTCCGATTGGCTGGGAAACAGTCCGCTGCCCGCGATTGGCCCCCGACCATGGTTTCAGGCTGGCCGGCCAATTACCAGACAGGCAACATGAAAGATGCACTGAGAAGCTCAGCGGAGCGCGCACTGATAGCTCTCTAAAGGCAGGGAGTTACCTCAGGGAACTGAACAATTTTAAAATCAAAAATAAAGATTTTGAAAATTGGAAAAAAGTGTCCCATGAATGACTCACTCAGATGACCAGAAACATCAGAAAAATTATGTCAAAACATTTTTATTTTTAAAAAATTAATATTGGAAACCTCATCTGCCAGTGGATGAGGTTTCCTCAAAAATGGAAAGGCTGCCTGGCTGATTCGCCCGCCCGCCAACCATAAGGTTCAACAGTCAGCGAAAAATCACTGCTAATTAATACTTTAATGGCCTTAATAGGCCTCTTAATTGTTGGTGGGCGCGCTGTTGACTCTCGCGCACACCCGCCGATTGAAATATCGCACAAGTGCACGATGACGTCAGGATGCTTGCCCGAAGGCATTGCGCTATTTTATGTCCGATCGGGTCGGGTGTGTGCCCGACAACAGGACGTAAAATTCTGCCCTATATTTTATTCCAAATGCATTCTGCATCAGTTTTTCAACCCTTCTGTGATTTATTAGCTCCCCCCTTGTAAGGTTGTTTTGTTTCTCATTAAGAGGTCTGGAGGCTTGTGTGATTGAACATAAACTGTTTATTGTTAACACACAACTAAATACATATCTCTCAGGTATAGCCCTAACTAGGTATTATCTTCATGCCAACTGATCTCAGACTCTCTCGGCACACAGTGTATTATCATGCGAATCTCTACATCATATTTTGGGTGGTATTGTTCTCCACTCCCACATTAACCCTTGCTCTCCCAAATACCTTTATGCTATACCTCTCAGATTTTTCAGTTCCATTTTCACTTGGGTCTAATGCCCTCACATTCTCCCCTTATATTTCTTACAGAGTCATAGAATATTACAGCACAGAAGGAGGCCATTTGGTCAATTGAGTCTGTGCCAGCTCTTTCTAAGAGCAATCCAATTACTCCCATTCTTCCGCTTTTTCTCCATATCCCTGCAATTTTTTCACCTTCAAGTATTTATCCAATTCTGACAAAAAGTCATCAACCTGAAACATTAACTCTGTTTCTCTCTCCTCAATTGCGATCCAACTTGCCGAGTATTTCTAGGATTTTCTGTTTATATACCTTCAGATCTCTGGTCTTGCTTGAGGCATCTTTAATTTCGACTGGTGTTCTGTGGTGTGGGACTCATAGCTCAAGTTCGACAGTGTGTTTTCGTCTACATTATCTAAACATTTTTAGAGCCCTGGATCATGACTACCTTCAATATTTTAGCTTCTACAATGCGATTCTTTAGAACTTCAAAGCCAGAGTGCTAGAAACATTTGTGGACTGTTCTCCGACCTTTCCAATGTATTGATATCTTTCTGAAGGTAGGGAGCCCAAAAATTACACACGCTAGCACAAATGCCATCTTGTCATACTCTACAGGTTATCCTGTTGCAGTAAAATCTATTGTACTTGAGTATTACGGATTTCGAGTGAAGCGGTAACCCTCAGTAGATGGGAGCCCTTAGTTGGTTAGGATTAGATTTTTTTTAATATGCGTTCTTGGGATTTGAGTGTCACTGGCAAGGCCAACATTTATTGCCTGTCTCTCATAGCCCTTGAGAAGGTGATGGTGGTGAACCATCTACAACTGAGTGGTGAGCTAGGCTATTTCAGAGGGCATTTAAAGGTTAACCACTCTGCTGTGGGTCTGGAATCATGTGCAGGTTCCCTCCCCTGAAGGACATTAATGAACCAGATGGGGTTTTATGACAATCTGCTAGGTTCATGATCATTATGAATGAGACTAACATTTTATTCCATATTTATTTAATTGAATTTAAATTCCCCCAGCTGCCATGGTGAGATTTGAACTCCTGTCTCTGGAGCATTCATCCTGGCCTCCAAATTATTAGTTCAGTAACATTACCACTATGCTACCATCCCCCATTCAGCAACAGCTTACTCTTTAGTTTAAAGTTTACTTTTAGTGTGATATCAAGACATATAGCAGAAGTCATGGAATACTGGGGCTTGTCATAGAGCAGCCGCATGCAGTGATAGGCCCAAGTGATTCAAAATGTTTTGTGGATTATAATGTGCATTTGGTCACTTCTGGATATCTGTAACACTATTAAGGGCATTGTTGAACTTGGCCATTTTTGGCCTAGTTCCTTTAAACTTCAGAACCAGACTTCAGTACATTCGTTCCAGTATGTTAGTGGGTGCTGTATGGCTGACCCCACATTGCACTCAGCTGTCAAGTAGGTTTGTGTGACATTAGAGGATTGTGACAATTGATTGTTTCTAATAATATACTACAGCCAGCAGTAAATTCCATATCGTCACATAACAGCAGTTCACTGTAAACTATGGAGTGCTTTCATACTGTACAATATAATTAACAAAAGATTCTTCAACAGACTTTTAAAGCACCCGCTTAAAGCCTTAAGGGCCAGTTGGATGCTAGTGATCTGCTTCAATAAAGAAAGGCTCACTGTGGTCAGGTCTGACTTCATAGACAATAACGCTTTTAGTTCAATAAAATGATTAATCAGATTCGAAATCTATTGGCAAAACTCTTGTTTCTTTTAAGAACTGAGTAATGTCTGGTCTGCATGTACACTTGCAGAAAACCCCGACAAATTAAGGAATTCATTGCTCAATAATACACAAGCAGTTCACATTTAAACATTACAGCAGAGCTTGTCTTTGTAACTCAGAGGGTGCCTTGTTTGGGAAAGTAACAAACTTTATAAAGTAGATTATTTGGTGCTTCTGTTAAGAATCGTTCTTACCTTCACCGTTGCTGTTGTATTCAAAGCTTTGAAGAAGCTGTGGAAAAAAAATTAATATAGTTAAATGGTGTTACAATAGAGTTATCACCTTTCAAAATGATTAATGTCAATACATAATTCTTCTTTGTAACAGTAGATTCAGGCATGGCAACCAGAGCAGAAAATTGATGCATCGAATATTTTCTAACTGCTTATGAAAACAAAACTCTCACTTTTTGTCCTGCTAAGCAAACCTGAAGCACAGCTTTTAGATGGATGCACTGTTTTCAAGCAATCTGTTATTTTCATTGTACAAAGCAGCATCGAGGTATTGGATGAATAATGTTTTAAAGCATAAAGATGTCACTTTGTCTAATTTAACATTGATTTCCCACTGTAACGCTCATTGTTATTCCTAATGGTTTACAAATCCTACATCTCAACTGACTTGATTAGTATTTGGAGATTTCAAAATTTATTAATGGTTGCCTGTAAAAAATACATTTGCTGTTAACACAATAAAACACACCATTAAATTAAAACTGGGTTATATTTAAGCCAACCCTACATCAAAATATATTGTATAAGTGTGAAAGAACTCTTCACTCAATGGGCAGAATTTTGCAGAGGCAGCAGGGGTCCCACTGCCAGGCTTGCAAATGGGCTGGGGGTGGGGCTGTGGGGTGGGGGGTGTGAGGGGTGCGGGGGGGCCCTGCCTTGGTGAGTGGCGGGATCTGGGGCCGCATTCTGCTGACAACCGCTGGGGCTACCATCCTATCAAAGATGGCGGCCCGCACCCCCCACCCTCCACCTCCATCCCCACCCCCACCCCCACACCCACACCCAAAAGCTGCCGACCCAATCGGAGGGCACGTAGTTCAACAGCGCCACCGCTAGCAATGGCCATTACTAGGGCTGCACATGGAGAATGATAGTGGATCAATGGCTGTGCTCCCTCCAAGTTAGATAAGTATTGGAAGTGCCGGGGCCAATCCATGGGCCCACTCCCCCTCCCCCAGAGCCCACTGGGAGGTCACCACGGTTGACCTGGTGGTCTCCCCGTGCAGCAGCGCTTCCTCACACCCGCCCTGCTGGCACTGAAAGAGGCCCTTCATTGGCCACTGAAGTGGTTCTTTTGGGCTTCTGGTGGGCAGCTCACTTGCCACTCTTCACCACCACTGGCAAAATGGCATGGAGGCTGGGAGAAATCAGGCACCTCACCACCATCTCCCAAGCTTTCCAACCTCCCAGGCCACTGCCAATGGACCTAGAAAACTCCACTCAATTTGTCTAATTAACTCCGATGTTTGGCAGAAAGGAAAAAATAAATTACCTTCAAAGGAAAGGAGCAAACTCAATTTTGATCAGAGTGCTCTCTTGCTTTTCCCTAATTTCCTTTACTCCACTATTGGTAGCCATGCCTTTATAGCTGCCTGGGCCTTAAGCTTTTGAATTCCTCCCCTAAACCTCTCCACCTGTGTCTCCATCTTCAGATGCTCCTTAAAATCTGTCTCTTTGACGAAGCTTTTTGTCACTTATCCTATAATCTCCTTATGTGACAAAGTGTCAATATTTTTGTCTTAGGATGCTCCTTTGAAGTGCAATGTTTTACTACATTAAAGGTACTATATAACTGCAACTTGTTTTTGTTGCCTGAATTGGGCCATGTCAAGTTTAGGGAGATGCAGAATTGTTCAGTTTAGGGCTGACAAGGTGATCAATTGTGTAGCATAAGGGTCTGGCACATATAAGGTTAAAATGGGACTGAGTACAGTACTGCCCACACAGTGAGGTAAGAGAACACATGATCCACACCTGGAGGTCAGTCTAGTGTTGGACAGAGCCATGTGTACCAGCAAGCACGGAGACAGGTCCTAACTTGATCTCTTTACTGTATATATGTACGTAGCTCTCATAGTTAATAAGTACAGACAGTTAACCTACTTAAAACTACAAAGACTTCAATAGGATCTACTGAATGGTATTCAATGCCGTACAACAAGGCACGGGGGAGAAATTTCCCCCCCCGTTGGGGGGGGTTGTGCGGGGGCGGGTGTGAACCCGGTTGGGTCCGCGCCGCCATTTTATGTGGGCGGGGCCAATTAAGGCCCACCCAGTGTGACTCCCGCCTGGAAGTGCTGAGCACTCCCTGTGGGGGAGAGGCGTTCCCTGAGTCGGGGCCTGCGCACCTTCGCGCCTGTGTGCAAAAAAGCACAGAAATCTCCCTGAGACACAGCGGTATCTCAGGGAGATTAGTTTAAGGTTCAAAAAATTTAAATAAAGAAAAGAAAATATTTTAAGACATGTCCCCTCATGTGACAGTGTCACATGAGCTGGGACATGTCAAGGAACATTATGAAAAAATTTATTTAATTTATGAACCCTTCATGAAACCTCATCCCGCCCGTGGATGAGGTTCCATGAAAAATGCGAAGGCCGCCTGGGCTCTTCGCCTGTCCCCCGCTAACCTTAATGTTGGACGGGCAGCTCAGCTGATTGCCTTAATTAGTTTTTAAATGGCCTCAATAGGCCTTTGACAGTTTGGTGGATGCACAGCTGAGTTGGCTGCACGCCTGCCGAACTGAAAATCTAAATGATGCGCGATGACATCGGGACGCACGCTCAATGTCACCCAGTGTCATTTTATCCCTTGGCGAGTGGGCCCCACCCCCGCTCGCTGAGCCAAAAATTCTGGCCACTGTATATCATGTCAGTTCCACGCTGTCACGGTGATGGTGGGTGAATGGCTCTGTCCGTCTGGGGCTGCAACTACAGAAAAGTTTCTGCTAACTTTCTCAAAAAAACCATTGGCCAAGCGTGTGCTGTCAAAATATCACCAAGTTAGTGGCACTCACTGTCATATATGTTTAAATTGACCAGAAATATCGGGTGAGAAAGAAACAGTCGGTAAACTCGATTGCCAGGAATTGGTGGACCAATTGTGCTGCTCCATTTTTAGCTTCGCGAAAATGTCAGCCGAAACTCTATGTGAGTTTCCAGAAACTGCTGCTTTGCAGAGAGATTGTCTATTAAAGTTGCTGCAGTACTGTTTTTAAATGAGGAAATTTATGTTCCTGCAATGCTAGTCAACTCTCTCTAGCCTAAAAATGGAACAATTTATATTGTCAAGTCTCATTCCTACAGGTAGTAAATTGATGTCAGATGTTTTTAAAGATCAAAACCTAAATTTTTCTCTTACTTTTCCGGTCACTTCTTCTCTTTCTGTACCTATTTTGACTCTGAAGCACCTTCCTCTTCTATTGTTCCTCAGTTTCTTTCTCAATCCTTCAAACTCATTGGGCAAAATTTTCTGCCTGTCGGGCGGGTGGGCCCGACCCAATCTCCGGCGGGCGCGGAGCTGATCGCCGCCAGTGGCCACACCGCCATTTTATGTGGGCGGGCCAATTAAGGCCCACCCAGCGTGACATCCGCTGGGAAGTGCTATGCGCTTCCTGTGCGGGTGGGGGGATTCCCCAAAAGTGAGAGTGCGCTCTTTCGCGCATGCGCACGATACAGCGCACATCCCCCTGAGGCTAAGTGCAGCCTCAGGGAGATTGCTTCCACTTTTAAAACTATTAAAAATTGAAAATAGAAAAATCCCTTACATGTCCCCTCATGTGACAATGTCACATGAGATGGGACATGTTCATAATTTACAGAATAACTTTATTACAATTTTTAAAACCCAACATGAAACCTCATCCCGCCACTGGATGAAGTTTCATGTTTTTTCTGCTTCCCGCCGGGGCTCCTGGCCAACCCGCCAACCTTAAGGTTAGACGGGCAGGTCCTTTAATTGGTTAAATGATTCTGTCAATGGCCTCAATTGGCCATTGACAGGTCGGCGGGCCTGCAGCTGATTTCGCTGCGCCCCCGCCTTCCTGAAAATTTAAATGGGGCGGAGTGACGTCGGGGGTTCTGCCATTTTACACGTCGGCGAGCAGGCCCCGCCCCCTGCGGTAAAATTCTGCCCACTGGCTCAGGGGATACACTGTTGGTCCTGTTATCCACTAAAGTCCCAAATGCTCCATTGCCCTCTCTGTGCCATTATCAGCTCGCACTTCCATGGTAGCTATTTGATGGAGAAAAGCGTTAACTAATGGAGCACACAGTGGGATGTCCTGCACCAGCAAATTCTGGGCTGTTATCTGTCAGTAGCAACAACTAGGGGCAACAATACATTTGAGTGCCACATATTCACAATGATGGTAGAGAGATAGAAATGTGTCTCTTTCCTTTGCTATTGTTAGGGTGCCAGTTTTGAGAATGGAGGGAAAAGCGGAAAGATCTCATTCTCATCTCTGTCGGATTCATCGTGAATCCAGTTTACTCAGCAGGATAACAGGAGAATGGAGCACCTGGTTCTGAGGTGGCCTGAAGATACGTAGCTAGTGAGATTGGATCACTGGTGTTTTAAAATGCTCCAGTTGTTTGCCATTTCCATGTGGTGTTCACACTGTCCTGCAGCAGACCAGAAAATAGCTATTATGTACTGAATAGTGCAATAGTTCGTTGGGAAGGTGATCTGCTGAGGAGTGCATTTCCGAGTTGATTTTTGAGCCATATGGGTATTGAATGACCATATGTTATCAGAGGCAGCCAGCAATGAAGACAAACTGACGTCTGCTTCGAATGCTGTGTATTTCTGAGTGAACAGCTTATACGCCTACTAAAAGAAAACTGGGGTAGAAAGGGGTATTTTAAAAAAAATTTCATTCATGGGATGTGGGCATCGCTGGCTAGGCCAGCATTTATTGCCCATCCCTAAGTACCATTGTTCAGCAGGTATTTAAGAGTCAACCACAATGCTGTGGGTCTGGAGTCACATGGAGGCCAGACCAGGTAAGGACGGCAGCTTTCCTTCCCTAAAGGGCGTTAGTGAACCAGATGGGTATTTACAACAATCGGCAATGGTTTCATAGTCATCATCAGACTTTTAATTCCAGATTTTTATTGAATTCAAATTTCACCATCTGCTGTGGTGGGTTTCGAACCCAGGTTCCCAGAGTATTACCCTGGGTCTCCGGAATATCAGTCCAGTGACAACTATGCCACTGCCTCCCCCTGAATGACTCCAGGGTGAGCTCAACCCTGCCCTTTTGCGAGCCCCAGGTCCAGCTGGCCCGGCTGGAAGTACCTCGAAAAGTCCCTGTTCAGGGTTACCAGTAATGCCAACAGTGGATCCAGTGGATTCTACGGTGGCGAAGGCAGAGGAGCTACAACCTCGGAGGACCACAGCTGGCTGGTGCTGGGGGAGGATCCTCTGGGAAAAGGGTTTGTGTTCCCTTCAAACACATGTGGGGAGGGCAATGGGAAAAAACCTCGTGCTTCCCTTTTCTCCAGTCAAATATGGTCAAATCCTTGTTCTTGGTTCTTATCAAGACAACAGTGTGAATGGGTTGACACCACTCATGTCAACACCTCACTTGGTATGGACGTCCATTTAGTGCAAGGTGGACAGCTTTAAAGATTGCCTTAGCCAGAACTCCAACAACAAGATCATCCACTGTTGCTATGATTGGGAAATTTGGACGACTATAGTTGCCTGCACCACTTGGCATAGCACTTAGGTTTGAAAGGAAAATATTATTTATATGTAGATTAATGTACTCTATACACATTAATACAGTAATGAACTGTAGAGTCTGGGCTCTGTTGTTACTGCTGGTTATTCAACATTTTCTTAAATCCCTTACCTGGACTGCGGCTCATCCCTTAAGGGAAATGTTATTTGGGATATCTTCCAGCTTTGAGCTCCCAATGCATTGGGTGGGTGGGATAATGGTATTGTCACTGGACTGGTAATCCAGAGACCCAGGGTAATGCTCTGGGGACCTGGGTTCAAATCCCACCACAGCAGATGGTGAAATGTGAATTCAATAAAAATCTGGAATTTAAAGTCTGATGATGGCCATGAAACCATTGCTGATTATTGTAAAAACCAATCTGGTTCACTAATGCCCTTTAAGGAAGGAAATCTGCTGTCCTCATCTGGTCTGGCCTACATGTGACTCCAGACCCATAGCAATGTGGTTGACTCTTAAAAATGCCCTCTGAACAAGGGCAATTAGGGATGGGCAATAAATGCTGGCCTAGCCAGTGACACCCACATCCCATGGACAAATAAAAAAATGCACCTCAGAGGGCAGTGTGGCCATTACACAGTCCATCCAATTTTCCATCTTTTAATTTAAATTGATGGAAAATTAGGCTAATTGATTCATGGGAAAACATCCTCCACTCCCAATATATACTCCCAGTTTGCAAAGTCCTTGGCCAGAAGCACAGCAGCAGAAAATTTATCATACTTTCTATGTAATTAAGTGAAAAAGATTGGGTCCCATTTAAGCAAAGATTCAACAGAGTGTATGACATCCTTAGGATATTCCCAAGCGCTTAGCCAATTAAATACTATCAAAGTGCTGTTTTATAGGCAACAGTTACTTGCTGTTTGGTTCTACAAACAGCACTGAGGTAAATACCAAATTAATCTTGGCTGATGTTGCTTGAGGAATGAATGTTGATCAGGTGAAATCCCTGCTACCTTTTGAAAATGTGACATGCAATCTTTTATGAACACCTTTATGAAGCCTGGTTAGCATCTCACCCAAAAGACAGCACATCTGACATTGCAGCCTAGATTATGCGTTCAAGTGTGGGAGTTCTCACTCTGAGAGTGATGCACTATGGCAAGGTCACACTTCTAATCATCATGAACCTTTGGCGCACAACACAAGCTACAAATGACTGTTCCAGTAGACAAGTGCTCATTGCTTGATGTTAGTGATGGCTTTAACCCATTTAAGATAAACAAGTGAGCAAGTACAGACAAATATATTAGCCTCAGAGGGTTGTTTTGGACATAAAATCCTTACGTATTATCATTACTATTTGAAATTTGCAGTGACATTTACTGCCTCGGACTTATCTTCAAGGTTGTCAAAGGGATATATTTAGTATAAATGACAACACACTTGTAAAAGAGTATTAATTTTCCAATATCTCCTGCTCTTTTTTTGCAATCAGATAGAAGCATACTTATGATGGTGAGAGTCAGCCTCATGGGAATATAGTGTAAAAGGGGAAAAAACAATATAGAATCTGATGTAAAGTAGATTAAAGAGACTTCAGGATGAGCGACCTAAGTGGCCTATGAGTTTCAACTGGTTAGGTCTTTTCAGTGGTACTGGGATTAAATGAGCTGGTTTGGAACTGGTCCATAACCTAGTATCTGGCCTTAAAACAATTAGCATGTCACTTGGAACTGCTGTTATTTCTAAGAAACATGGGAACTTCCACCCTGAATAAACAAACTATGTCTGGAATGTATCTGCTTATTGCCCAGCTTCAGGCTACTCAGTGCAAGCTCCAACTCATCAACTGAGCATAATATTGCCACACTGAACCAACAGTTTAAATCGGCCAGGAAATATGACAGGTCCGAATCAAACCAGGACACTGATCACTTTCACAGTAGCGGAGTGACTCTAAGAATGATAGGTGGTATTTTGACACCAACTTTCCAAAAATATAATAAATTATTAGTCTGATGGTGCACAGATTTCGAATAGTAGAATAATTTACTTGTAGAAGGGTCTGAAGAAGGGTCACACGGACTCAAAACATTAACTCTGTTTCTCTCCCCACAGAGGCTGTCAGATCTGCTGAGTTTTCCCAGAATTTTCTATTTTTATTTCAGATTTCCAGCACCTGCAGTATTTTGCTTTTAATTTATTTGTGGGTCAGTTTAGCTCAGTTGACAGCACTCATGCCTCTGATTCAGAAGGTTTTGAGTTTAAGCTTACGTGTAGATGCTGGCATGGGGGCAGTGTAACTGGACTGGTAATCCAGAGGGCCAGACCAGTGCTCTAGGGCCATGGTTCAAATCTAACCATGGTGGGTGGTCAAATTTAAATTCAATTAATTAATCTGGAATTAAAAGCTATTCTCAGTAATGGTGACCATCATTGATTGTTGCAAAAACCCATCAGGTCAGGAATTCCCCTTAGGGAAGGGAATCTGCTCCCTTACCTGGTCTGGCCGACATATGACTGACTCCAGATCTAATGAAATATGGTTCACGCTTAACTGCCCTCTGAAACGGTGTTGCAAGTCACTCAGTTCAAGGGCAATTAGGGACGAGCAACAAATGCTGGCCTTGCCAGCGATGCCCACACCCCATGAAAGAATGAAGAAGGAAGCTGTGCTCTGGGAGTTGGGCTGACTCTTCAGTGCAGTACTGAAGACTGGGGCTGCTTTTATTCACTATGCATATCAATGATTTGGGCATAGGACAGGAGGAAACGATCTCCAAATTTGCAGATGATATTAAAAATATATGATACAGTAAACAACTCTGAAGGGACTGGAATGACATGCTGATAAAATGGACAAAAAAGTGGAAGATAGAATTCAATGTCAGTAAGTGTGGGATGATATGTTTTGGTTACAAAAAATATTTGACTGAGAAAAGGTTGGTTGATGTGAGCCTGAACCTCGAGTAATCCCAAATCTCTCTGCACTTCCACAACGTGGATACAAAATTGGCTGAGGTAGGAAACAGAGGGCAATGGTTAATGGGTACTTTTAGGGCTGGAAGAAGGTTTGTAGTGGAATTCCCCTAGGGGCTGGTATTGGGACTTTTGCTTTTCCTGATGTATATAAATGATCTAAATCTTGATGTACAGGGAACAATTTCAAAGTTTGTGGACGTCACAAAACTTGGGAGAATTGTAAACTGTGAGCAGGACAGTGTAGAGCTTCAAAAGGTCATTGACACATTGGTGGAGTGGGCAGATAGGTGGCAAATGAAGTTCGATGCAGAGAAGTGTGAGGTGATGCGCTTTGGTACAAAGAACTTGGAGAGACAGTATGAAATAAAGGATACTATTCTAAAGGGTGTGCAGGAGCAGAGAGGCCTGGGTGTATATGTACATAAGTCATTAAAGGTGGCAGGACAGGTAGAGAGAGTTGTTTCTAAAGCATACAGTATTCTACGCTTCATTAATAGGTGCATTGAGTATAAAAGCAGGGAGGTCTTGATGAACTTATATGACACGGGTTAGACTTCAACTGGAGTATTGTATACAGTTCTGGGTGCCACACTATAGGAAGGATGTGAATGCATTGGAGAAAGTGCAGAAGAGGTTTATGAGAATGGTTCCAGGGATGAGACACTTCAGTTATGAGGATAGATTGGAGAAGTTGGGGCTGTTTTCCTTGGAGAGGAGAAGGCTAAGAGGAGACTTGATAGAAGTTTTCAAAATCATGAGGGGTCTGGACAAAGCAGATAGGGAGAAACTGTTCCCACTTGTAAATGGATCAAGAACCTGTTTGCTGTTTGTGGCACTTTGCTACATGCACATTGCCTAGCATGTCTGCTTATGTAACAGTGACCACATTTCTTAAAGCCATTGGATATGAAGTGTTTTGGGATGCTCTGAAGACATGATAAGGTGCTATATAAATGTAAGTTCTTCTGTCTTATAAATTATAAGTGCAAAGGTTCTGTACTGAAATTAACAACAGAAAATGTAAATGCAAGATAAAGGCAAAGCATGAAGGTAACCGTACTGTCACACTCAGTATAAGTGTGAGGATTTCAGATGTTACGGACAATAAGATCGTACTTTGAAAGTGGCCACAAACTCTATTAAGGTGGCTGCAACAAGTGACTATGGACATTGAAACTGGAGCCAGTATTCAATTCTGTGACCAACATTTAGTTAAACATGGACCTGAATAAGGTGCTTCACAGCTACCTGTGAGGTTTAACCATCTCCATTTTTCCGGATGCAGCCGTGTTTGAGGAATATGAAATCTCTAGACTGCTGGCCTCTGGGTGCAATATTTGACAAAGGAGACTATTTGAGCTCAAGTTTGGACAGAGATAAGGGTGAACGACCATTGTCAACCACCATTGTATTGTGGTGGTCTGGACCCGCAGAAGTAGCCCTGTGGTCATGTGGCTGAAACTAACTTTCAGGGATTGCATTATAATACAGCCTGAACAATGGAAATCTGTGCGTGTGTGAGAAACATCTGAAGCACCAGGAAATATCTGAAACAGCTGAACTATCATAACTGAAAGTCTTCTAATGCAGTCAAAGTACTGTACTTGTTCCAGCTTTCATGTCCACCTGAGAACCAACCTCCCAGTTATTCATCTACACGAGGCTTCACAACTTCATGACAATCCTGTATTTCTAAAAGATCTTCACCCCAACTAAAGTATCAACTCAACTAAGAAGATATCAGGCCTGCGTCGACATAGAGACTGAGTTATAAATTCAATTTTTACCTTTACGATTCTAACTTCACCTGTATCTAATCTCTGTGCATGTGATAGTGCGAGTGAGATAAATGACTGAGATGTTGCATTCAAACATCCAGGGCAAATGTGTGATAATAAATAACCTCTTATTTTTAAAAATTCACCAAAAAGCCTGCTGCTGGAATTTATTTTAAATTAAGAAAAGTCAATCTGAGGGTAAGGAAATATACACTCCAACATTCTGATTACAGATTAGAAGGGACCACAAAAATCCTGTCTATAACAATACCCTATCCCAAAGTGAAACCTAGGAGCTCTTATAGTGTATATATTTGAAGCTAATAAAATCAGTGCTGCAATGATAGATGCCGTAAGAATGTAGTCAACAGCATAACCTGACATGTAAGATATGTTCTTACAAGATGCTTAGAGTTAATGCAGAGTAAGTCAGTAATTTTTGACTAATGGCCACAATCTTCCGGCCAATCTCACAAACCCTCTGGGACTCCTGAAGCTGAAGTCATGACTATCAATACTGGGCAAATATTAGTTATGAGATGCAGTACTGAATCACAATGATGTTAGCTGCATACCCTTTCATTGAGTGTATTTAAGACCGAGATAGATAGGTTGATCGGTAAGGGGATCAAAGGTTACGGGGAGAAGGCGGGAGAATGGGGTTGAAAAACTTATCAGCCATGACTGAATGGCGGAGCAGACTCAATGGGCCGAATGGTCTAATTTCTGCTCCTATGTTTTATGGTGTTATGGTCTCTAAGGCAATCACCTTGCACCAGAAACATTAAACAACAAGCAGCTTGTCTGTGCTTTCATCCTATACTGCAGTTACCAGAGCCAAGAATTTATTCATGCTATATCCAGTAGAAGATCCACCTCTATTGTATTCTTACACTTTGCGTTGTCGTTTAGTTCACTGTCAATGCTGCCATTGATGCAAATGATCTGTTATTGATATTCCTCAATCATTGTTGTATCTGACTGGCAACCTCTGATAAGATGCAGAAACGCTTTCAAATCAACTCCCAGAAATCAAGAGGTTCACACCAGAGCACAGAGACATGTAGTGCAAAAGCCCTATCTTAAAAATAAAGATTTTTAATTGCAAACAATTCTGATAGCTTGCTGTACCAACATTCATGTTTCAATGATTGAAAGTAGCCAGAAAGTTGTTTCTAATCATTAAAAATTAAAAGGGAGGGGTGGGGGGTTTGTTTGTGGGGGTCTGATGAGTTGCACCTCTTGTAGCTGTTTGAGGTCACGCACAGAGCTCTCTCTTCAGCACCTTCACAGGGATGAGAATAAGCTGTGCAAACATGAATGCTCTGTTCTGAAATGAAACCAAATCTGCACCCTTTAGAGTAGGATAAGTGTAACATGAATACACTGGCTTTGCCTTATCGCCCATATTCTTCTCTTCATTCTTTCCTCACATGTTTTTTTTCAACCCCAGGTTGTCTCTTACTGGGTCTTTATTCTTTTATCATTCTTGTTCCCTTTGTACCTTGTTGTCTCCCTTTCTCTCACTATCCCTGCTCACCCTCTCCCATTGTTGTCTCTTGCCATTTCCTGCTTTTTCTCTCCTAACATTCTGATTCTATCTTCAGGGCCCACCTGGCTTGATCTGAGCGAGTGAGTGCTGCTTATTGTGACTTTCTTTTACTTCCTCTTGCTGCTGAGTGAAAGGGAGCAAAAGAATCCAATAGAGATGGGATTTCCCCATCCCATTAATAAAATCATTGCACGAGTAATATGTCCTCTAAAAAATATCTAAAGACTTGATAGAAAGCAGAGAAAACAAAAGAAGTGGCAGTTTAGCAGCATTGTACAGGCAGGTGATTGCTATCATCAGAACAGCTCTCACCTCAGGTCACCACCAACTGCAGTTGAAGTGCATTAGGGACTTGGGCTGGCCAGAAATTACAGGCATGGATTACATCCAGTACAGGGTCCGTTCACAAATCGGATTTTCTTTCATTTTAAAAAACACTAGCTGTTTAGTAAAGCATCATGTTTCATAGAAAAATATGAATACATTTGAAATATAACTTCAATCATGTATGAAATATTATTTCAAAACCATTCAATTTAAATATGAAATGAAATGCTAGTCTGTATTTTTCTCCGTTAAGCAAAAAGAAATGTTAATTTTTCTTTTGAGTTAATAGCCCAGCAACAAAATGAAGAAATATGTGGTTTCAAAAAATGTGAGTACTGAGAATATAAATCTGTTGATTGTAACAAAAAAAAAGTAGGGATTTTGATTTACCTGCAGCAACGAGTTTGCAAGCAGTTATCAAGCCTCAACTGCTAGAAATGCTTAGATAAGAGCAAAGAACTGCGGATGCTGGAAATCCAAACAAAAACAAAAACAAAAATACCCGGAAAAACTCAGCAGGTCTGGCAGCATCGGTGGAGAGGAGCACAGTTGACATTTCGAGTCCTCATGACTCTTCAACAGAACTAAGTAAAAATAGGAAAGGGTGAAATATAAATAATATATATTATTATATATATAATATTCCTTAAACCAGCTTATATTTCACCCCTTTCCTATTTTTACTTAGTTCTGTTGAAGGGTCATGAGAACTCGAAATGTCAACTGTGTCCTTCTCCGCCGATGCTGCCAGACCTGCTGAGTTTTTCCAGGTATTTTTGTTTTTGTTTTTGTGCTAGAAATGCTTGCTAAGCTAGCTGCTATTCCATAATATTTTACATCAATTTGTGCACAAACATTGATTGTCATTACATGAACTATTGTGTCCATGCTCTGGTACCCAAATTGAGAGGTGTGCTTGTTTACTAATATTGTACAATCTGCTCTCCTCAAAGGGCAAGAAATACCCAGTTGCCCACCAGCTTAGCACCAATTGTCTTTACAGTGTGTGTTTTTCCCCCAATACCTTCTCATATAAATGGTTCAACGATGGTTACTATCAGTAGCTAAATGGTTCAATGATGGTTACTATCAGTAGCTAAATGGTTCAACGATGGTTACTATCAGTAGCTAAATGGTTCAACGATGGTTACTATCAGTAGCTAAATGGTTCAACGATGGTTACTATCAGTAGCTAAATGGTTCAACGATGGTTACTATCAGTAGCTAAATGGTTCAACGATGGTTACTATCAGTAGCTAAATGGTTCAATGATGGTTACTATCAGTAGCTAAATGGTTCAATGATGGTTACTATCAGTAGCTAAATGGTTCAATGATGGTTACTATCAGTAGCTAAATGGTTCAATGATGGTTACTATCAGTAGCTAAATGGTTCAATGATGGTTACTATCAGTAGCTAAATGGTTCAATGATGGTTACTATCAGTAGCTAAATGGTTCAATGATGGTTACTATCAGTTGTCTGAGGTCTCCAGATGTTGAAAGCTGTGTCTTCATTCTATGTAACATTTCTGTTGGTGTATAGTCCAAGTTAACACTGTTTACGGTAAATTGTTTAAATATAAATGATGGCATGTCTCCACGTCAATAAAAATTGTGGTAACTATCACACTGTATGAACACCTTTGATGGTCTAAAGTGTTGTTCTCGTTTGTTTAGAAAATATGATGCAGAGCGAAGCAGTAAGACGGGCATAATATGTGTACATGAGAACTGGAATCAGTTCACAAAGGTTAAAATGGGAAACTGCTATTTTGTTTCTCAGTAAACACTCTTTGGATAAATGGGTTGAACTTTGTTTCTCCTTAGTATATAGTGTCAAATTATATTTATTTTTATTTATTGCTGAAAAAAAGGACTTTTTTGGTTGAAGCTTTTCATCTTATACTCTTCAGGGCAATTTGCAAGAAAATACCAAAGTCAGGGGAAACAACGTACCAAACAGCATGTCCCTTCCACTGCTCGCAATGGGCAAGGTATGGATCATACCCAACCAGCCCATGCTTGCGACACTCAAAACACAGTGTCCAACATTAGATGTGATTCTGTGATTGGACAACATTTGCTAAATAATCCCGTGTGCTAAGAATTACGCTGACACCCAATTCGACATTGTCAGTCAGGCTTGCAGTGTGGTGAAGGTACAAACATACGAATTAGGAGCAGGAGTAGGCCACTCGGCCCCTCGAGCCTGCTCCGCCATTCAATAAGATCATGGCTGATCTGATTGTAACCTCAACCCCACATTCCCGCCTACCCCTGATAGCCTGTCACCTCCATGTTAATCAAGAATCTATCTATCTCGGCCTTAAAATATTCAAAGACTCTGCTTCCACCACCTTTTGAGGAAGAGAGTTCCAAAGACTCACTACTCTCAAAGAAAGAATTTCTCCTCATCTCTGTATTAAATGAGTGACCCCTTATTTTTCAACAGTGACCCATAGTTCTAGATTCCCCCACAAGAGGAAACATCCTTTCCACATCCACCCTGTCAAGACTCCTCAGGATCTTAAAGGTTTCAATTAAGTCACCTCTTACTCTTCTAAATTCCAGTGGATACAAGCCTAACCTGTCCAACCTTTCCTCATAAGACAACCCGCCCATTCCTGGTATAATCTAGTAAACCTTCCCTAAACTGCTTCTAACGCATTTACATCTTTCTTTAAATAAGGACGCCAATGCTGTACACAATACTCCAGAAGTGGTCTCACCAATGCCCGGTACAACTGAAGCATAATCTCCCTACTTTTGTAATCAATTCCCCTCACAATAAATTCTATTAGCTTTCCTAATTACCTGCATATTAACCTTTTGTGATTCATGCACTAAGACACCCAGATCCCTCTGAATCTCAGAGCTCTGCAATCTCTCACCATTTAGATAATAAGCTTCCTTTTTATTCTTCCTACCAAAATGAACAATTTCACATTTTCCCACATCATATTTCATTTGCCAGATCTTTGCCCACTCATTTAGCCTATCTATGTCACTTTGTAGTCTCCTTACATCCTCTTCGCAATGTACTTTCCTACCTATCTTTGTGTCGTCAGCAAATTTAGCAACCAAGGAAGCTACATATATTAATATACAGGGCCCTGTTCTTTGCAGACAGAAAGAACATGGACACACATTGTGCCTGTTTCAGCTAAACAAAATAAGTGACAGCCATTCGCTGGTTCATTTCCCAAGGCAATGTCTTGACCAGAGTCAAGCTGCCTGGTTTAAATTTCAAACAATGCTAGGCAGTTAACTGTCCATCACCATCAACTGGTGCACTCTCCATAGCAATGCCTCTACTGGAGTTTGCCTGCCAACCAATCAGCACTCTCTTATAAAGTATGAATATGTTGTTTCCCCTGACTTTGGTATTTTTTTGTGAATTGCCCTGAGTGCAAGACGAAAAGCTTTGACAAAAACAAGGTTTCTTTTTTCAGCAACACTTAAGTTCTGTACCACCAAATTACTATTTACCTATATTTGCAGATTATGTGAGCTTTAAGCACCCAGGAAAACTTGTGCAAACTAATGACTGCAGCTAGGAAATGGATATACATCTTCCTTTTGATGTCAAGCCAATTCTTTTGAGCCAGTCACACAAAAAACATGGTAACAGTTTTCACATCTTTATAGACAATGGGATAATGGTGGGCAATAATTTTTCTCCTTTGAATTTCCCCCAATTACTTTCACACATCTGGAAATTACATATTTGAATGTCAAAGCTACATAACACTTTGAAATACTCAAGTACCACAAGTGCTCTTTTTTACTCTTATCAAAAAGAGTTTCCCATTTCTCCAGGCATTTTGTATTTACCAAAGAAAGCAGTCTCCATCTTAGACTCCTGCCACTTGAAATGATAGAAATAGAAGACAGAAATTCCTATGTTTGTCATAACTGTCATTAGAAGCAGGCACACATCATGTTATTGATAAAGAATAATCACAGATAAAATGACTAAGCATTGGCAATGAAGGAGCAACAATGGTTGTGATTGAGAGTTGTAAAGGGATATAAATAATGATAGGCTTACTTTCTAACCTAGGTTGGTACAGGACTGGTACTGTACTGAAGAATCATTGCCTAGCTTTAGGGTAGGTGGTTTGTATTGCATGGGCAGGTTCCAGACCTAGATATATGATGATGCCTCCCACAAGCTGTGTCTTAGGAATAACTTATCTGAACTACATTCTGCAATGGAACATGTCACAACATCAGTTTTATTTGCAGTGGAGACCTTGGTGAAGCATGTTAGGCACAATGGGAACATCAGATTGAATGTTGTCACTATTGGAATGGAGACTCTGGAGTCCAAATTTCAAGAGGTAAACACAACGAGCCTTAACCTGTTAAACACAGCCACAAGGAAGAGTCTCCAAGAAGTCACAAATGTCTGCTGCTCGAGGCTTAGACAGATTGGTGGAGAATATGCTTGACAATGGCACATATTGTATTAGACAAGGTTAGCCTTTTGAAACTCATGTTCATGTTAATTCTGCAACAATTTTTAACCCTGAACAAGTTAACAGTTGTTATTTCTGAAAATACTGAGCCCACTATTACTGCAACAATGCTTAGTCTGGCGCTGATGTGGGTACATCTTCGCTAGTCACAGATAAAAATAGATGGCCTTCTATATTTTTTTCAATTCTACAGCTGGCTACATAACCACCCAACAATGCAACTCCTTGTATTGGAGAACACTTAGTAATGGAGATCACTCACAACCAGCATAGAGAATTTAGTGATACATAAAGAAAACAAATAAAAAGACACATTAGACAGCTATGCCATTATCATTACACAATTGATTTTTTTACTACATTTTGCAGTCTGTAATGTTTTCACCCATGTTCATTGGTCTGTTTGTATGTTAGTAAACAATATATCTTGAAAACTAATGGGTAGATTTCAATGAAACCTGATACACAGATAGGGTATGTTCCACGGAACAGCCGATTAGTTTTTGGCAAAGATGCGGATTTTGATCCTGGCATTTTAAAAATGATCCATTGACATTGGGAGATAGGGTGAATTGACATTTTTAAAGAATGTTGTGGGTTGTTTTATTTTGAATGTTTGAATTATTGATTGTTTTAGAATTTTGTGGGTTGTCTCAATTGCTGTGGTGCAATTCGTCACAGCTGTCAAAATGTGAGCAGAGTTTTCAGAACAGGTTGTTGGATGTGGATTGGCCTGAACTCTCCTCAGTGAAGTGGAAGCTCTTAATAGAAAGGTATCTTTTTTCAGCTTTGTAGTTACAGTACATCAACCAGCTAGGGAACAGCCTCAAGGAAGAGTTGTATAATTGTAATAATATTGAGTTAACATAGACTGGCAGAAGTATGCACTCTCCTGACTGCCCTCTTCACTTGTTCTTTCTTTGTTCAGAACACTGTCAGTTGTTCAGGGGTAAACAAAGTCCTTGACTAAAGAGATGCCCTCTGTGGGTGTTGATAGGCTCTTGCAGGATTAAAGATAACATTGATGATCGTCACAGACATTGTCTTTGCATGGCCGTTGGCTGACTGCAATCATGGAGTATGTGACACACCTAAGTCTCTACAGTGAGCCTGAGGCTACCATTGCTAAATGATGAACACTATTTTAGCACAACTGTTTCCTGGGTGTATCCACTATGAATCATGAATCTGCTATGGCTTCTCTGCACCTGAGTGACCATCTCACCTTTCTCCCTCTTCACTGTAACATATTCATCAAGGCCCATTACAATAACTGTGGCAATCCTTCCTGGATATTATTCACTTCTATTACTGCTGTGGTATTCCTTTGAAAGCTTCTTGTTCATTAAGCTCATTAATGGAAGGTCTGACCAGGAGTAAAAGATTCACCATTTGGGTTAACTAGACAGCTGCAGAATGCTACACAGCAATAATTACCTTATCACAGCCTTAATTAGCTTTTTGTTGCACTTTACACTAATGTCCATTAATCCTTTTTCTGGAGTGGTAAGAATCCTCAGAGCAGTACTAAACATAAACAGATGCTCCAATAATACTTCCCACAGAAATTAGACCTCTATTTATTCATATTTCCTTTCTCAATAACATTTCCAAATTCGGGAAATAATAGCTTTGCTCTATTCTCGAAATGAAGGCTGGTTAATTGGAATCAAATATTCATTGGCTATTAGAAAATGACAACTTAGAGGTCATAAACTAAGAAACATGGGACAGAATTAACAGGAATAAAATAACAAACCAAACAGAGACAGAAATAGCAACAGCATTAGCCTTTGTTTACACCTTGTGCCAAAGTGATTCCTGGTTTTCACAATCTCTTGGTAAAAGCACACCTAATTCTCATTTATTATTACACAGTTCTTACAACCTAGGTCAATTGAAGATTAAAAAATGTAACAACATGACTGGCTGAAAAGTCATGATATTCCTTTGGCATTGGTCCCAGAAATAACTGAAGAATATAAATAAAGCGGGATTAATGGATACTAACCTTTCCAACTGCTCTAATGTGGACCAGAAAGAAAGGTGAAGAAACTAACTGCAGACTCTCAGCATGGAGCCACTCCTGTAACAATACAGCATTGAACCCATGTCCTGTCCCAAAGATAGTTTCCAGACATGGTTGGTAAACTTGGTTATAAATGTCATCCGGCTGATAAATATCTAGTCCCGCTGTCAGAAAGAGATAAACTAAATTATTCTACTCCGCTTTAGTTTGAGGCATTCAGATTTAACTAAAATGCCATCTGAAGAAACAGGGAAATGAAGTCCACAAACATTTCTGTATGATACATTCAAGAACTCAGTTAGTACACTTGTGGCATAAAAGAAAATAGTCTTTAGAGTTATTTCAGCATGCTCTGTTAGGGATCAAAGCTCAATTTTCTTGCTTGCAGTTGAAATGCAAACAGCTGTATTCCCCATTCATAGATAAGGCTTTGTGAAATTGCATCCCAAAAATGATACACTTCTAAATTTCAGACCTCTCTAATACGGTGAGCACTTGAGCTATATCATTAAGTGCTAGCAATTGTGACTCTGACTTAATGGCGCCAAGCAAAGAGCAGATGCGGCATTTAACCCTTATTAAGGTGGTGGCAATGTCAACTTCCATATTCTCATGAGTGTTCCAAATGCTGTGGACATTACGCTCTGTGGGACAAACAAATTATGTTTACGTGATCAGGGAAATCTAGCCATCCAAGGATGCTGAAAGGTCACCCACCCAACCCCTCCCCTCGATCTTCTAAAATAGACCCTCTTTGCTTGTATTTGCAAGTCAATGATGATTTTTTGGATCCTGCCCCTGTGATAATGTCTTTGTGCGCTGATCTACCAAGGGTCATGCTGTACCTATCGGAGCTGACATAACTGATTGTTTCTTTGGATCCTGCATTCTGAAGTACCCATGATAAGATTGTTGTAGTGTCGGAGACAGAAAAAGCCACAATGCAACATGTTTACTTTGAGCGTGATAATACTGAATGGCACAAAATATTAATTGTACAGGATTGCTAAAAGCTCACATCATATTGGCATGGATAGTTCAGAAGGTTTATAATCATTGCAATAATATTTATGTATGACTTTCAAAAGGCAGAAAACATTCATTCATTACTCGATAGGTTCAATAGCCAACCTTGACAAGGTGTTGGTGTCATTGTTGGATTGATTTAGCTGTGAGTAATGTTTTTATGCAGAGTTTTTTGTTATATTTAAAAGCTCGGTATTTTTCGGCATCTGCTGAGCTGATTTTTCAATCTTGCAACTCTTTCCAGGTGCTTTGCAACTTTTTCACAATAGCCTTCTACAGACCTGATATATACCCTTCTGAATGTTTATTTGGATACATCATTTTTTTAAATGGTGAAATGTTCTCCTCAGGGCACTGGCTGAAGCTGGGTTGTGGCTCCAAAGGTTCTGGCATCTGTCACATATCTTGCTTAAGCAATTATTCTTCATATTGGGGTTTAGATGGTGCATGCTGGTATGTTATTCACCTGTGGGCATCAGAGCCGAAATTGACCTCACCTGGCACCCATGTATGGCCACTGAATAGCAGGTCAGGTGCAGAAACACAGGGCGGAATCATCCCAGGTTTGCACCTTCGGTAGAGGGCGGGTAAAATGACGTTTTACCTGCCGGCAGCGATGGTGGGTTTTCACGCCATATTGTCCCAAACCTGCTGCATTACTTATGCATTCCCGGGAAACACACTGTTTCCATGGCGGGCGGGTTCTCATTCGCCCACCACGCCATCATCTCGCCGCTTCACCACACCGGGCGCCACGTTTAAAGTAAAGCCGAGCTCACTGCTTCCAGCCCAGGACTGTAGCAAAGAAAGACAAGGAGACTGCAGCCCTCAAGCACCTTTTGGATGCCGTGGAGGCCGCTGTGATGTTATCTACCCCCCTCTCTGGCTGCAGGAGAGGCAGCTACATTACCACTCCTGCTTGGTCGGTGATGGCAGTGGGGACCAGTGGGATCAGAAGAGGTTGGCCATCCAATGCAGATAGAGGATGAATGATCTCATCCGTGTAGCCAGGGTAAGGCAACCATCTCATCACTCTAAACTCACACTCAAGCCCATCACACATTCACTGGCATCTCATTCACTGCCAGCTCAAGGGACACCCCCACATCTCCATCTGGCCTCATCTCCTCTGGAGACTGCCCCCTCAGCCCTCACCATCTTGAGGCCACTTGCACAGATCAACATGTGCCCCCACACACACCCTGGGATACCCTCCTTCCCCTGTACAGCCCTCACCCTGCAGCCTCTTCCCTTGTCTGAGGCCATTTATCCCCCTTCCCCAAACAAGACCTGCCCTGCAGCCACTGAAAAGCCCCCCACACATGACTGATCTGGTAGGTAGAGACTTGCCCGTGAGCCCCCATAAAGGTGATGTGGTGCTGTCTGTGAAGCCTGGCGCTGATGACTGCGAGTGCTGGTCAAAGCAAGGTTGGCAAACAAACCTTGAAGTCCCGAGTGAAGTGCAGCTCGCCAAGTGCACGTCGCTTATGTGCTGTTGTGAAACACGTTGGCGTGTTTTTCCGCAGACACGGCAGGAAATGTGGGCGGACGATTCAGCCCGAGGGGGGGTGGGAATGAGTCAGGTGGGCTGGCCTTATCATGATACGCTGATGTATGACAAGTGAGGTTCCCGACGTCCGATGGCAGGAAACGCAGCCCGCCATTGGCAGGCTGAGTGGACAATCGCAAACTGGTTTCAAACCGCTGTGAAACTGATCGTGCCATACTGTCCGCTCACGCACTGAACACGCCCAACGCCGGCGAGCATGGAAAATCCCAGCCCTGGTTTAATTCTTTCCCCTTCCCTCCCCACGCCTGAGTTTCTCAAGCCAACTGTTTAACATTACACAATCTGATCCCATGATCTTGCTGATCTGAATGTTTTAATACTAAACTACAAATTTACCCACTGCATCATGTTGGTACTCAGAATCATGCTTTTCAATATCCCTTTGTCACTGATTAACTTCCTCTGAATATTTCTGATCCGTGTTGTATTTTCGGAGTTGATTGACTGGCTATGTTTAGTCTCGGTTGCAGTACTCTACCCTTTGTCACCATCAATATAATAATAATTTGTTTAGAGGTTCAAATGGCTTATTTTCTTGGGAACCAGAGAATTTTAATAATTTGAATCAATACCTGGTTCAGTGTCCAACTAACTGCCAGTAGAATATCAAAACTTGATCGTTCTGAATATAGGACAGGATTGGTGTGGTCTCTGTATTTTTGACACTCAAAAGTTTAAAACAAAAACTTTAGCTCCCTCAACCTTTAAATCATTTCAGCAGTTGATGTGAGGGGAATTGAGAGCGAAATATTATTTCTTCCTATAACTTTCAAGCCATTTTAAAAAATGTTCAAGCCCAAAAGAGATCTAAATGTATCTTCAGTATTCCAGTAATTAGATGCCTCTGTCTGGTGCAACATCACATTGCAGCTGACAACCAATCTTTAGTGTTTTAAGTCCATCTGTGACAGAAGGTTTGATCTGCTTACTACATATAACTTTGCCTTCAAGGAAAATATGTTTCCAGTGACCAAAGAAAATCGTCCTTCGTTGTCCTTTGATCTACCACTGCAGTCTCAAGGTTCTAGATTCTTCTGTCTTTGAAGACTAAGGATTCAGTGGTTTGTAAAAGCTAGAACAGCCAATTTAGCACGTGAGTACGAAAGGATTGTTTCATTCATGGTTCATGGTCCTACACAATAGTAAATCACCTCAAGAAAAATCTTTCACGTGCCACACACCTCAACAACATTAAAGCTAAGTGCCAATATTGTCTAAACAGCACTTCACAAATTACTCAAACCATAATAAATCAGCTCCAGGAAAAAAACCCATACATCACAAAACCAGTTACAGTATACACAAACTAACTGAATACATAGATCAGCAGCAACAGCATGTGATCACCAGCAACCTAAACAGCTCATTTTAATTCTGACCAATAACACAAACAGGAAGCAACTATGTTATACTTAGCATTCTTATCCTTACCATAATTAAAATTAAAATAAAATAAGGATTATATTTTCAATGTTACCAGATAAATTAGAAAAACACAAGGGAGCGAGGACAAACATACAATTTGTATCTTGTCATTGTGTTGCTTTTTCTTGTCTTTTGTGCTCATTACTAAACATCTGGAATATCTGCTTTTTAGGTTTTCATTTGACATTTGTCTGAGTTCCCCATAAAATTAATCTATGCAGCTACAGTGTGAAAATCCATTTGCGCTATTTTTCCTATGCAAGAATAAGTAATAGATGGTAAAATTCAAAGCCACTGTCAGAACCATCCTTTCTCCAATCCCCATAAATGTCACTACGTCAACATAAATTCCTTAACAGAGTTTTGCTAATTCTTCGTTCATCCGCCCGGTAACTTGCACAGGGTCTGTCAGGAGTCGTCAGCTGCTGGCGCTTGGGATATTTGGGCTCAAACAGGCTTCAAACTCCTCAAGTGACACTCCTGCCACTTGCTTGTTAAAATCGCAAATCAAAGGTGAAAGTAACCTGAACACTGATAGAAAAAAGGTTTAAGGAGTTTGTTGGAGCCTTTTACCAATAACTATTTTAAGAATGAGCTTCATTAAGTACATAGGTGAGGGTACCACTTTTAAATCGCAGGCACATTGAAACCATGTGCACATAAAGGAACTGTCAAGAACAATGAACACAGCTGGCACTACATAACAACAGTGACTGCACTTCAAAGCAACTCATTGTTTGTCATGTCCTTTGATATATTTTTGAGAGATGTAATAAGGTTCAGTGTAAGAACAATCTCTTTCTTTCACTATGGAGGATAAACAAGGTTCCAAAATGTAGAAAAGAAAATTCGTAACTTTGTTCAAATAAACGACCATTGATCTGTGCAGAATCTAACATGCAGTTTCCCTTTTTAGTGCCACTTCCCCAAACAACATAAAAAGTCATTGCCTCAAACACAAACCACATATGGCCCAACACTAGTCCAACTTGTTAGGGCTTTACCTTCAATTTTCTGTGTGATTTATGTACACTATTTCTACAAAGCACACAGCATGCTTTAGATCATCTCTTAACCAATGAAAATGAATAAGAAACTTCAACAATTTTCTTACAAATTATTAGAAGATCAAGAGATTGCGATAGCCTGTCCTGGTGAGCAGAAACAGGTAGTTGATCTGGATTAAAGACTGAGCCTTGCTTTTGTGAAGCTAGATCTTCCCATTTTAAAGATTGTGGACATTGGAGAGAGTCAGTGGAAAGAAATATAGCCGGAACTTAAGATATAGAAAAGAATACAACAGAAAAGGATTGGGATAAACATACAGAAATGCAGAATCAGTGAGGACAAGCGGGAAAGAAATGAAATTAGATCAACAAATGGTGCAAAGAAGAAAATGTGGCAACTGAAGAATGTACCTTTATTCCCAAATGTAACAGGAATTCCATTATCAAATTGCACAATGGCTAATCAAATACATCACAACTTCACAATTCACTTTTCAAATGCTGCACTCAAAGCTTGGAAGTGTGGAAATCTTTTGGAGTGGGATAAGTTTAAACTGCCAGGTTTATAATTGATATTGAGTAAACCAGTAAGTGGGAGATCTGAATTACAATAATTAAGCCTCATATCTGTTTTAAAATGCAATTGTGTTGCTTTGCTACTATGCTATTAATATACTGTGCAGAGTGAGTTAAAGTAAAACCCGGTGATATCTTAGAAGGTGCTTAAATACATAACACTGCCTTGACTTTGAGGACTGTAGCACTTGTACATGTACTAATGAATATAAATAACTTACATTTGGATAACAGAAACAGCAGGTGTGGAGGCAGCTTAAAGGTTGATAACAAAAGTGAGAATGAGGTAGATCCACATAGTAATGGTGACTTGGCAACACCAAACTTGGGGTTTAAAAGCCTGAAGATTACAGGAGGAAGGGAGTACGAAGGAGGGTAGGAGCTTCCCACTTTTGAAGCCCTGGTAAAGAAAAAGAGGGTCGAGGAGACAGTACAATGATTTGTAAAATTATCAATGCAATGAGAAATAATGCAGCAAGACGAGTGTGAGAAAAAAACAAAGTTTCAGAAGTGAAAGTAGAAAATGCTAGAAATACTGAGCAAGTCAGGCAGCATCTGTGCAGAGAGAAAGAGTGTCAACGTTTCAGGTCGACGATATTTCCTCAGACCAATCTGGGTTACATGAGATGTGCAGTAATTATGAAAAATATAAATCCAAAATAAAGCGAAATTATCTTGCCTTATTCATAATTTCTGTTAGTTTAAACTGGATCAGAATTCTCTACCGGGTGTATCTTCGAATTAGGTCTCTATACAGGTTAACTCCGATAAGATCAAGCCTTACCACCAAACTCCAATGTTGTAAAATTAAGTAACACTGTTGAGATTAGAATACTTGCATTTTGTGTCTAGAAAATCTAAAAAATTCAATCATTTTATTTTGTCATTTGCGTTAGTCATTACTGAAATATACAGTTGAGTATATTTGATATTTTCAAATTTAGGCAGTACACTGAAGTGTGCCTGATTAAATGATTCATCCTTCATAGTCTTAAATTCTCCTTGGTTCTGTTCTGGACGCTCACTGTGAACAGCACAGCTGCCTTATTTAAATACTTCTGAGTGACATTAACCCTTTAAGGGAATCTGGCTTGTAGTTTTTGAATTTTATTAAATTACATACAAGCTTAAGATGACAGTGTGAGTTGTTTGCTGCTGGAGGTGGAATTAGCATAATGCTGATCAAACCAATTAAAAGCACATACCTTGATATTATGTTTGGGAATCTATCCAAGTTAGCAGCTATTTTTCTTGTAAACCTTCACTTTGCTAACGAACTTCCAGTAATGAGAACCGTGGCTTTGTTCAGTAAAGCAGCACCAACAGGGCTGAGCAGATTAATTTCCAAAATGCACAGTGCCTATGTTCTAATAATATCGACATTTACTTGATAAAACAACCACACAGTCATTGGTTCACTTATTGGAAAAATTGGACTGAAGCCTGATGCTACCACAATTGGCTCATTTCCATGCGGTAGTAAAATGTGTAGCTTGAGCTCTACTGTACAACTGTTTTTTGCCTTACTTAAATGGAGGCAGTGTTCGTGCTTTGGTTTTTAAACAAAGGCTCATCTCCCAAGGTCTCTGTTTGTTGAGATAAGATATAAAGCTTCCAGAGGACACTGCTGTGGGAATATTAATTATTACCATATTGTGTTCCTTGTGAAAGGGCAGTCAGTCTGTCTTTGACCTAAACATCAATTGTTTTGGCTCTGGTAAGCCCCAAGTATAAGGTGCTAAATTGCTGAGATATAATCTAGGAAACAAAAATATTAAGGTTTTATCTGTTGTATCTTTGGTTGTCTAATTTTTCTGATTATTAACTGGAATTGTACTGTTGTAATTGTATCCTAATCAATATTTCAGTGAATTTTCAAATCATTTAAACTTCTTATTGCAACTTTTAGAAAACCTTCTAATTTTGGGCCAGTCTCCCCCTCCCTATCTCCAAATACACCCACGTTGTGAACTCCAGGTACAATAACCACCAGTCTGAATTCAAAACTCTCTTGCTACCAAGATTAAAGAGGTGACCTAAGGATGGCCTACCCAAGGTCCAATACTGTTTAATGGTGCTATTGCACTAAAGGTACCAATTTGAGTCTGGTGCCTGTTTGCAGCAACACACAGCAGCCAGGCTTACGATGTTTTGCAGGCTTCATGTCAGCCTTTGGCCAGAGATCTGCATGTGTACCTAATGCTATTTAAATGCTGGGTGATTTTTAATGCTAACAAAAGACCAACAGGGCAGTTGGCTCTCCATTGTGACAAAAAGTGAAGTTTACAAGGTTCACACAGGCTATCCAATGAACAGTGTGGGAACATTTTAAACTTCACTTTGCACTGAGATTATCTCCTTGAGGATGTTTCAGCCCATTTCCTTCAGTCTTCCGGCTGTGGCCTCCTGTGGTTTGCTTTCCCTTCTGCGCTACCACTGATGCAGAGTCTGCACCGGTCTCAAGAACTATTCCTGGAACTCCTTCCCTAAATCCCTTTGCTTTCTTTGTGTTAATTCTCCACTTGAAGGAGTCAACTCGAACCTATCTCTTTGGGCAGGATTTCCCCCTGTTGGGGGGGAAGTTGAAGTGCGGGCGTGTATGGGCGAGCCTCTGATTGGCACCCCTGATTGGGGGTGCGCCGCCATTTTACGTGGGTGGGCCAATTAAGGCCCACCCACCGTGACGTCCGCACGGAAGCGCTATGCGTTCCCTGTGCGGACGGGGGGAATCCCTAAACCCGGGAGTGTGCTCTTTCGCACACGCGCATGAAAGAGCGACTCATCTCCCTGAGGCTAAGTGCTGCCTCAGGGGGATCGGCTCAAATGTACAAATTATTAAAAATAGAAAAAAAAAATTCCCTGACACGTCCCCTCATGTGACACTGTCACATGAGTTGGGACATGTCCATAACTTTTTAAAAAACTTTAATTAAATTTTTAAAAACCTACATGAAATCGCATCCCGCCCGTGGATGAAGTTTCATGTTTTTTCTAATTCCCGCCGGGGCTCCCGACCTGCCCGACAACCTGAAGGTTGGACGGCCAGGTCCACTAATTACTTTAATGACTCTGTTAATGGCCTCAATTGGCCATTGACAGCTCGGCGGACGCACAGCTGATTTTGCTGAGCCCCCGACTACCTGAAAATTTAAATGGGGTGGGGTAGCGTCAGGAGTTCCGCCCGATGTCACCGCGCATCATTTTACGCGTCGGTGAGTGGGCCCCGTCCCTCCGCTCGCCGACGGCAAAATCCAGTCCTTTAACTATACTTTTGGCCAGCCACCTCAGTGCTTGGCATGTAGTTGTGCTCTGTGACGTGCCATAGGACAGTAACCTCTGCAGGGACACCTTACATACATAAACTGTGCTCAGGTGAGTCTGTGCTAATTATTGAAACTTGACACTAGTGATTTCATTCCTGAGACACTACACAAGTCTAGACTGACCTGAAGCTGGGACAGCTTTGTAATAAAGCAAAATTATTGGCCTTTTGAATGTTTAAGATTGCTAGCAGAATAGGTTTAGCTACAATCGGTATTTTCAAGGCTACCGTTGAATAAATTAAAATGTATTTGGTTTACATTGTTAATTGCAGACACACTACCTATAATACACTAGCCCACCAGGAGACAGGGAAGGTACAGTAATTATGCTTAGGAAAAGCAAGAGCTCTATTGTACCAATTAAATTTTAAATAAACTCCACAGCTGCACCATTGTGATTTGAGGTTAAAGCTGCTTTATTCACAAACAAGGATGTTCTATTTCAAAACAAGGATGTTCTATTTAAAAATTCTCAATCACAATTGCCTGGTCAGTGAACACTGAGACTTAACTTCTATTTAAATAAAGATACTCTTGTATATTTTTTCTCCAGCAGGGATGGTGGTACATTAACGAGGTCAATCTTCTGCCCCTCATTCTTGGCTCTGGTCGAAGGAACTAGGATACCAAGATCAATCCTGACAATTCTGCCGGGCAAAGATGTGTGTGTGAAATCTTATTGAACTGCATTCAGTGCTCCTCTTTTTAAGAAAAGCAGGACATTGTATGCTAAATTAAATTGAAGATGGTGTGTAAGAACATGTGAACAATCCTGGCTTTGTGTAATAGTATAAAATGGGCAGTAACAAGTTGACATCCCATTTTACATCATTCTCTTTTTATTTCCATTGCAAAAATATAGATTAGGAGAGATGTAAAGTGAGCTGTTGATGCATTATCACCTGTGGTATAGTATCTCACTGTGTCCTCATGAATAAGACTGTAATACATAAAAAGAGTAAAATATAATAGCATTTCCATAAGGGGGCTGGTTTGCTAACTTGCCAGATGGAAAATCTTGAATAATTTGCAGGCAGTGTGTTGAATGCAGAGATTTTTCATATTAAATCACTTTCAAAATGCAACATCCCTTTTTAAACTTTTAATTAAAAGAAGGCAATTATGGGATGTGGTGGCTTATAATATGCTTCATTAATTTGTGTAAAGTTTCTCTTCCTCTCCCCCGGGCACTTGCATTAAGATCTCACAGAGCTAACGTTCAGCGAGTATGGAGTGGTTTGAATGATTGACAGCTCTGAATAACCATCTAGGAATGAAAAGGATGCTGATCTGCATTGAAATAATGGAGACGCTCACAAGAGCATTTGGCTGATGACTATTTTGGGCATTACCAGCACAAATGTGGGGACTGCACAATCAATGGAATAAAAACAATGATTTTTTTTCCACCAGCTAAACAGACGTGAAATGCTGGTTTGTGAGAGAAAACAAAGGAATGTAAATGGTACCCGGTATTGAAACTATTTCCTTTCCAAACCCTAGACTAATATTCTCTTTGAAAGATAGCAAGGTCATTGTCTCACCACGAGCCACCATTCTTCCTCCTGGATCCAAGTATCTGTTTGTTTCTAGGTTCATGGATTCGTCCCTTAATCAATATTTCAACAAAGGAATGCAATTTAAAAACAATTGCAAGACTGTGATTGCTGCTCCCACTCTAGCTCAGAACCTCATCAGTTCATGCAAGGCTGCGCTGGGTGTGGTGACCTTTCATTCAGTGGAGCACTGAGGGGGGAGTTTTCCATTCCGGGACTGAGTCCTGTGGTGGGGGCGGGGATGGGGAGTGTTTCCTGCCGCAGAAGCCGCTGGAAATTCATGTAACCTCGGCCTCACTTATGATGCAGTCGGGGATTTCCCGAGGTATTGAGCAGCGGGTCAGGCTGGATGGCGGGCACATCGCCAACATATCCAGGCACCATATTTAAAAGGCGCCTGGACAGCAACCTACCCAATATTGAGAGAGGAGATGGCCCAAAGAGGGCCGGGAGCTCCTGCGCCCAAATTCAGCGATGCCTCCCTGGGAGTCCTGCTTGACGAAGTGGAGGCCAGGAGGGGGTGTCCTTTATCCACAGGATGGGAGGAGGAGGCCGAGAAGGGAGACGAACCTGGCAACAGGAGCAAGTCTCCAGGGCCATCAGTGCCCAGGGCCTCCAGCAGGGGACTGCCCTGCAATCCTGCAAACAGATGAATGACCTCATCCAGGCTGTCAGGGTAAGTGAACCCTCAACTGCTCACACTCACATCACTGAATGGTACAGGGCACATGGGCCTCAGTGGCAATGTGTTAAGGTGATGCCTCATAGCCCCACTGCAGCCCAACTAGTCTGCAGGTGGAGAGGCCGCTGTGGGTCCCTGACCCTTCCACACAAAGAGTTCAGGTACTGTCTGGGAGGTCGGGGGTGGGGAAGGGGCTCAGGCGTTGAGGGCACCAGTAAACACCACTAATGACATGTCTCTGTGAGCCTTATCCTTCTATCTGCATGGGCTCACCACTCGGGAGGGTGCTGCCCCAGAACCCTTGTGGACAACCTGCAGTTGGCACATGATCGAGTGGGTTATTTGTAAGACTGGAAGCTTGAGAAAGAAACTGAAACCCAAGCGCTCTCAACCCCATCTTCTCTCTTTGCGCCATAATAAGAGAGAGGGGGAGAAGATGGGAGGGGGCCGGCCACACTTCAAAGACCTCACTGACTTCGAGGAGGGGCAGCCCAGCTGGCAGGGGTGGAGTGGGACTGAGACTTTGGAGATGGAGAGATTGGCTTGTGACCTCCATCCAGTCAGGATCCATGCATGTTATAGAAACCTAAAGGTCAAACGTTCCACCAGATTGGAGGCAGCTCATGCAGTTACTCGCTCTCTCCTCTCTCACTAAGATGCCACCAGGGAGAGGGCAAGGCCTGAAAAACACAAAGTCCTGTCCAGCCCTCAGACAAGCCCACAGAGGACCGAGGACATTACAGAGGAAGAAACAGCACCCATAGAGGTGGCACACCAGCCACCTGCAGCCTCTACCAGCCCAGAGACACATACCTCAGTGGGTATTATATCTAGTTCAGGCAGGGTCTCACATTCTGGTGGTCACTGCACAGGCACATGTCTGCTGCAGGAGGCAGGGTCAGCCAAGCTCACTGGCACTTGGAGGAGTGCTGGGGAAGAGATAGCTGAAAGGTTCGAGTCCGATGATGAGCCTCTCGAATCGGATTTCCAAGAGATGCTGTAGAAGCAGCAAGAGACAGGGGAACATCAGGCAGAAGTGTCGCAGGCCCTCAACAGGATGGCAATCAAGGCGGAGGAGACTGTCCGCCTACTGGCTGATGAAGTGCTGCTGATCTGTGCACACATGGAGGTCTCCATGGAGACCCTGGTCCAGCAGACTCTGTCAGCAATGCGCACAGACCTGCACTCCGTTGCTATAGCCATGGGTGAGCTTTCGCATTGGCTACACAAGAGGGGGATGGGGCACCTCAACCTCCCTCCAGGCGCCCCTTCCCCTCAAGCACCCAAAGGGAGAAAAAGCAACAGTTTGACACCCCTGGGACCTCCACTCAGGAGCCTGAGGGTGTCCAGCTCTTCCCGATCCCCCTTGTCTATGACCCCCTTTGACCTTGTTCTCTGTGATCGCAGAGGGAGTAGCTACCCCGCAGCAGGTCAGCCAAAGTAAGCCGGGGCCCTCCAGGCCTCAGGTCTCCAGAGGACGGTCTCCAAGGTCATCCAAGGTAGCAGAGCAGTGATCAGCAGGCTGCCTCCACCCCTGCTGTGGATGTCGGGGGGGCACCTGGAAGAAGTGGTAGGGAAAGAAAATTCAAGAAGTTCTGATTTGACAAGTGGTTGCACGGGTGCACTGTGATTGTTACACATATCTCCTTTTTGTAAATATAGTTCACTTGCAGTGTAATCATGTTGGATGTGGTGTATCTGGAATAGTCCTTAAGCTTCTGCGTGACCCCCTACCCTCTACACCATCTTCTAAGCGACACCCCATGTCCCCTGGAATCAGGTGTGTCCTGGGAGGCAAAGGTCTTTCCCAGGGCCCTTGTGAGCCATGTGCAAGTCTCCCGCGCACACTGAGCCTTTACTCTTCACTTATACTTATCCAGCAATACTGATAGAAAAGGGCTGAGGTTGGATCTTGGGCCTGGTCTCTGCAGCTGATAATATCATGACACTTGAACTGTGCACAGTTACTGCCATCGGGTTACACCAGAGACCTGCTATTATAAAGCTTGAACGCAAATAGTAATTTGACCAAAATACATTCTGCATATGCATTAGTACATAGGATAACATACATAGGATATACAACACATGGGCCATTTGGCCCAAACAGTTCATGCTGGTGTTTATGCTCCACTTGAGCCCCCTCTCAGCTTCTCTCATCTAAATCGATCATTGTAACTCTCTACTCCCTTCTCCCTCTTTTGGTTGTCTAGCTTCCCCTTAAAGGCATCAATACTATTCACTTCAACCACTCCCTTAGGCAGCGAGTTCCAAACTCTTGACACCCTTCAGGTAAAAAAGTTTATTCTAAATTCCCTATTGGATTTCTTGATGACTATCCTATATTGATGGCCTCTTGTATAGTTTTACCACACAAGAGGAAACATCCAAATAAAAGCAAAATACTGCAGATGCTGGAAATCTGAAATAAAAACAGAAAGTGCTGGAAATATTCAGCAGGTCTGGCAGCATCTGTGGAGAGAGAAACAGGGTTACTGCTTCGAGTTGAATATGACCCTTCTTCAGAATGGGTTCTCCACCACTTTCTACTTTTATTTTATATTAGAGGAAACATTCTCTCTGTATTCATTCAATCAACACTTTCCATCATTTTAACGACCTCTATTAGCTCACCTCTCAGCCATCATTTTTCAAGCGAAAAGAGACCCAGCCTGTCAATCCTTTCCTGATATGTATACCCATGCACTCCTGTCATCCTGATATGTATACCCATGCACTCCTGTCATCCTGATATGTATACCCATGCACTCCTGTCATCCTGATATGTATACCCATGCACTCCTGTCATCCTGATATGTATACCCATGCACTCCTGTCATCCTGATATGTATACCCATGCACTCCTGTCATCCTGATATGTATACCCATGCACTCCTGTCATCCTGATATGTATACCCATGCACTCCTGTCATCCTGATATGTATACCCATGCACTCCTGTCATCCTGATATGTATACCCATGCACTCCTGTCATCCTGATATGTATACCCATGCACTCCTGTCATCCTGATATGTATACCCATGCACTCCTGTCATCCTGATATGTATACCCATGCACTCCTGTCATCCTGATATGTATACCCATGCTGTCACCATGCTTGTAAATTTTCATTGCACCCCCTCCGGTGCCTCTACAACCTTTTTATAATATGGTGACCAGAACTGTCTGAAAGTATAAATATCCTTGATATGATTTCAAGGAATAAAATCTACCATGTGATGACACTAAATATGCAGAGAACTGTACTGAGCCAATATAGATTTTTTATAATTATATGATTTGCAGAGCCATGTGATACAGTCCAATGTGCCATCAATGGGATGCTGTCCTGTTTCTACATTAACACTAATAACCTAACTCACTAAAAAGGAAACCATGCAAGTTGCAATATCAATAAGAAAATGGACATGTCAGTAAATTGCAGGCTGTTGAAGAGTACCACATGGATGTTTTTATTCTAATTCCAATCATAAATCTCGCTTCTGGAAATGAAACAATTCCACGTGGAACATTTCCCGTCTCCTGCATTTCCTACAATCATTGCAACACGAAATAAAGCAATTACAAATCAGGGCAATGTTTGGTGTACATCACTTCTTAGAATGTTAAAATTTACCATTCCTGCTTATTGAGCAAATGAGCTTAAACTTGTATGTCTGATGACAAAAAACTTGTTGTTTAGTTGCACAATGATAGCTTCAAAATTCCTAATAAGGAATGCATGTAGCATAATTATTTCTTTTAAATAAAACATACCAGCATACCAGTTGCTAATGACTTCTTACTCTAGGTTGTGGGCATTTAGCAACAATAATGTCATGTCCATGAATGTATAGCAAAGTTTGTCTTTCCAGTACAAAGGCATTCAAGATAATTTTAATTAGCCTCTTTTAAAAAAAAATTTGTATAAATCACATTTTTTCTAACCAATAATAAAAATCTCTTTTAAGTGTAATCTTTAGTGACTGCACAACGGTATAACTAATTAAGGTTGAATAAAGGTCAGACTGAAGAGTTATTCCAGTTTCACTTCTTATAAAGCCATTTTTAATTAGCTGATAACTCCAACAGCTTGGCCATCTGTCTACCACTTATCCCTTGTACAGGCAAAGCTGTTTTCCAATGAACCTCATTAAAATCCATAATAATAGATACCTGGAAATAGGTTACAAAACTGTGACAATCTCCAGGTTCAGATAATACCCTATCATGTGTGAGTGAACCAGAGATTAGGTTATGGCCCTTTAGCTCATTCTCCACTATCGTGGCTGTTTTTGTTTACATCTTCAGTACTTATGCTTTTTTTAGCTGTCAAAAAATATTTGGTGCATTTCCTAACAATGTAAGTTTGGTGTCACACTGTTTTGTGAGGTCACTGCTGTTGGATTATGTGAAAGCATTTTGCAGTTGATTAGAGGGAAATTCCATTCATTGCATCAACGCTGTTGCAATCAAAATATGCTGAGGATCAGCCAACTCCCACTGAAGAGCATCAGACTGACTGCAATCTAAAGCTGCGATTATGTTGCACTGAGATTGGTGTCAATGGCACTGACGCCCAATATGTGGGTCACATGCAGCAGGCTGGGACCCGGATGTAAACTGGCTGGGATTCACTAAGGCAGGGGAGACCATTTTGGGGTTGCCATCAGCTCTACTGAGCCCTAATAATATGAAGCTGCCACCAGTATTAATACCATTTATTGGCAGCAGGCACCCAAGTTCAAACCACTTACCAGGAGATAGTGACTGCATTCAACTCGTTTAACGAGAGATTGTGCAGCTAGCGCGAGTTTTGCTTCACAATAATTGCACCTTATGATACGGTTAGTTGATTCCTTGAGACCAAGTGCTACTTGTAATAAAAAGTTTGTCATAATAACTTCAGTCTGTGTTCACTTACAATCAAACTTACTGCCCTCCAGCCTTCACACAGCATCTGCCCGTCGGCAACTTTATCCGAAATGTAGCATCAGTTTCTGCACGCACCCCCCGCTCTAACTCTCGATTTCTCCAGAGTCTCTAAATTACCGGACCGCTCGCCTGACTCTCGGTGCTGGATGAACAAAAATTTCTTCCCATTCATACCGGGAAGACCAAAACCATTGCCTTTGTGACAAGCTCCATTCCCGAGCCACCAGCTCCATTCCTCTCCCCAGCAACTGGAAGAGGCTGAACCAAACTGCTGAAAACCACTGGGCTGAATTTTAGGCCACCCCCTCCCCCCACACCCCACTGGGCATGTTGGCAGGGGGAAGGGGTTGGGGAGGGCACGTAAAGTATGTCCGATGGCTAGCCCATTGCCTTCCCACCCACCCCCAACCTGCTTCTCGTAATGCAGGAGGTAGGTAAGGAGTTCACTAGCCCAGCCGCTCTTAGGCCTAATGAGGGCTTTAATTGGTCAATTATGCCCACTTAAGGCCCTCAATCTGCCTCCACTGCCATAATATGCTGGGCTGTTCAGGCGGGACAGCGGGAACGCTTTTTTTCAACAACTTGGGTGAAAGGGCGGGAAGAAAGGCATGACCACCTCATTCGGGGGCGGGGGGTGCCCTGTGCACATTGGGAGCACACCCCCAGCCCCACAAGATGTTACCCCCCCTCCCCACTGTGTCCTTTCCAGCTTGGCATCCAAAGCCAGCCCACCCCTCCCCCCTCACTCTCCTCCCTAGGATACCCCATCCCTCCCCACCCTAAAGGCCCAGGACTTAACCTGGGTCGGGGTCTCCATCTTTGATTTCTATGGGCCTCCTTGCAGACCCAGCAGTGCCCACCATTGACTTCTGGTGCTGCTGGCACTGCCAGCCAATCAGATTAGCTGGCAGCTCTCAAGAGCAGGACTTCCTCTCACTGAGGGGTGGAATTCTGACCCTCAGATTGATAGGCAGCCGGGAGCAGGTTATCGCAACCTGGGCGGCCTTTATTAAAGTTGGTTGTTTTGGAACTGGTTTTATTTCTGGTGGGGGTGGGGGTGGAGGTGGGGGTGAGGGTAGGTGTGGAGGTGGGGGCGGGGGTGGGGTCTGGGGGGTGGTGAGCAGAATGCAGCATTCCCCCCACCCCCATCCCCACAAAATCCAACCGCTTGATGTCATATCTGATTCTGGAATTGAAGCACATAATCTGCACTATTACCTACTTGCACCTCTGTAACATCACCCAACCTCATCCTTGCCTTATCCATGCCTTTGTTCTTTCTAGACTTGATTATTCCAACAACCTGCTCGCCAGCCTCCCCCATTGTATGCCCCACAAACTTGAGGTCATCCAAACCTCTGGTGCTTGTATCCCTATCCTTACTTACACAAACTCCTGGTCACCCATCATCCCTGTGCTGATTTATACTGAGTCCTGCTTAAGCAGCATGGCAATTTTAAAATTCTTGTCTTTATTTTCGAATCCCTCCATGTTCTTATCCGTCCCTATCTCCGTAATCTCCTCCTGTCTCACAACCCTCAGCACTCCTCCAATTCTGACCTCTTGAACATCCCTGATGTTAAGCGTTCCACTTTCAGCTTCTAAGGCCCTAAGCTTTGGACTTCCATCCCTACAACTCTCCACATCTCTTTACTCCTTTAAGACACTCTTTAAAACCGACTCCTTTGGCCGATATTTCCTTATGTGACTCGGGTGCCAAAATTTGCTTTATAATTGCTCCTGTGAAGTGCCTTGGGATGTTTTATTAACGCTGCTATATGAATACAAGTTGTTGTTCGGTGTAGGTTGCTGCTATACCACACTGCTGTGTCGTTTTCAATTATAATAACATCTTGGCTGTAATTTAACGATTTACATTTTCATGGGCATTAAATAGGAAATACGAACACTGCAGTGATGAAACTTATAGGGTGGAATTTTGCAGTCCCGCCGCAGTCAATGGACTTTTGAACAGTTCGCTACATTTTATAGACCCGCCCCCACCGTAACTGGGCTGTAAAATTCTGCCTATAATGTTCATTACATTAAATGGATGCCTCATTCAGAAAAAGCACATCATTAACCATCTTTAAATGACAAGATACAGGTGTTTCCATTGTTTGTGTATGTGTCAAATTCTAACACTTTCCCCTGTGATTGCAATCACAGTAAAGTACCCTTCGTACCAGCATCCGTTTGGGACATTTGCCAAATGCAGCTGACTTGGAGATTTTGGTGCCAGTAAGTTGCATATAAAATGTAGTCATTTTCAAATGAATCATCTAACATTTGTTAAATAAAATGGCTAGAATTTTCTTTGGACTGCAGTGCATTTGGATTGGGAGCAAAACTGTTGAAGCAAATTAATAGTAACACTTAACTGAACCATTTTAAAGTTATGATGGTAACTGTTGCTGGGTATTTGATGATTATAGGTGGAATCATCCCAGATTTGCATTATGTGCGGTAAGGGGTGTGAAAAATTATGTTTTACTTTGGATTTTTGAGTCATATTGTTCCTCTTCCTGGCGGGTTCCACCTCATTGATAAAGTATTTACAGGAAACACGCCGGGTCACTGGTGGACGGGCTTGGATTTGCCCGCTGCGCTGTGACCTCAGCACTTCCTCACTCTGGGCGTCATATTTAAAGCACACCAGAGTGCAGGCTACTTCATGTCTACAGACCAGGACTGCTCCAGGTGACAGATGGTTCTGAAAGCAAAGGTGACAGCAGCCCCCAAATTTAATGACTGGACACAGTGGAAGGCTGCTGCGATGTCCTCTACCCCTGCTCGGGCCACAGGAGGTCCACCAGAGTAACCAATCCGGCCTGGGAGGCAGTGGTCAGCGCCAATGGAGCACAGGGGAGGTCAGCCATCCAGCGCAGGAAGAGGACAAATGCTCTCATCCCTTCTGCCAGGGTAAGTCAACCATCTCATCACTCTCAACACACACTCCCAAACCCATCACACATCCACATGGATCTCACACCTCAAGGGAAAACATCACTAACTCTCACACACACCCTCACATCTCCATCAGGCTCACATCCTCATCCTGTCCATGGCTTCGCTCACCACACAAACATTCCATACAGCGGCATGTGCCCTGCTCACACTCTCTCCATCTGTTTTCAGGAAGAGCCTGCTCACAATGGAAAGGGAGAGGTCCCAGACCGGGCGTGGACATTAGACTCCTCACTCATTTTGAGGAGTTTACCATTGCGCTGACTGGTTGAGGTCATGGATTGTGCCTGTGGTGACGATGAGGTCAGCGGTGAACAACCATATGAGGATCCTGCACCAGGTCATCCCTCTCTCAACTCAACTGTGAGTGCTCTCTCTCCTGTTTTTTTGACTATTTTGCCATGCAGTAATTATCTCTACTTTGGTTCACAGGGAGCTCTTCCAAGTGACCAAGACCCACAGCCAGTCAGTCCCACAGCTCCATCCAGATCCTCACCTCCAGTGAAGAGGTCACCTCCTCCATTGAAGAGCTGGAAATAAGCAGCCTGGAAGACCCGTCACAGCGCCTACCCACACCCTCCACCAGCGCAGAGACACACATCTCAGTGGGACCTAGATCTAGAGCAGGCTCAGGTTCACAATCTGGTGGTCACCGCACGGGCACATGTCCACAGCAGGAGGAGGCAGGTTCAGCCGAGCTCCCGGTACTCAGAGGACTGCTGGCGAAGAGGCATCTGTGAGGTCCGAGTCAGATGACAAGCCTTCCAACTCATCATGGAGAGTCAGCAGAAGGCAGGGGAACATCACGCAGAGCTGTTGGAATCCCTCAAAAGAGTGGTATAGGAGTTGGAGGAGTGCATCCACTTGCTCCCTGATGAAGTGGTGTCCACATGTCTGCGCTGGAGGTCTCCGTGGGAAGGATGGCAGATGCCACGGAAGCCTGGTCCAGCAGAACGCAGGGATGCACTCCATCATGGTAGCCATAGGATGAGTTCCTGCAGGGAACATCGACGTCCCTCCAGGTGCTCCTGACCCCTCAAGGATTCAGTACCGGGGACCTCGGGCACCAGAAGAGAGGAGTGGCAGCTGGACATCCCTGGGTCAACCACTCAGGACTCTCAGAGGCTTTCCGCTCCCTCCAAGTCCCCTTTGCATGTGACCCCCTCAACCTCGTCCTCTGTCACCACAGAGGGAGCAGCCGGCCCACGGGAGAACAGCCAAAGCAAGCTGGGCCCTCAAGGCCTCGGCTCTCCGGCGGATGCACACCGAAATCATCAGAGGCAACAGGGCCACCCATTGCACAGGCTGTCTCCACCCCTGCTGTGGATGTCAGGGCAGCACCTAGAAGAAGTGGTAGGCCTAGATACGTTAAGAAATTCTGATCACAAGTGGTTGCAAAGTTGAGCACATTTTGTCACTTTATAATCTGAAAATATATCCACTTTCAGTGAATAATGTGTAATGTTGTCTTTCAGCTTCATTAACAGGCTCTGTGAGTCCTCCCCCTCCACCCTCCCCAATAGCAATTCAGCTGCATGCAACCAGACCACGAGTGATTCTGGAGGGAGAGGTGTGTTTGTGGCAGTGTCTTTCAGAGTCTTGTGCAAGCACTCCCCATGCACATGGAGCCTTCATCCATCACACTCATCTCAATGTCCTGAGCATTTTCAGTGCTCCCTGCTGGGGTTCTCCTTCAGTTGTCCATCTGAACCGACCTGAATCTCCGCTCACCCACTGATCACACTCCCATTCAGCACCTGTGCCCGTCTAACATGGGGCTCTGCTCACTTTCGATTTGTAAAACATGGTCATAGTCAAGTTTCTCGTAAGCTCCCCCATCCTTTCCCCTCCCCCAGTCACTTAATGTCCTTCCCCCCATCACAGTCGACCCACCAGACATCACCTTCGACCTCCCCAAAGTTACCCTGTAGCCCGAACCTTTCTCATTCCACGATATTCAGGTGAACGTGCACGTTCCAAACCTTTCTGAAAATCTTACCCCCATCCACAGTGACCTCCCCAACCTCTTCCTTTTCACACCCAGGGCCTGTGTTTGCCTCCATGTGCCCATCAACCACCCTCACCGCCCCTTCTGCCGGTACCGATGCACCCTCACCCTCCCATCCTACTGGTTCCCTCAGCCCTCTCTCACACTCACTATTCCCTCCTACTACGCCCACCCTTAGTTCTCTCCTCAGGAGGCAATGACTCCACAGAGCTCTCCCTTACATGTTCACCTGGAATTCCACCCCCCCTTACTCCTTCCTCCCTCCTTCCCCCAGTCACTTTCACCCCTCTGAACTCCCTCCCCACCACTCCCCCCCCATCCCCCCAGACACCCTCCTTCTACCTCCCAATCTCACCCCCCCCACTGACACCTTCGATCAACCCCCTCCTTCCAACCTCAAAATCCCCCCGTCCCCCCAAGGACACCTTCCTCTCCCACTCACACCTTGACCTTTCTCTTCCCCACCCCCCCCTTCACCGATCATCTGTCACAGCCCATGGCCGAGTCCATGAAGGTCCGAAGCCTCAGCAAAGTTGAAGCTGCTGCACGGAGACCTCCCACCTTCCAGGAGCTGCTTCACGGTGGAGCCGTGTGCCTGAGGGTCCAGCCAGCAATCGATGCACGTGTTCCTCCAGGGTCCGGTAGCTGCAGGGCTCCAACATCTTCTTCTCCTTGGATGTCCACGATCTGACCAAGGCCCTAAAGGTAAATCCCGACTTCTGTACATGACGCTTGTCCAGGCGTGTTCTGGCCCGGTGTGTTTTCCCGCTGGCCTAATGGTAAATTGCGCATGTGGGGACAATTCCAGCCGGGTCTTACTTTGTATCCAATTAGCGGGATGCGAATCGGGTTCACGCTGGCCTCCGGTGGGATTTGTGATGCGCCAAGGCGGACACCATCGGATGATCCTGCTGATTTCACAATGACGTGAAACAGATTTCTGCCCCCCTCGCCGAATTCTCCCCCACCCCCCACACGCCATGATGCCTGCCGCCAGCGAGAGCGGATGATTTCAGCTTGTTTGTCTGATTTTGCTTAGTTTAAAAGGAAGCACGACTACTAATAAAAGACAGTGGAATAGAACATGGATTGAAGTCTCTGTAACATCATGTTCCTGATCCTGGCTGTGCTGGTCTGGAACGAGCAGAAACCAAGTATTTGGACACAGCAGAGTCAGGGAACAGCTGCAAAGAGAGCAAGGCTGGAGTTGTTTCTGTCTAGATCTGCAAGTGGTATGAGTCCCTGTTCTAATGGTGGCAGCTAATAAAGACTGGGAGCTGAAAGGAAAAAAATCATAATTTTGATGACGATTAAACAGTTTCAAGATTATTAGTCAGAGGAAAGTACAACTGCAGCTGCTGGAATTTAACAGATTGAGGCCTGTTTCAAAATGAAGGGAGTTTATTTTCTTTCATAAAGGAATAGTACCTGTTTATACATTCACTCTACACTCATTGAAAGAATCCAGTTTCATTTTTGGCACATGTGGCCTGTAACATTAAGGAACAAATAGGTAAGGATATAACTAGATTTCAGCACATGCAAATTCACTCACTAATTTGCTGTCCTCACAAAATTTCACAATACAGTCCTGAAAACTCTGGTAAAATACCGTGGTTCCATGTAAAGTAAAGAGAAGTTGACTTCCTCTGTCACCATAAATCAATGACTTTAATTCTACACGAGTGGAATTGTGGAATACATTCCCAAACCACTGGTAGAAACAACCGAATTCTATGTAATGAAAATGGAATTTGGTATTCAGTTGCCTTATTAAATGCTATTAACATTAAGGTAAGGTAATTAACCATCATCCACAAAGGACCACAGGCATCTCTCTCCATTAGAGAGAGACAATTGCTTATATGTGGCTTGAGGGGCACCACTCCCCATTAATGGCTTTATAATCTGTTACTACATTAGACCAGAACATAAAGGGATATCGTTGTATAAAAGATTGAGTGAAAGAAAACTAGACAGAGGCTGGTGGGATTATCCCACAGTGTGCAGCTGAACCATTCACCAAATGTGTGCATTAGATTTGTGTCTCTTCCTCCCTTCCCTTTGCTTGGCTTTCAGGTCAAACTGCTCCTAATGCTCACATCCATATCCAATTCTCTGGAAGGAGTCAGTCCTAATTCTTATTGGTATCAAGAATCTCTTGTAGTTCATTTAAAAAAGCACAATTTTTCCCAAAACTGTCCTTCCATGAATGGATTACGTACCTAACTTTCCAAGTCCAGCATTTCTTCCGGTAAACTCGGAGTGTAAATAGTGAACAATGGGACATAATCATCCTTTCTGAAAATATAAAATTATGGATCATGGACATCTTTATATGGCAGCCTGTTTAAGAGAGTCCACAGGCAGTTTTACATTAATTATTGCTGTAATTATTGCTGTAATTATTGCTGTATGTCTGATAGAATCTTCTTGGAAAGTAAGTTCTGAGCACTGTACAACAGCATTTTTTTTTTGATTTACAGTATTGCCAACAGGTGAAGGATTTAGCCACATCCATTTCATTTAAGAAGTTATATATGGGATTTAGCTGTCTCTGTGGAAGAACTTTGATTGGGACTCCTTCGTAATGCTGCAAATAGAAACTGCATTGACCCCTGGCCAAATAACTCTCTGTCCTCAGTGCAGTATCATTGGATCCTGGATCTCTTATTCGAGTCTTCCATTGGTTTGTATAAACAGCTACCCAAACCCAGATGGGATTGTGCATATGGCCAGAAGCAGATATCTGACAGCAGCCGATCATATTGCTGTTCAGGAAAGGAGGGAAAGAGAAAACAAGAAATTTTAAGCCAGTTAAACCTGACATCAGTAGCAAGGAAAGTAGGCCAGAATCTATTATTGAGGGTGTGGTAACAGGGCACTTGCAAAATCACAACATGATTAGGCAGAGTCAACATGGTTTTATGAAAGAGAAATCGTATTTGACAAGTTTATTAGAACTTTTTAAGGGTGTAACGAGCTGAGTAGAAAAGGGGAAACCAATGGATGTAATAAATCTGGATTTTCAGAAGGCATTCGATAAAATGCCACACATTAGGTTGTTACACAAAAATTAGGGCTCAGAGGATTGGGGCTGACATGTTGATATGGATTAAAGATTCTGCGATTTATTCCTACTCTGTTTTCTTTCCGTTAACCAATCCTCAGAGTGTGGAAGGGGGCCATTCGGCCCATCAAGTCTGCACTGGCTCGCTGAAAGAGCATTCTACCTAATCCCACTCCCCTGCTTTATTCCCGTAATCTTGCACATTCTCTCTTTTCAGACAGCAATCTAATTCTCCAATTCCCTTTTGAATACCTCAATTGAACCTCCCTCCACCACCCTTTCAGGAAGTTCCAGACTCCAACCACTGTCTGGGTGAAAGAAATTTTCCTCACATCACTTCTACTCCTTTTGCCCATTATTTTGAAGCTGTGCCCTCTAGTTCTTGATACTCTCTTGATTGGGAACAGTTTCTTACTATTTACCCTGTCCATACTCCTCAGGATCTTGAATACCTCGATCAAGTCTCCTCTCAGTCTTCCTTTCTCCAAGGAAAACAGTCCCAACCTCTCCAATCTATCCTCATAGCTACAGTTATTTATCCATAGGGCTGGATTTTACCGTTGGCGAGTGGGGGCAGGGCCCGCTCGCCAATGCATAAAATGACGCGGGATAACGTTGAGTGGAACTCCCAATGTCATCCCGCCTCATTTAAATTTTCAGGAAGGCGGGGGCGCAGCAAAATCAGCTGCAGGCCCGCCGACCTGTCAATGGCCAATTGAGGCCATTGTCAGAATCATTTAGCCAAATAAAGGACCTGCCCGTCCAACCTTCAGGTTGTCAGGTCGGCCAGGAGCCCAGGCGGGAAGTAGAAAAACATGAAACCTCATCCACGGGCGGGATGAGGTTTCATGCAGGGTTTTAAAAATTTTAATGAAGTTTTTTTGGAAATTATGAACATGTCCCAACTGATGAGACATTGTCACATGAGGGGACATGTAAGGGAATTTTTTTTTTCTAGTTTTAATATTTTTGAAAGTAGAGGCGATCTCCCTGAGGCAGCACTTAGCCTGTGAAAAAGTGCACTCTCGATTTTGGGATTCCCCCTGCCCGCACAGGGTGTGCATAGCGCTTCTGTGCACGCTGGGCAGGCCTTAATTGGCTCGGCCACGTAAAATGGCGCTGATCGGAAGCATGCCCCCACGCGCCTACCCATCAACTCCTCCCCCCAACGGGGGGAAAATTCAGCCCATGGAATCATTCTTGTGAGTCTCCTCTGTGCACTCTCTCCAAAGCCTTCACATTCTTCCTCAAGTTTGGCACCCAGCACTGGACGCAGTACTCCAGATGAGGCCCAGCTAGTGTCTTACACAAGTTTAACATGACCTCATTAGTCTTGTACTCAATGGCCCCATTAATAAAACCTAGGATACAATATGCTTTATTAACTGCTTATAAACAGGCTATCTTTAGAATAGCAAGGTGTAACTAGTGGAGTGCCACACAGATCAGTGCTTGGGCCTCAGCTATTTACAATCTATATGAATGATTAGATTAGGAGACTGAGTGTAATATATCCAAGTTTGCTAACGATACAAAGTTAGGTAAGAATGTAAGCTGTGAGGAGAGGGTACAAAAGGATATAGAACAGTTAGGCGAATGGGCAAGAATGCAGCAGATGGAGTTTGTGGGGAAATGTGAGATTGTTCATTTTGGTCGGAAAAATGGAAAAGCAGCCTATTTTTAAAAGGCGAGTTATATCTATCCCAAGAAGCTGCTGTGGCTTAGCCATTTTGGATTACACTTGTTAGGAAAGGAACACTGATAGTAAAAATTCACTTACAAAATTTTGTGATGAGAACCATGGTTTCATTGTGATTGTGGGCCACGCCAAAACGGGAATGATACTGAGAGAGAACTTTCACTTCATTTGCTAGTCCACTCAAGTAGCAATGTATGTGAGCCTGAGAAGCAATGTTCAAATTTATTGTATTTTGAACAAATATTACAAACTTGTGTGTGAACCTTACTGCTTGGCCTTTCAGATTTCATACCATCACTTTCAACTTTGCAAGGAGGTTGAAGTTTTACCCTACAGCATTGCATATAAATTTTATCTTTTTCCTCAGTGGTTCTAAGGCCCCCACCCCACCCCCCTCCCCACCCCGGTGGGACCGACGAACCATTGAAATCTCTGTTCACATCGGTGAGACTGGAAGATCCTGCTGGCGTGAAGGGCTGGAAAATTCCGGCCTAAGTTCAGAAGGAAGTGAAATGATGTTGGTAACACATAAAAAACTCTCAAAGTTGAAGTGCAAGACTCAAATTTCTGTGCTGCACATGAAATAAAAAAAACAAATGCTTCAGGAAGACAAAGTACTAGAACAGAATGTCCCCAGCCTCTTCGCTGACCTCTTGTATGAACTCATCCTAACCTTAATTAGACATTGCAACTTTAAAGGAATATATACGTGCAGTCTGGCAGGTGACTAATATATTGTGCTTTACTTCAGTACAATGGCCACATCCTTACAAACCAGTGCGTGTTTTACTTACCATGAACAGTGCCACAGTAGAAGTGCTAATAATGTTATTGGAAATTTACATCTAACATATTCTTATTGAGCGCATTTCAGCGTTACACTCAAACTTCTTAGTTGCACTCAACAAATAATGTAGAAAGGAAAAAGGCAGTTATTTGATGCAGAGAGGTCAGGATTTATAACCTTCGGGTGACCTTACCAAACAACTTGGAAGTAAAAAGCCACAGGTGTGCCCTACAGCCTGGGGGAACAAATAATCTTTAACCTCGCAGTTTATTTAGGCTCTTTGACATTTTAGCAAATACCTCCCTCCAGGTGGCACAAGTAATAATTCTAGTCATTTAGCAGCACCCACACAAAGGAATCTGTTTGTCCTGTCTTCAGTGAGCACCCCCCAAGGTGAGCTTTGAGTCTGACCGAGTGAAGTTGTGCTTTCTTCTTCCCCAGCTTTAGTGCCATTACTTGCTGCCTTCTAGGCACAGTTGGCACTTAAATATTCAAAATTCTGTTTAAGTGTAATCAAAAAATATTGGTAACAGGAATTATACAGCCACACAGTGTTCCCATCTTACCTTTTGGCCCCAGTGTTCTGTTGGAAAGTGCAGGATAAACAGTGCCATTCAAAGGCTGCACGGACATTCCTGTTAGTTTAGCTGCATGCACCAGTTTTACACTGATGCTTGCATGAACGGATATACAAATGAGCACACCCTGGAAATTTCCATGTATTTCCCTTTCCAGGCCGGCAGAAGTGAAAAAAGGCACATCAAAACAATTCTTTTACAATGAATAGGGACTTTCTTGCTATCTGAATATTGAGATTTCTATTATTTTGTAAATCTGAAATATGTTCTACAAATGAGCTTTGATTATGCAGTGTCTATTTAAATTTGCAGATCAAGGGTCAAGTTGCAACTGTTCTAAGTTGTGACTATAACTAATACTGTCAACAAAGCAAAAATTGGATCCTCTGCAGGTTTATTACTCATTGTTCATCATTGTACTAATAATGATGCCTGTAACACTATTATAAGTATACTTTTGCTAAAAGATACTGTAAGGGGTCTAGTAACTGAACTCAAAAGTGAACATTTCTTAAATTGTTCCATTGGCTAGCCATGAGAAACCATATTGCTCTAAGCCATCTTTAAACAAAAATATTTGCTTTATTAATCCACAATCAGTTCCGCCTGTCAAAATTTGTTTTGGGAGGGCAATAAATATCAAGTAATGCAGTTCAGACCATCTCTGAATCTCTTCCAAGTTAAACGTGTTTACATGGCTTCACCAAGGGAAACTATGCAAAGCTTGGGACACTCTGCCTCTTGTAAATCAATATTCTTCCCTAACCCCAGATCCGAACTGATAACGTTCTTACCTGTCCGTTTACAGCCTGGCACAGCTTTTTCCTGGCACCATCTGATCTGCAAAAGAAGAAAGTGATAAATAATTAGAAATAATTCTTCACATGGAGGGAGATGTGAAAGGTCCCATTGGCACTATTTAGAAGAAAAGTCAGGGAGTTACTTCTCTATGTCCTGACTGATATTTATCCCTTGACCAACTCCTAAAAACACAATGGCCAAAATTTTTCGGATGAGGGGGTCTCGCTTCCCGCCATCCGAAGAGTTGGCGGTGAACGCAGTCCCACCAACTCCGTGTGCCCCTCAGCCTTTTCACGCTCGAACAAGTGTTAAGTGACTGCAGGCGGCACTTCCACCCCTCACTCAGTAGGAAGTCCTGCCTCAGATTGGCCAATCAGATTGGCCGGCAGCTCCCTCGTCCCTGCGGTGACGGCGCTGCAGTGGATAGAAGAAGAAATGCAGGAGGACACCTGTTGGATCCTATTCGCCAGTTTGTTGGGACTTATGGATCCTGGTTACACACTTCTTGTGGGTTGGTCGAGTTGGTAAAATAGACAGAGTTGATCAACAGACACTTCTTAGGTGGAACACATTCTGTTTATTTGCAAAGGTACTCAGCAGCTACACTTGTGTGCTTTCAACTCAAACCCTGTCTCCATACTACAGACTACTGGCTACAGAGGTAGCCCATGCTACTCCTCTATTGGTTACTCAAGATCATGTGATCTTCCTTTATAACATCCTACTCAAAGGTACACTACACATTACATGAAGCCATAATTACCACAACATTGGAGCCTAAGGCCAGGCAGCAGAGGCTCAGGTAAGTTCAAGGGGTCCCAGGGTGGGGAGGATAGGGAAGGCTTGGGGGGGGTGTGAAGAGAGCAATCGGGATCACGGGGGAGAGGCCGGGCAGAAGAGGGAGGTCCACAGGCCACCGGACTTTAACGGTGGGGTGGGGGCGCCCATCTTCAGAAGGGCGCTTTTGATGGGGGCGCCACCAACCCTCCCCCTTGACCTTCCCGTCTGAGATATAACTGTTCTTTTTTGGGCTTCGCCCATTGAAGTTCTACCCTCCTGCCAGCCTAAAAATTGAGGCTGGGCAGGAAACGGTCCTTATTGGCTGCTTAGGAGCCTCATTTGGGGTAAGGGCAGGCTGCCCGTCCGAGGCCTTGCTGGCCCCAGCGTAAAGTCACTGTGGTCAGGGCAGATGGGAACCCGGAGGGAATCCTGTCGCTTCAATTTAATACCCCCCCCCCCCGCCCCCACAACCAACCTAAAATCCAGCTGGTGTGGGAGCGTAAAATTCTGGCCATTATCTGGTCATTGCTGTTTGTGGGACCTTGTTGTGTGCTGATTGGCTGCCCTGTTTCCATATGTTACAACAGCGGCTACATTTCATTGGTTGTTAGGTGTTATATCAATGCAAGTTTTTTTTTAAACAGAAGCTAAAGGACCAAGAGTTTGAGAATCCATTTAAAATAAACTCACCAGGAAGGGTGAACCTTATATGCAAGGCAGTGCAGCAACTTTTATGTTATATACCACAATTTATATTTTATTTGACATTCTTTACATATTATGATGAATATTTTGGAACGGTTTGGGGGACAAACTTGAGCGGAGGGATATAGCAGAGTATTAAAGGGGTCTTCCCCAAGGGTTCCATTAGTCTCCCAAAACACTGGCAAGATATCGGTCAGACCCCCTTTATGGTGAGCCTCCACCATTTCTACGCCACCTTGTGAAGGTCAGAACTTCTATATTCCCTTTACAAGAAAAATGACAAGCTAAGGGCAGAGTTTCCCATTACTGTGCCTCAGCTAGGACCCAGCGTCAATGTTGATTAATACGCTGAGTGATACTGAGGTGTACCAGCCTCTGCAACATAGCTAGTGGGAATCACTAACGTAGGAAGTGGCTTTAACCCTGAAAGAAGAAAGTCATTAAAAATATATATATATTATCTCTATGGGGTAGTTAGGAATAAGGAGCCAGGTTAGCTCGACCTCTGCCCCTTCATGGCCTGGCAGATGCCCAAGTTGCCTGGCATCTGGGGCACATAGGTGCTACTTCAAAGAGTCCCATTTAAATTAGCTGCACTCCTACTAATCCCCACTCACTAAATCATGAGTCAATTTATAAAAAATATGTTTATAATTTGGTTACACCTTATATAAGGGAAATCTTCCTCAATTCTTACCAAAGTATGAAAATCGGGCATTATTGCGCTTCCTAACATTTAGAACAAAGAAAAGTACAGCACAGGGACAGGCCCTTCAGCCCTCCAAGCCTGCGCCGATCATATTGCCTGTCAAACCAAAACATTTTGCACTTCTGGGGTCTGTATCCCTCTATTCCCATCCTATTCATATATTTGTCAAGCTGCCTCTTAAACCCCACTATTGTACCTGCTTCCACCACCTCCTCTGGCAGCAAATTCCAGACACTCACTACCCTCTGCGTAAAAAACTTGCCCCGCACATCTCCTCTAAAGTTTTCTCCTCTCACCTTAAATCTATGTTCCCTAGTGATTGATTCTGGGGTAGAGCCCATCTGGCCCTGGGGACTTATCCATCTTAATATTCTTCAAGACGCCTAACACCTCCTCTTTTTTGATCTCAACATGATCCAGGCTATCTACACACTCTTCCCTAGACAAATCAACCGCTAAGTCCTTCTCTTTGGTGAGTACTGATGAGAAGTATTCATTTAGTATCTCTCCCATTTCTTCTGGCTCCACACACACATTCCCACCTCTGTCCCTGAGTGGGCCTACCCTTTCCCTGGCTACCCTCTTGCTTTTTACATATGTATAAAAGGCCTTGGGATTTTCCTTAATCCTGGTTGCCAATGACTTTTCATGACCCCTTTTAGCCCTCTTGGCTCCTTGCTTAAGTTTCTTCCTACTTTCTTTATATTATCCACGGGCTTCATCTGTTCCCAGCCTTCTAGCCCTTACGAATGCTTCCCTTTTTTTTTTGACTAATCTTACAATATCCTTCGTTATCCAAGGTTCCTGAAACTTGCCATGCTTATCCTTCATCCTAGCAGAAACATGCCGGTCCTGAATTCTTATCAACTGATGTTTGAAAGCCCCCCACATGTCAGTTGTTGATTTGCCCTCAAACATCCGCCTCCAGCCCTAGATTCCTCAGTTCCTACCTAATATTGTTATAATTAGCCTTCCCCCAATTATGCACCTTAACCCGAGGACTCCTGTTATCCTTATCCACCAGTACCTTGAAACTTACTGAATTATGGTCACTTTTCCTGAAATGCTCCCTTACTGAAACTTCGACCACCTGGCCGGGTTCATTCCCTAATACCAGGTCCAGTATTGCCCCTTCCCTAGTTGGACTATCTACATATTGTCTCAGGAAAATAACTAAACCAGGAGTAAATTAGCACAAACTGCTCCTACCTCTCAGTCCCTTTTTCAATAGAGACTGAGGGGAGATTTCATTTCCCACTCTGGCTCCTTTCCAACCAACTTTCCATATAAATTGTTCCTTGAACTATAGCACACATTTTACACAGCCAGGGGTTTCAATCTTCTTTCATTTAGCCATTTTAGTGCATTGATTCTCTCTTGCTTTTTAATTTGTTTCCCTGTGTTTCTGTTTTTTCTCCTTTTTAGAAATGATGTTTTGTTTTCTTGTTTTCACATTTTTCATTTGTTTAATTTTCTTATTTTCCACTCATTGTTTGAATTAGTTTATTTTCATAAATCACAGGGGTTTAACATTAAAATGAAGACTAAAAGGCACCTTTATAACATTTCAAAATCAGGTACCAGGGTCAATATAAATTCATAAATGGCAGTATAACTTCAGGGCAAAGCTTCTATTTAACTCCTGAGTGTATTCGAGACAGGATGTCTGAAATCCCTCCTAAGAGGAAATTTTAGTTTTGAGTTCACACCGGATGCTGTATAATCCCAATGTAGACTGAATACGTATTTTGATAGTGTCTAGGTGACCCTTATAAATTTTTGTGTTTAATGTTTAGTAGGAAGTGGACCAATCAACTGTTCTCTCCTAATATTAAACGAAAGCTGGGGGGAGCACAGTGTTGCACTTGTGCTGTGTGCCTGAAGTCAATGCACAGTTGACAGTCTAACTCTAGTCTACCATTTAGCTATTAACTTCACATACATCAGTCTGGGAACAATTGTAGCAAAGTAACAGTAGTTTAGTCACACCCTAGTTTACGGTTTTCAGTAAAGAAAAGCCATAAGTAACACCAGCTAAAGAACTGTACCACTCTAGCCACTACCTCTATTTTTGACCACATATGGTCAGTGGCAAGAGTGCAATACCTAATTGTACTTTAACCTTTGTTGCTGATAATGTGGGCAACATTCTTTTGAATGGCTCTTCACAAAGGATGGGCAGCACAAAGGTACAATATAAAAGGGAGAGCAGTGTCTGGATATGGGTGTCTGCTGGAATGTTGGCCTCTTGAGTATGTGCGCCAATGTTCAAATGACTTATGCGTGTCCAACATTGAAACAGACGCTTAAGAGAAACGTAAGAAGCAGATTTTATGGCAACTGAATTTGCTAATCAGAGGGTTGGGCAAATCTTCAGAATAAGGAATCTCTGGGAAGAAACCAAAAAAAGTGAAGAAAAATTTAGATTTGCATAACCATATTGTTTTTAACTGAAAAATAGCCTCAAAATTTGGCTGTGAAGATGAATGAACCCTTGACCTCATGCTCCTGCTCACTGTCACAATCCAGTGACATCTGTTGGGCATTGGTGAGGACAGGGCTGAGTTCAACTGTGATGCCCTCAGCATGGTCAAACAGCCCGCTGACCCTCAACGTCTAATCTCACACATGAAAGGTGCCCATGTATAAAGGGACCAATTGCACTTGTGGACCTGTAGTACAGCCCATCCTGCCTTCAGAGCAGAGGGGAGAAAACCAAGAATGTAAAACGAAGTGAGAAGATGTCACTGTATCACTGGTTACTTCCTTCCCTGTCCCTTGTTCATGAACCTGTTAAAACCATTTTAACTGAAACGCCACGTCTATGACCATGTCCCTTTAACAGCCAGTCAAATCTAGCAAGTCCAACTCAGTAAAAGTTCACCTTCTGAGCAGCAACAAGCACTGGAATTCCCAGAAGAGAAGTTGTATTGACAAGTACTGTAACCTGATTCTTCCACCCCCTTATATTAATCAACGTGTTGAGGGTGAAAGGTCATAAATCTGGCTCAAACACCAAAATTCGCAAAGCTCCATTTCCCTTTCATTTAAATGGCAAACAGAACCTTTGATTTTAAATGTAGCTACTGGAAGCTGTCCAAAACTTCACTTTCTTTCTGGCTGCATATACATTCTGGCCACAGTCTCAGACTTGTCAAGCTTCCTTTACTGGCTAACTATCAGCTGCATCAGTTGATAGTTTATTGAAATAACAGAACCTGATGCTGGCAAGTGAGCATTCATCCTATATTCTCAGGCTGAATTTAAGTTTCATCACCATTTCTGTGCCTACTCTGGAAGAGGCACTGCGTGCAACCATTTAACATAGCAACCCCCGCCTGTCCCCATTTTAATTAGTCAAATTACTGTTATTACTAATTGGACACGAGCCAACAAGCTAGGTAGCTCTTTAATTATTTAAAATAACTTTAAAGCTCATAAATTCTGAAAACATCATTATATCAATTCGCAGAACCTGGTGATTTATTTGAAGCTAAACTTTGAAAAGACCACTTAAGCTCTTTTAGTGACATTGGCTGAGGGAGGAATGCTGGCTGAACATGATCTTCTTGGCTGCGTAATCAATAACAACTACATTTCAAAAATTATTCATTGCTTGTGAAGAGCTTTACCACACCTCAAGGATGTGAGAAAGCACTATATAAATGCAAATGCTAGGGGCTGAATTCGCCGGTCGGCGAGCGGGGGCGGGGCCCACTCACCGACACATAAAGTGACACGCGGGCATCATGATGTCGGGCGTGTGTCCCGATGTCACCGCGTGTCATTTAGATTTCCAGTTCGGCGGGTGCTCAGCCAAGTCGACTGCGCGTCCGCCAAACTGTCAAAGGCCTATTACGGCCTGTTAAAAACTAATTTAAGCAATTAAATGAGCTGCCTGTCCAACCTTAAGGTTGTGGGGCAGGCGAAGAGCCCAGGCGGCTTTCGCATTTTTCATGAAACCTCATCCACGGGCGGGATGAGGTTTTGTAAAGGGTTTTAAAATTCAATAAAAAATTTTTAAATAATTTTTTGACATGTCCCAGCTCATGTGATAGTGTCACATGAGGGTACGTTTTAGAAGTTTTTAAATACTTTATTTCAGTTTTTAAATGTCAAACTGATCTCCCTGAGGCACCTCTGTGCTTCAGGGAGATTTCTGCGCCCTTTCGCGCGCAGGCCCCAGCTCAGGGAATCCTCCCCTGCCCGCACAGGGAGCACACAGCGCTTCTGGGTAAACTGGAGGGGCCTCAACTGGCCTGCCCACTTAAAATGGCAGCGCAACCCTGATCGGGGGCGCTGACTGGGTTCGCGCCCACCCCGTACAACCCCGCCGACGGTCCCCCTAAGTTTTTTTTAGAGTTAACATCTCACACGCGGGTTTTTGAAATAAGATATTTCTGATACACTTTTTATTTAAAAAGGAAATTAAACGTGGGTATCAGCCTCCCTGCAAAGTGCCACAAGTGGTAAACATTAACCCAAAATAAAACCATAAGCGATGATCAAGTTTGACTGACTCAAAGGTATTGAAATAGTCTAAGATAAATAAGTATAGCAGATCTTGTTTGTAAGTGACAATTAAACACTTTTAATTTCTATTTGATACTTGTTCTGTAGTAGGGCCATAAGCCGATTAAAACACCATCTACACATTGTCCATCACTGTTTAAGTTAACTAAATGTCTTTGATGAATGCACCAGATTCTCAAAATATGGTTAGAGTCTTGGATCATAACCTCTGCCTCCAATTGGTTTTTTTTTGCTGGTTTTCATTTTTATACCGTTTCATTCTTTATTCCTTCATGTTGCACTTGAACAGCTGATATTCAGCCATTCACATTTTGTCTGGACACATTTTTTGTTTTTTCACTATACCCTTTATCACTCCCTTAGCTTTTGTGTGATTAAACCTTTTGTCATTTAATCTGTCCTGCCCTTCACCCCATCAGAGACATTTGCTTAATGTTTTTCCTCCCCCTCTCCCTTTTCACTTGCTCAAAGCCTCAAAGGTACATTTCTGTCTTTCCTCAGTTCTGATGAAAGGCCATTAACCTGAAATTTTAACTCTGTTTTATCTCTCCACAGATGCTGCTTGACCTGCGGTATATTTCCAGCATTTTCTTTTTCTATTTATGGCTAAAGTCTTGTTTATATTAGACCGTGTGGTCTGTTTCTTCTTTAAAGTCCTGAGTTTATCAGCAAATAAAATCAAATTCTAAATAAGTTAGCAATCTAACAAACAAATATAACTCTCTAATCCTATATTACACAATAACTATAAATCTGCCTCACGCTCTTTTTAAATTTCTAAACTGTCCTCAAATCTAAAACCAACTGCCAATTAAAAGCCAAACTTTGGACCTCGACTTTCAAGGCTAATTTATTTCCCACTGAGTAAGAAACTTTCAATTCACATCCAAGTGACGGGTCTGAAAAAAAAACAATCAAATCCAAAGTTTTCTACACTCTGCCTGGAATTTCAGCCTTACAGCCTTTATATTAATGGTATTAGCTCAGCCTTTTTCTTTTTAGAAAGGACCGGCGACCTCGGCTGCTCTTCTAGATCGCTGTGGTTCTGGATCGCTGTGGTTCTGGATCGCTGTGGCTCTGGATCGCCGTGGCTCTGGATCGCTGTGGCTCTGGATCGCGGTGGCTCTGGATCGCTGTGGTTCTGGATCGCTGTGGCTCTGGATCGCTGTGGTTCTGGATCTCTGTGGTTCTGGATCGCTGTGGTTCTGGATCGCTGTGGTTCTGGATCGCTGTAGTTCTGGATCGCTGTAGTTCCAGCTTGTTAGTGGGGTCTGGTCTCCTTTGTACAACCATTATTGACACCTGCTTTCAATGCATACAGTACAGCGCTAATGTTCTGTTATCACTGCTACAGAAATAAAAGTGAAAGGTAGGAAGTTGTGTTTTCTTCTTTCTGCACTAAACTTACACCCTCGAGGCATCACACATGTATAATCATACTCACTGGAGAATCCAGACCTATTATTATAACTGTAAGCAGACACCTCAAATGGATTAAGCAATCAAATGTCTCTTATTCTTCTCACAGTATCAGGGGTTTAGACTTCATTATAATGTATTCTCACCAAAAAGCATTATTTGCCATCAGCCTCATTCTTTGCTCATTAAGGTAGGTTCAAAGTAACAAAACTGATTCTTTTATTTGGAGATGGGTGAACATTTCAACAAAATTCCAGCAATGTCTAGATTGCATTAGGGATATTAAACATTTCATTTATATTCAAGTGTAATTTGATGCATTTTGGGGCAAAAGGATTGATTAAAGAAAAATAGACTTGAACAGCTACATAACCTTTCAGGATGTCAAGATGTCTCAAAGTATTTTACAGCCAATTAACTACTGTACTTTTTTCCAGTCACTAAATCAACCAATTTACTCACAGCAATGAAATAAAATGATCCTTGAAGGTAGACAAAATGATCATTTGTTTGATTTTTTTGGTGCTGGTTGAGGGATAAATATTCACCAGGACACCTAACTTCCTTGATCTTCTTTGAATATTGCCATGGGATCTTTTACATCCACCTGAGAGGGTAAATGGAGCTGCATAAACATCTTAGCTGCTAGCCAGCACTTCTAACAGTCCAGCACTCCCTCAGTTTTGCACTGAGGTGCCAGCCTAGATTTTGAGCTTAAGGGCTAGATTTTCGCTACCAACATGGCAGACCTGCATCAGCTTAAAGGGCCTCGTTAGACCCGTTTTTTGCTCCGGGGGGCAAGAGTGGGATAGAGTTGGGGCTGCCAACCCCAGAAGCAAATCTTAGGCAGCCAAGGGGGCAGGCAAGTGCCAAGGCAGGCTGCTTAGAAGGCCCACCTTGATTCTTGGGGCTTGTCCCACCTGTTTTAGAAGCTGTTAGGCCCTCTAGACTTCACCCCTCCACCCATCCCCATTGCTCCTCCGTGCCAACTCATGACCCCCACCCACCCCCCCATGTCCTCTCAAGCACCCAAGGTCTCGCATTGCCAACATGACCTATCCCCCACATTCTGCCCATGATCTCTTATGCTCCCATGGCCTCTCATACCCCATGCCATCTCCATAGCCAGTCACCCAGTATGCACCCTGGGGAGACCTCAGAAGCCACGTGGAGATGAAAAAATTGCCCATTCATGAAACCCATTTAAAACTTAAAAATCTCAAAGTCAATAATCTCTTATAAAAACAAACTTCTACTCAGACCCCATATCAAAGGCAGCTGATCCTTTAATAGTTTCTTCAAACTTTCAATCAAGCTGGGAACTCAGAACCCCCAGCTGAGATAATTGTAGCTTCTGAAACTCAGTCATACATCCATAATGACATAATAATAGCCCTTGGGGAAATCAACAAAGAACTCTATTGAAATTGCATGAATAGATGATAATTTTTTTCTAACCTGCACTAAATGGCCTGTCCATCGAAGCGATCCAGAAGTCAATGTTTTTAACTCTCACTGACGGCTTCAGGCTTTTTTACCATGTTTAAAGTGTGGGGGATTTAAAAAAAGTTCAGATCATGACAATAAAACAGAGCTTATCCACCTTTCAAGTGCATTTACATCTACTCCATCAATTTGTGACTCTCACACTATGGGCTAAGGTCCTTAGAACAACAAAAATGGCATTTGTTTGAACTCAGCACTAAGTTTAAATGGCCTGGCTGAGTTCAGGTTTCACGCCTGTGGGAATCATGCCCCACCCATTTCTCCTGACAGCAAAATTTGGATCTATTGAGAATGGGAGCGGAACCTATACATTCAGGTCCCGTCTGCCATTTTTAAAGGTCCATGGAGTCTTTCCAACTCTGCGAAAATCCGGTCCTAAATTTGAGTGGGGCTCGAAACACAACCTTCTAACTTAGAGGCAAAAGCTGAGCTAATGCTGACAACGATATTTAACCATGAAAGAATTAAACAATGAAGTTCCTGACATGAGAAAATATCTGAAGTTAGTCAAGAATATATAACACCGGATAAATCTGCACTTTTGAAAAACTTGCTGTTTTCTTTCTAAGCACAAAAAATCTTTCTGCACACTTCTTGCATTCTATAACATCTGCAAAATCATTTTCATATGTTTGTAAGAATAATATACTACTGAACAAAATTTGAGAAATGCATAAAACCACAGAAAGTATAATGCATTTTTGTATCCAAAGTGAGGGATATCAATGGAGAATAGAACACTTTGGTCACTCAGTAGCAGTATCAAGCACTCCAAGGTCTGGAATTTTAAAAGGTGGGGTTGTTCACTTTGGCAGGATTAATAGAAAAACAGAATATTACTTAAATGGAGAGGTAGGGTAGAATGCATAGCTAGATTTCAGACTCGCAATTTGGTGGTGATAAAACTATCTTTAATTTTTTTGTAATTCTTGATGGGAAGTACCTGGTCTCAAAGGAAAATATGTCCAGGATGATAATTAACACTCAATCATCCTGGCAATGGTTGTGGTGGATAGGATAGCTTTACCAAATTGCTTGCTAAAAAAGAGAGCCTAGTAAATTATTTCCATGTGTTATTTATTTCTCCTTTGGCTCCACTTAACTTTTCCAGTCTTTCATTTCCCAATCTGTTTGGTTATTTCTTTACCCTGCTTGCTTTCATTCTTTTTTTGAATTACTTCATATTTTCACCTTTATTTCTTTTCCCAAGCTCTATTTTTTGGCCTGTTGGCTTTTCACACACTTGCTCATGTTTCTCTTCTGTTATGATGCAGCAGATGATGTGTACCAGGCAGACCAAATCCATGAGGGAAACTTGGTTGCGCTATCACAACAGCTTTGCAATTTGTATTTATTACGAGATGCATGCACTGAATTCAGAAGTAATAAGTCCACCAAGACCTTTAGAGATTTAAAAAAAATAAAATTGAAGTATTTATTAACAAAATAAAAGATGTCAAGCACATGCATAAGACTACAATTACTACTATAATAACTCCTAAAATTCCCAATTAACCTGACTCCCGGTTATACTTGCTTTAAGACAATGGTCCAAAAATAGATTTAGATTTTAAACAGATCCAGCAAGTTAACAAAATACCCTGGACCGTGGAATTCCAAATGGCTTTTCTCCAGCTTCAGTTTCAGTAGACAGCAGACTTATGCACAAATGCTGGAGACATTCCTGTTAGATCTTACATAGCTGCCTCCTTTCACATAGCCCTTCATTCTCATTTATATATGTTTCTCTCTTTTTAATATGTAAATTCTATTGTTTCATATGTCTTTGAAACTGTATCTTCCTCACAATATAAAAACTTTCATGTTGCCACTATTTCTGTAACCTTTGGAAAAATAAACACATTCCTTAGCCTTGCTTATCTGGCTAGTTGCAAACAGACCAAGATCCCTTTGAAATCCAAATCTCCCTTCATTTATCTAAAAATGCAAATTCCCTTCACACTTTACATGCTAAGCTAGCATCCATAACAAAAAATAAAAAATACCTGGAAAAACTCAGCAGGTCTGGCAGCATCGGCAGAGAAAAGTACAGTTGACGAGTCCTCATGACCCTTCAACAGAACTAAGTAAAAATAGGAGAGGGGTGAAATATAAGCTGGTTTAAGATGGGGGGGGGAGAATCCGCATCCGCAGTTTTTTGTTTTTATATAAGCCAGCATCCATGTTTACTCATTAGCATGTCAAGCACCGAGCTTCTTTTGATGAGTTAAAGCTTGTATCTGCTTGACTCCAAATGTCATTAAATCACACACAGATAGACCCAACTATACTTACCTCTATAAACCGACATCACAATAAACCAGAAAAAATATCATGAAAATTATTATACTTTCATGACACTTCCCATTTGTACTTTTATCTTTCAACCCCAAGCCCAACAATAAAATGAAGTAGTACCAGCTTTTTGCTGGTTACTGATTCACAGGTCCTGGCTGCAAGGAAGGTTGAAGATTATATGAAATTCCACAAGAGCAATGAAAGCTTATATATGGGCTTCTCAACAATGTGTCACTCTATCAGTCCTGCCATTCAATGAGAAACATCAACATTAATCCCCTAAATTAGCAAAAGTCAAGAATAATCTGAAGGGACAGAGTCCTGCACGGCATTGATAAAAATGCAGAAACTCTAGTGCATTCCTTCTCTGGAAGGCCACTTGGGCAAAGACATTTTTAATCTTGGAAACAAATACTAATGATGGGTTTGTACATCTGTCTCTGAACATAGACTGTTTGGAGCTAATCTGCCATGCACTGCAGCTATGATAAGTGACCATGCTGGCTAAAATTAAAATGGGTAATGATACCAGGCCATTTGTTCCATTTTTAGAGAGTCAATAATGAACACATAGGGAAGCTGGGGCAGGGGGGTGGGGCAGGGGGGTGGGGGGCAGAGTGGGGGGGTGGCAGTGGGTGAATTTCCGATCATGGTGTAAACTGTCTGGATAGTGAGAGGGCATCTGCCACACTTGCACTAAATCCTTCTCAGAGCTGTGGGAATTCCAACAGCTCCTCACTTCAATTATTCCCTGAATAGGGAATATAGGATATAGGATATAGGGCACTAAGCAAACAGAAGCGGGTAAGATGATTTTGAAAGGCCAGGAGAACTCTTCTCCCTCTTCCTAACTCCGTAAGAGTCATTGGTACCTTTTTTGGTTATAATTTTTCAAACAGCCTACAGTGGCCCCCCACCCCCTTTAAGAAAGCACTTCACCTGTTGGTAGTTGAAGTTGTACAGGGTCCTATACACAGTGTAGGACACTGATTTAAAAAAAGCTTCTGCCTTTTTCCAGAGGGGGTGAGGGGGAAAAACACTGGTCACCCATTTTGAGGCCCATTCCAAAATGGATTCAAGTAAGCCTCGGGCTGCCGTTTTACCCCTGAATCGGATGGAGAAAAAAAAATCACCTCCAATATGAGGACAGATTTGGTGTCTTCCCCAAGCAGCAGAATAAAACAAATGTTGCTTTTATAAGAGGAGCAGAGCCAGGAAACAGGCGTTTTCATTTTATTAAGAAAAGAGTTGTTAAAATTTCAAATTACAGCGCTGTGTTCTTACTCAATGATACATTACTCCCATGCACAGGTTTTAAAATGGTCCCTAGGAAAGGTAGTTTTCCCATACTCATTAATTATAATCAACCTATTTTCCACATTAAGGTGTCGCTACTTTCGTTGTGAGAGGCCTTTGAAAAGTCCGCACCAAAATATTCGTGAACCAACACAAAAGTCACATCGTCTAGCATTGAGTCGTGCTTTACATCACAGAGACTGAGTTCAGGCCGGAAACTACCAGACATTTAAATCTGTCACTCCCACATAAATGGAATAAGAATATCGACTGACACAGCAGGTAGGCGCGGCAGTATAACCATCAGACATAGTGGCTTGTGATAAGCATGCTTCCTGTCAACCCAGACATAGCCACAGTGACATTATGAGAAATCTACAACCCTGTCTGCCCACCCTCTCAGCTTTTCTTAAGAGAGGAGGAGTAAGATGCAGGGCAGCTTAAGTCCATAAGGAAGATACAAGGCAAAACAAGACTCTTTTTTTGAAGGAGGGCTGATTTGAAAGAAGAGTAAATACTTTAATTAAACAAAGATTCTTTTTCAAGCCAGTACAGAATAATTGAAGATATTAACATGTGAGTGCTGAATGTCTGCATATTTAATGCCTGCTATGCATCTTATTGAAGATAAAATAAACAGGTTAGCCTATTAAAATATTGTTATGCTAATGTCTGTATAATGTAATTTCAAGTCCATTGTATCTCAATTTCAAGTTACAATATCTACAGTATACCGTATAGTTGGAAAACCCAAATGCATCTTTAAAAGATTGAGGTGGACACTTATAATAATGGCAGAGTGACAGTATAATAGAACCATTTGAGAAAATGGGGCATTATCCAAGCATTCACTGTATGGGTTTTAATAGAGTGAAGGTGTGAACTGTACATTGGGGTCATTCAATCCAGAAAGGTTCCTTTCTTAAGTTTCCCTGAGGAAGGCTGTCTTTACCAAGCTGTCTGTGTCACAGCTCTGATTTTATGGAAGAACTCTAATAAGTGTGAGCCGTGGTTCCCTTGATAAACGAGGAAGGAAACTACATCTGGCTCAGGGAGTAGGAGTCTGGCGTTTGGGCAGCCACTCCTGTTGTTTTCAATGGGAGAAGCCTGCACTGTACTGGCATAATTCCTCCATCTTCGCTGCCTAAGCTGCAAAAGCAATGATATTTATTTTTACACCGAATGTATGTTATTTTCTTACAAAAATAGCAGACTTAATTCAATAATAAAAGAATGTGTCCTTCAAATATTTATTGCATTGCAAAATATTTTGACATCCATTGTGCTTGGCCCAAACCCGCAGTTTGATCTCAGTCCCAAGTACATGGTGTGGGGAAGGTAATATATTAAAGGCTCTTTATCAAATCTGTATGTTTTTAAATAGGCACAGCGCCTAGGAAAACGTGGGTTGAAAACACTGCTGCAAATGGAAAAGATTTTGCCAATTTTATAATTAAGAGAAGTACATTGCTAAACTCCTACTGGTGACTAGGCAGAGTAACATCACGGGTTGCAATTGACTTGAATCTGACCTGTACCTTGACCTCAGGACACACATTTCTAAAGACCCTTGCTTTGATGCAAGTGCAGAGTTCCTTACTTACCTGACGAACTTTCTGATGAGAGGTCACCAACCTGAAAAGGTAACGCTGGGTGGCATTTAATGGAGGCGACAGGGATCTCGCCCACTGGCTCGAGAGAGCCCAGTGTCACCTCTTTTCAGGAAGGCCTGCTGCACTGTGTGCCAATCAGGCACTTAACAGGGCAGCGGCAGGCTTTCCTGGGATCGAGGATCCTGGAGGAAGAGGTCCCACCCACCGGGAACTGCTGGCCAAACAGGTTGGCAGCTCTTCATTGATCATCAGCGCCACTGGGGAAGTAGTGGCAGCTGCTGAGAATGCACTCATCCGGGGCCTTGGATCGTCAAGGTAGGACCTGACTCCTCAGTTATACTGCAGCAAAACAACTCAGACAATGGAAATAGGAAATGCAGAGCAGGTCAGGCAGCATCTGTGGAGAACCATCAAGTTTTACTTGAACGTATTAACTATTTGCATACTTGAATGTTTCTTCTCCCCACAGATGCTACCTAACCTGCTGTGCATTTCTGATATGTTCTATTTTTATTCCTGAATTATACTGTTACCTTTCACAGCGATGAACCATCTCACATGAACATGCAAGTGTATAACTGCACCCACTGATTAGTGTTATTTTGATCAAGTTTTGTCTAAAGGTGGAAATATTTCTTACACCACATTTTAACTGGGACTGCCTTTGCTTTAATGTATTTTGATGATCCGACAGATATTTGAGGCTAAAGGTACTTAAAGGCTTAAAACTTTTAAGATAATCAATAACCTATCTTGTATTATTTGCTTTTTAAGTACATTTTTAAAAAACGGAAACAACTTATACTTGTAAAGTGCCTTTAATTATTAAAACGGCCGAAAGCACTTCACAGCATTAAAAACAAAATGTGACACCAAGCCCCATAAGGAGATATTAGATCAGATGGGCCAAAAGCTTGGTCAGAGATGGGTTTTATGGAGTGTCTTAAAGGAGTGAAGCGAGGTAGAGAGCAAGAGATTTGTAGGGATGGAATTCCAGAGCTTAAGGTCTAGGTGACTGAAGGCACGGCCACCAGCAGTGGAGTAATTCAAATCAGGGAAATGTGACAGAGGTCAGAAACAGAAGAGTGCAGATATCTCGGAGGGTCGTAGGGCTGGAGGAGATTACAGAGATAGGGAGGGGCGAGGCCATGGAATGTTTGAACACATGGATTTGAATTTTAAAATCAAGATGTTGCTTGACAGAGAGCCAATGTAGGTCAGCCAATACAGGGGTGATAGGGGAGCCAATTGGTACAAATTAAGACACAGGCAGCGGAGTTTTGGATGACCACAAATTTACGGAGGGTAGAATGTGAGAGACCAGCCAGGAATGCGTGGGAATGGTTAAGTCTAGAGGTAACAAAGGCCTAGATGAGGGTTTCAGCAGATGAACTGAAATGGGGTGAGGTCGAGCAATGTTACAGAGGTGCAAATAGGCGGCCTTAGTGATGGCGCCAATATGAGATTGGAAGCTCATCTCAGAATCAAAGGTGACACCAAGTTTGCGAATAGATTGGCTTAATCTCAGCTAGTTGCCAGAGAGAGGGATAGAGTCGGTAGCTGCGGAATGGGGTTTAAAGTGGGGACCAAAAACAATGCAGTGGCTTCTGTCTTCCCAATATTTAAGTGGAGGAAATTCCTGCTCATAAAAGCACTGGATGTCAGGTAAGCAGTCTGATAGTTCAGCAACAGTGGAGGAGTCGACAGAGGTTATAGTGAGGTAGAGATGGATGTTGTCAGCGAATATGTGAAAACTAATACTGTGCTTTTGGGTGATGTTGCCAAGAGGCATCTTGTAGAAGAGAAACAGGAAGGGGCCAAGAATAGATCCATAAAAAAGTTACGGCACAGAAAGAGGTCATTCAGCCTATCATGTCTGCACCCGCTGAAAAAAACTAGCCGTCCATTCTCGTCCCACCTTGGAGGACAGTTGGAGGTGACAGTGTGGGTGCAGAAAAAGAGGCGTTTGCAAGTGGCACTTCGGCTATGATTAAATAGATAAGAATGGAAGAAAGTGGGAGCAGTCACACCCAGCTGGATGACAGTGCAGAGGTGTTAGAGGAGGATGGTGTGGTCAACTTTGTCAAATACTGCAGATAAATTGAGAAGGACAAGGATGGAAAGTTTACATCTGTCATAGTCACATGTGACTTTGATAAGAGCTGTTTCATTATTGCTGCAGGGGTGGAAACCTGATCGAAAGGATTCGAACATGGAGTTCTGGGAAAGAAGGGCGCTGATTTGGGAAGTGACAACACATTGAAGAGGAAGGGGAGGTTGGAGATGGGACAGTAGTTTGCAAGGATGGCGACACCGAGAGATGACAATGGCAAAAGAGAGACATCTGCTGAGAGAACCATTAACAATATCAGCAAACATGGGGGCCAGGAGTGCAAGTTGGGTGATCAGCAGTTTAGTGGGAACAGGGTCAAGGGGGCAGACGATGGGTCTCAAGGTGAGCTCAGAAAGGATCATGCATAACTAAGAGGGAAATTTGTAGGACGGAAAATCTTTTTTTTATTCATTTACAGGATGTGGGCATCGTTGGCTAGGCCAGCAATTATTGCCCATCCTTAATTGCCCTTGAGAAGGTGGTGGTGAGTTGCCTTCTTGAACTGCTGCAATCCCTGTGGTGTAGGTACACCCACAGTGCTGTTAGGGAGGGAGATCCAGGATTTTGACCCAGCCACAGTGAAGGAACAGCGATATATTTCCAAGTCAGGACGGTGAGTGGCTTGGAGGGAAACTTCCAGGTGGTGATATTCCCATGTATCTGCCTTCTTTGTCCTTCTAGATGGTAGTGATCGTGGGTTTGGAAGGTCTACCTAAGGAGACTTTGGCGAGTTTCTGCAGTGCATCTTGTACACACTGCTGCCACTGTTCATCGGTGGTGGAGGGAATGAATGTTTATGGAACGGGTGCCAAGCAAGCGGCTGCTTTGTCCTGGATGATGTTCAGCTTCTCAAGTGTTGTTGGAGCTGCACTCATCCAGGCAAGTGGAAAGTATTCCATCACACTCCTGACTTGTGCCTTGTAGATGGTGGACAGGCTTTGGGGAGTCAGGAGGTGAGTTACTTGTCACAGGATTCCCAGCCCCTGACCTGCTCTTGTAGCCACAGTATTTATATGGCTAGTCTAGTTCAGCTTCTGGTCAATGGTAACCCCAGGATGTTGATAGTGGGGGATTCAGTGATGGTAATGCCATTGAAAATCAAGGGGTCTATAGTGCAAGTTTTAAACTTGTTAACAAAATTTAAACACCTGGCAGGGGTACATTCTGGCTGTCTATTTAAATACATCTCCCCAGACGCTCCTAATTAGTGAAAAATGCCAACCATTTAGAAATATCTGATGGCTACAACTCAAAACAATACAAGTTCTTCATTTTCAGTCAATAGATCTTCCAGTCCAAATTGGAAATATCAACCAGCGTTGTGGCAGATTTTTATGTTTCTGTGCCCAGATGTATTAGAATGCTTGGACATCAGAGTTTAACCTCAAAGAGTAAGCAATCCATACTAACGCCCTGGTGCAGTGCTGAGGAATACCACACTTTTGAAAGTGCTGTCATTTAGAGATGTTAAACCAACTGAGAAACCTTCTCCTTCTTCAGGTGGACATTGTAATTCTGTGTCCCAATTAAAGATTCACAAAGTTCCTTCAGGTTTCCTGGTCAACATCCCTTTATTAGCTATCTGTCTGTGTGTTCATGATTTGTGCAATTTGCCTGAATCACACCAGGTGCCGTACTGCACGTCAGAATGCAGCTAAAATTAAATTGTACGAGGATGGTGCAGAAATTCAAGTCTTTCTTTCTAAAGGTAAAAGTGTACTATTTCTGCTTGCAAAAATTTCTAGTAGGTTAAAATAAATTATTTGTATCGTCACCTAAAGCATAGAGACCAGAATCAATCACAGGAATGTCAAGACACGGAATTTTGAGACCTTTTGTAATTATTTGGTGCTCTAGTGGGTTCACCTTGCTTAAGCACAAATAACAAAAGGCCATGACAGTGCAACAGAATTATCCTCCCAAACGCAGGTTAACCATTTCCCCATGGCCAGATTTAAGAGGGTCGGCTGAAGGTAATATTACACTTGCAGGAAAAATGATTTCCTTGTACTTTACAGAGTCACTGTGCTGCACATTTGCTGACAGGAACATTGCCCATGGTGGGCATTCAGGAATCAGGGTCAGAAGGTCCATTACATTACACAGACTCTAGAAACAATGATCCCAGTGTTCCTGCTAGAAAATATTGCAAACAGGCCTTTTAATAAGGGTGGATTCATCGGGTGATATTTCATAAACTGATCTCAACAGTAGCACTTTCTGCTTAAACTGGGTCAGTGAACAAACTATTAAAACCCAGACTTAGAAAGATGAAGTGAGCCTTGAGAAATTAGTTTTTAAAAAACACACAATAAATGTTGTCTATAGCTCATTTTAGGGGTCTTGTGGTGCAGTGGGTACTGTCCCTGCCTCTGAGCCAGAAGCTCAAGTTCCCCTCCAGGACTTGATGGCCAAAGAAGGTGTTCATAATGTGGCCAAACAGGTTGAGTATCAACATGTAAATCCTTCCAACATATGCAATGGCAGGTAAGAGTGGGAGAGATTCCTGGTCAACCATGTGATCCTCTATCATAACCATCTGTAGCTCCAGCCTAAAACGTGTGTAAAAATGCATGTTACCACAGCTACTTGGACTCTCTGAGTGAACTGTAAGCCACCACCACCATAGTTCAATTACGGTTCCCCATGGGTGAGTCTGCAGGTAGAGGAACCCATAAAATTCTGCGGGTGACTTTCTCACTGCCTACCTACCCATTCCCCAAATTATTTTACAGGCTGTGGATGAGGCCTGGGGCAGCCCGCCTGCCCTCGCCCCAATGTAGGCCTTATTTAAGGCCACTCTCTGCCCTGGGTGCAATCTTTTGGCCAGCAGGAGGAGGTCAGCAATGGCAGAGGGCAGTCCGGCAGGTTAGCCTGCTCGGGCCTCAGGAGGGTAAAGGGGGTGGGGGTTGGGGAAGTCTCTCCTTCACGGGGCCCCTTTTTCAGTTGGGTGCGTCCTCCCACAAGGTCTTTCCACAAGGGACCCCCACCCTCCTTGACTCCCCCCACCTCGAGGTCTGCTGTTCTGGCACTGCTGAGAACCCCCCTAGACTTACCTTTCATCCAACTCCCAGTGGCATCACTGGGAATTAGGGAGCTGTCAGCCAATCAGATGATTGGCAGCTCTCGGAGGCAGGATGTCCCCCCTGGAGATCGGGAAGGCCCGTTTCCAGCCAATGAATGCCCCTCAGAGCGTTAAACGACTGAACGGCAGCCATCTGGAGCGGCTGTGAGTTCTCCGACCACTTTTCCAGTGTGGGATGGGAAAGCTCACCACCCTTTAAACTCTGCCCCTTTTTTCTTTGGGGAGAGTCTTGTAGATAGTGAGTGGCTTTTACAAAACCTTTAGTTCTAGTTTAATCATCTCTATAGTTGATAAGATAAATCCAGGTGTGGATTAAACCCAAGGAGATCGTTTCGAGAGAATGGGGTGATATTTTGTCCAAAATACTCTCTGTAATATGTGAGAATATGGCAATTCCTTTGCATATTTTCCACAGCTGCCTGGTTGGCGCATTGATGTACTTTAAAATATGAACCTTTGTTCTGCAAGATATCACTGAGTGGTTCATCTTGGTTGTGTATCTTGCTGGACCATTGTCAACAATGTTGGTGAAAATGATGTGAATGAACTTGTATTGCTCTTGTGCACCTCCTAGTGGCAAGCTGAAGAGCAGCAGAGCCCTTAAAAGGGGTCACCTAGTGACCAAGGAATCGTGTGGATCTGATTGAGAAGAGAGAATACAACTTACAAACTGAGAATAGAAATGCTGTTGTGCACAACTTGCTATATCATCTACTGTGAGCTCGCTTCACAATCTTTATCATCACCATTACAAAAGCAGAATACTGTGGAGGTTGAAAATCTGAAATATAAACAGAAAATTCTGGAAATACTCAGTAGGTCTGGATTAACTGTAGAGAGAGAAAAAGAGTTAACATTTCAGGTTAAAGCCCTGTTGTCAGATGGTACAGATCAGGCTTTAAGCAAGTACAGCGGCATAGAATGGGCTGGAGGGGAGGAAAGGACAAAAGGCAAGGTCTGTGATACGGTGGAAGGCAGGAGAGCTGAAATATCAAAAGGGATGATGATGAAAGGCAAAAGGTGATGGTAATGGAACAAGTGAAGTAATGAAAGACAGGTCTAGAGGCTGTGTAAACAGAAAAAGCAGAATCAACAACTGCCTTCTGAAAAAATGGGGGAAGAGGTTATGATCCGAAATTGTTGAACTCAACATTGAGTCTGGAAGGTAGTAACAAATGAGGTGTTGTTCCAGGAGCTTGATTGGAGCAGTGTAGGAGGCTGAGGACAGAGAGGTCAGAGTGGGAGTAAATTTACAGTAGTCTCCAGTGACCTAGCAGAGTGCAATTATAGCACTGCTTTTCCAAACAGATGGTCACGGCGTAGAGCATGAGGGCTGCTTGCTGAGAAAAATCTTACTGGATCAGAGGTTGGACAGCAGATGGAGGATACCACCTCCGCTAGACAGATAGGCCAAAATGAGATGGAAAAGGACCAACAAATGACTTTCAGGTAATTAGTTTATAATGAGTCAGAAGCGGAATATTAGTTTGTACTCTTCCATCGGCTAATCACTGAACTACACTATTGGATTGTCAAAACACATTCACTAAAAACAAATGTTCTAACCCTGAAGTTGAATAAAAACAGCTAAAGCATCCACAATGAATAGGAATTTGAAATTATTCTTGGCCCACAAGTCCCTATTTTCCATTGAAGTATTATTGTTTTGCGAATAACCTCACTTGTGGATTTGACCAGCAGAGCCCTCAGGAAATGTTCCAACTGGGCAGCTTGAAGCTGTTTAAACATGGGTGGAGGACCTAAAAAAAAATCTTCATTTGAGCAGAAAGACGGACAGACTTGTATTTATATTTCGCTTTCCATGCCCTCAGCACCTCCCAACCCACTTTGCAGTCAATGAGGTTATTTTGAAGTATAATTTGGCCAATTTGCGCACAGCAAGTTCTGACTAACAGTGGAGATGCTGACTAAGTAATGGTTGAGGGATATCTATTGGACTGATGCACAGAGAACTTCCCTGATCTTTTTTGAAATAGTGCCATGGAATCTTTTGCATCCACCTGAGGCAGGCCTTGGTTTAACATCTCATCCAAAAGATGGCCCCTCAGAGTCTGTAGCAGTCCCTCAATACTGCACTGGAGTATCAACCTGGGTGTTGTGCTCATGTCTCTGGAGTGGGACTTGAACCCACAACCTTTGACTTAGAGGCAAAAGTATTACCAACTGAGACATAGCTGACAATCATAAAGATCAGGAAAAAAATGAAAACATTAAAAAAGTAAAGCAGGTAAATAATGAGTGCAAAAAGGATTTAAAAGAAAATTTGAAGAAATGACTGGTGCAAATTTGATTTTTTTAAAATAATAAAATCTGCTCCTTCAAAGTTTAGCCCTCCATCAGCAAAAAGGAAAAGGAGGCAATGAGGACCTGTGTACAATGGGTGACCATGCTCCAATTACCAATCTGAATCTGCATTTCACTCAGAAGACTACAGACTGCCAACCCCTCTCCTTCCTTCCAAGTCTTAGTGCTCAGTGAAGTACCATTACTGAAGTATGGTGACACCACTGGATTTGTCCCCAGTCTACATGCTGTGCAAATAAAGGTACTGAACTGTTCAACTAATGCTTGCACTGCTGTGAGCTATAAATCAATAGGTGGCATTTTCATGCTTTTAATTGAAAAAGTCACATTGAAAAATGCAGTGTTTATGTAATGATGCAGTAGCTACAGTATAATTGTAATTTTAATATGAAGCATAATTTTACACATTATAATTACTTGCGCTACTGACTTTCAGAATTCGATATAAATTGTAACACTAAAATAAACAGTTCAGTTCTGCACCTAATTCTTTACAACAGCTACTTTTAGTTCAATAAATGCAAGTTAACTTCTTCCCACCCAAGAAAAGATCAGCTTACAAAGAATTAGTTTGAGACACAGTCCCTGAACAATATTGACTCCTGATAGTATCTGGTGCCACCACAGAAGCACATGGTTAAATAATCGTTTTCATAAATTATGCAGTTTGATATAATATTCCCAGAAATAACTGATTCCTGCTAGCATTGCTCAGAGGAGTCCAAACGATTGGGAAAAATTGGAGTAGGAAAGGCAGGTGAAAGGACCAGCAGGCAACCACCAAGAGGCCAGGTCATTGTTGGAAACATGGGCCTGGAAGGGTCGGAGTTTGGATTGGCGGGTGCCAGGAGGCAAACAACAGGCCAAGGAAAGGTGCGGGTGACTGACGAGGCCACAGTGGGGGAGCTGGAGGCTGGGAATGGGAAACGCTACAGCACCACTAGTGGTGGTCTACAACTACACTGTGACAACAAGTGTTTACATTGGAAATTCCTTCGATAAAATGCTTACACTGTTTCAATGTTAAATGTTGGTATGAAAGCGTTACTATAAAAGGAAGCGTGCACGGCAAAGTCTTTGGCCGGGTTTTCCATTCCGGGCCTAAATCCCGTGGTGGGGGCGGGAATCGGGAGTGATTCCCACCAGGGAGGCTGGTGGGAATTTGCGCCGAATTGCAAGATGCTGGGCTCATTAATTATACAGTCAGGGGGTTTCCCAATGTGTTGCATGGTGGGGTGGGCTGTCTGACACTTGCCCCACTATCTTATCTGGGCTCTGTATTTACAAGGTGCCTGGACATTAACTTCTTTGTTGTGAACCCACCATGAACAGAGGAGGAGATGGCCCAACGATCCCAGGGAGCTTCAGCCCCCAAATTCAGTGACGCTTCCCTTTATGCATTGCCCAAAGCATTGGAAACCAGGAGGGGCATCCTGTACCCCACCTGGGGATGGAAGGAGGATGACTTATCAGGATGGTCAGTGCCCATGGCCTCCATTGGAGAACTGACCTGCAGTGCCGGAAACGGATGAATGACTTTGTCTGCACCAGAAAGTGAACCCTCAGCGGCTTACGCTCACCTCACTGAATGGTAAAAGGGACAAGGGCCTCATTGACAAGGGCACCATCTGTGCGGCCCATGCATAAAAGAGCTAATCAACATGATAATGTGATGTCTCACTGCAGTCCATCTGATCTGCAGGTGGAGTGGCCACTGTGGGTCCCTGACCCTTCCACACACAGAGCTCAGATGCTGTCTGCGGGGGTGGGGAGCTGGGGTGGGGGAACGGAGTGGGTTAGGTGTTGAGGACACCAGCAAGCACCAATAATGACATGCCTCTGTGAGCTGAGAGAGAGAGAGAGAGAGAAAACAGGAGGGGGCTTACTGAACTGAGGAACCTTACAGAGTTTGAGGAGCAGGCAGCCAAGCTACCAGGGGAGGAGCTGGACTGAGCCTGTGCAGACGGAGAGGTCAGCAGGTAGCCTCCATCCAGTAAGGATCCATGCATAATATAGTCACATAGAAACCTAAGGGTTGTGTGTTCCTCCATGTTGGAGGCAGCTCATGCAGTCACTCACGCTCTCCTCTCTCACTTACAGGTGCCAGCTGGAAGAGGAAGCCCTGCCCACAGAGGGCAGAGGACATTGGAGAGGAGATAGAAAGTGCACCTGTAGAGGCATCACAACAGCCACCTGCACCAGGGACATGCACCTCAGTGGGTACTAGATTTAGTTCAGACAGGGTCTCACATTCTGGTGGTCACTGTTCAAACACAAGTCCACAGCAGGAGGATGCAAGGTTAGCCAAGCTCAACGGCATGGAGGAGTGCTGGGGACGATAGTCAGATAATGAGCCTCTGGGATTGGCCCTGCCTGAGATGCTGTGAGAGTCAGGGGAATATCAGGCAGTGGTGGCACATGAGGCAGAGGAGTACTTCCTGATGAAGTGGTTCTGACCAGTGTGTGTATGGAGGTCTCCATGGGGAGGATGGCGAACGCCATGGAAAGCCTCATCCAGTAGAATGCCAAGTTTCTGTTGGGGATGTGTGCAGACCTGCACTCCATTGCTGTAGCTATGGGTGAGATCTTGCTGTGAAAACCCGAGAGGTGAACGAGGCACCTCAACCTCCCTCCAAGTACCCGTTCTCCTCAAGGAGCCAGACAGGGACCCTCGGGCACCCAAAGGGAGGAGGAGGTGCTCTTGGAGACCCCGGGATCTCCACTCAGGACTCTGAGGGTGTCTGGACCTTCGGAGTCCGCCTTCCCTGAAGCCTCTTTAGCCTCATCCTCTGTGATCGCGGAAGGAGCAGCTGCCCCACAGCATGAGATCCAAAGTAAGCCGGGGTCCTCCAGGCCTCGGGTCTCCAGAACGTGCCCGCCAAGGTCATCCAAGACAACAGGTAAACTGGTCAGTAGACTGCCTCCACCCCTGCTGCAGATGTTGGGGGAGCAGCTAGAAGTGGGAAGGAAGGCAAGGTTAATAAGTTATGATTTCACTTCTGGTTGCACGGGTGCACTATAATTGTTCATGCTCTTACACTTTTGTAAATAGGGTACATTTGCACTTTAATGAGGTCTGATGTGGTTTAATCACGATTCTTAGTCATTAAGCTCTAGAATCATGCAAGTGCGGGGAGGCCAGGACCCTGGTGAGCCATGTGCAAGAAGCCTCTTGCGCACGCTGAGTCTGTGCCCTTCACGCGATCATCTGTTGAATCGCTTTAGCATTGTCAGTACTAGGTGCAGGGGTTCCTCTTCAGTTGTCCAGTTGATCCAACCTGTCACTCCACCCACCCCTGATGACCCAACTCCCATGCAGCATCTCAAGATCTCTACCTTGAGGCTCTAGATAGTTGCAAGCAGCCATGGTGAATGTGACTTTTCAGGTCAAGACCAACACCTTCAAACAGCCCGTGATCCACACCCTCCCCCCGCCACCCCCTATAACCATTGACCCTCCTGGTGTGACCTTTGACTTACTCACAGCGACCCTGCAATCCTCCGTCATCATTCTCCGTCCTTGCAAGCGCATGTCCACAACCCCTTCAGAATTCAGTTTTACTTCCGTGTCCCCTCCAGCAACCCTCAGCGTCCCTTCACAGTACTCTCATCCTCCCATCCTACTGACTCCCACAGCCCCCTTTAACCCTCACCATCCCTTCCTATCAACAATTCCCTCCACACGCCCCAAGGAATCATCTGTTGAGGCACAGGCCCCTCCCTCTGAATCCCTTTTCCCTCTTCCCCCCATGTCCGTTCACATCTGCACACCCACGCGCCCGCCCCAGCTGAGTGTAAAATGATGCGCGATGACGTCGGGCGAGCGTCCCGACATCATCGCAGTCCTGCAATATTTTGTTTGGCGGGCGCGTGCCGGAGTTTTCAGCACACCCGCTGACAATTAAAAAGCCTATTAAGACCATTGAAAAGGTAATTAAATTCAAAGTTATGCTGCCCATCCAACCTTACTGTTGGTGGGCAGGCGAAAATGCCAAGCGGCCTTTGCACTTTTTAGGAAACCTCATCCATGGGCAGCATGAGGTTTCCTAAAGCAAATAAAAATAAAATAAACAATTTGACACTTGAATTAAAAACATGTCCCTGCTCATGTGACAGAGTCACATGAGGGGACGTTTATGACATTTTTATTTTCTTTATTTTTTTTAAACAGCTCTTTATCTCCGAGGCAGCTCCGTGCCTCAGGGAGGTTGAAGCGCTCTTTCGCGCGCATGCGCAAAGTTTGCTCTAGGCACGCTCGCCCTCCTCCCCCCGCCCGTACAGGCAGCGCTGAACACTGTCGCTCGCGTTTTACGCTGGACGGGGATTAATTGGCCTGCCCGTGTAAAATCGCGGTGTGATGCCGATTGCGGGAAGCCGACTGCCCCTGCCCGCCAAGCACCCCCGCCAAGGGCAAAATCCTGCCCCTGGAATTGAAAGCTAGTCTCAGTAATAGTCACCATGAAACTATCATTGGTTGTCATAATAACCCATCTGGCTCACTAATGCCCTTTAGCAAAGGAAATCTGTCATCCTTTCCTGGCCTGGCCTTCATGTGACTCCAGACCTACAGCAAAGTGGTTGACTATTAACTGCCCTCTGAAATGACCGAGCAAGTCTCTCAATTCAAGGGTTATTAGGAATGGGCAACAATTTCTGACACCTACATCCCCTGAAAGAAGAAAAACATCATCTTCCTATTATGGCATGTATGTTACAAATTAAGTGTTTCGATCTCTATTTGGTAGAGATACCAACCTTCCTAATAATCTGTTCCCTGTGTGCAAAGAAATGCTTCATACAATCTGTCTTAAATTTGCCCTTCGCAACCTTGGACTTGTATCTCGTTTGTCCTGCTGCCTTGGCATATTTCAAGGTATTGTTTCTGGTTTACTTTCTCTATCCAATTAAGTACTTTATCTACCCCAGTGATGTCTCACCTTAAACTGAGGCCGAGGTCTAGCTTAACAATTTGCTCTTCAGATTTTCCCATTGAACTAGGGATCATCCACATTTTCTCCACTTATTTCTAAGCCTTTGAAAGCTCCTTCATGTCACAGTACTAAGCCAGGGCACAGCCCAGTTTCCAACTTTGGATCTGAACTCAACCCTTTTAGCAACACGAGGCTAATTTTCCAAATGCACCCTACTCACAAAGCAGCCTCTCCTTCCTGGTCGTGCATACTGGGAAATGGCAGGTGAGTTGACCATAATTTTCCATAAAATGTGAGCCCCCGCCACAATTCCCCACTGTTAGCGTCAATGCAGAAAATCAACCCATATCTCCCAGTATCCTCAATTCGAGGGTAGCTGGGCAGCATCTTATCTGCAACTATTTTTAAGATGAAGTTGTAGGTTGCTACATAATCTCTCACTGTTCCCATCTCAAAATTAACCAGAGAAAAGATTGAGACATGTATATTGTATGTGCTAGACATTTTATGGAACATTCCACACTCCAGGCTTGAATTTTGCTTTATTCCCTTCATACAGCACATTGTTGCTAAATTTTTTACACTGTCTCCTTCAGTATATTCCTTTCTATATTGATGGTGTGAAATGGATGGTTTCCAATTAAAATCCTTTTGCTACGTTTAGAAACTAAAAACAAAAGGTACTTGGTGCTTCACTCTTCATTATCGCCTGGCCTGGTACTTCATTTGAAGTATCATTTGGAAACTACACACTCATTATTTTCACAATGAGTTCTTCAGTTCCTTGTTGAGCCATGGACTTTGGAAAGTTATGATTGTTAGGCAACCCATCTCAGCACAAGAGGCCTTCTCATCCTCTCTCCTTAAATGAGCATGGATCAAATACATTCCAGCCATGTAAATCGAGTGAATATTTAGAAATGCCCACAAGTATTTTCTGTGCTGGATTTGAAATTAACTAAGTAAAAGAATAACAGCACAGGATGAGACCATTCAGGCCAATGTGTGTGTGGTGACTGTTTGAAAGAGCAAACAAATTAGTTCAACTCCCCCTCTCTTTTCCCATAACTCTCCAAATGTGTCAAGCACTTCCCAATTTTCTGTTGAAAATGACTAGTGAATCTGCTTTCACCATCCTTTCAGACAGTGCATTCCAGATTATAACAACTCACTGCATAAAAAAAATTCTCCTCATCCCTCCTCTGGTTCTTTTGCTAATGACCCTAAATCTTTGTTCTCTGATCACTGACCCTCCTTCAGTGGAAAAATTTCTCCTTACTCTATCATAATTTTGAGCATCTCCACTAACTCTCTCCTTAACCTTCTCTGCTCTAAGGAGGATAATCCCAACTTCTCTGATCTCTCTGCAGAACTGAAGTCCCTCATTTCTGGTACATCCCTCTGACTTCACACAATCATTAATCCAAAAAAAAACTCGGCTGAATGTCTAAAAGATTGAAAGATTTATCGGAAACATTTCCAAACAAGTTAGAAAATGGGAATGACCCATTTTGACCAGGGCAATTAATTAAGTGATTGCTGAAAGACTTAAGTGTTCAGGCCATGGATATACAAGTATCCCATCGTTAAACAGGGAGGACTCTACAGTAAAATATCATTTTTAATGCTTCAAGGAATTACATACATCTCAAGAATGAGAGGGGAACAGTCACGCTACATAAAAATAAATGGAATTGATTAAATGATGGTTCACTTTGACTGACTACACAATGTAAGCCTTATAGCTATCTAATTAATTCAAACTAAATATGTAAACAGTGCTGTAGATCAAAAACTAATTATTTGGCTCTGCTCCATTTCTCATACTTCAACCTACATCGACATTCCACGATATACTCACTGAAGCCTGATACACCACTGTCTAGCCACAAGTTGTAAATAGCATTATTGTTAAGCCATAAAATCTTGGAGGAAAAAAAGACGACAAATAGTGTTTCCATTTTACTTTGTTGTCTCGTTTTCCTCTTTACAATGGTTTCCAGGTGTCATATTTCTCAAAAATATTCCATAAACAGAACATGCACCATAAACATAGTGCTCCATGTCAACCCAATCACAACCTTAGTACTTACAAGAGATCAGATTTTTCCCTCAAATGTGGAGTATTATACAGAGGTTACACATATCTGCATAATCTATTCAATGCTATCTGATAGTAACAGTTCCACATATACCCATCAATGTTATCCATTAGTACTAATTCAAATATGCATAAATTACATATGTTCATATCTTGTCCAAACATCGTACTTCCTGTTATCCCTGCTGCTTTGGGGGAACTGTACCCATTCATTTTGTGAATTTCTGACGCCTCTCTCCATTATCATCTTTAATATATATTAAAACAATTATGTCCACAATTATATCCACCAACTGCTCATGTGAATGCTGCAGGCAATTTACTAGCACTATTTATTTAGTGTTATCTAATAATAACTGGTTTGTCTATCTCTATCCAGCCAATGCTTTCTGATAATAATAGCAGATATTCCACCCACATTCACTTTATATCTAACAGCATTTTAAATCAAAATCTATTTCCTTTAAAAATGGAATTGATTTTTAAGGTCACACATGGTCTCCTCCCAATGGGTCTGTCAGTTGGTCCACTGAGAGCTGTTAAGCTGCAGAGATCAGGGATGGAGTTTTTTAAAGCCTGTGGAGGTAGGACCAGAGGCGGACGTGCCACCAATTTCTTGCTGTCTGATGTTTCGCCAGCAAGTTCTTGCCTCCAGGAAAGTGTGTGGGTGGCAGGAGAAATGGCTACCCAATCCGCAAGTTGGTATGCGGGCCCAGGGATGGAAGTGGCCTCCCACCATTGTAGAAGCCTGGCCACTATGGCCAGTTTCACTTTCACCTTTATAAAATGTCTTGGGAAGACACTTCCATCTTGAGGTGCCCCCTCTCTCTTTCTCTCTCTCCTACATATAATCATTAGCTCCCACCTCTGACGGTGGAGCTGTTAATCTCTCAGGTGTAGAGGGACTCCAGCCTTGGGAACCCACCTGTTGCCCTCCATTGGATGGCGAGTGCGCTCCCTGGCCACTAAATAGCCTGCTCGTAAAAGATTGCGTTGGTTGTCAGGCAATGCGTGGTTGGGGCCCGGAAACGTGCCTGATGTTGGGGTCCTGATCCCAGGTCTAAAATCCAGCCTCAGGTCGAGGACATGTTAGATGTGAAGCCTCAACTGTATTGAGTTTTTTTTCCAAAAATATACTTTATGCATAAAATTTGTAGAAGTGCATTCAAAAACATTTTAAATTGGATATTATAGAAAATGCAATAAAATTCAACTTTTCTCCATACAGCACGGTGCACTCTGAGGTGCCTCAATACAATTGCAATACGTGGTGATATTTACTATGTACATTCAAAGTGAAGTATACGGCCCAATGGGTTCTACACAATTAACAGCTCCTTGGTGCACTATAGCAGATGGTGGCCTTTCTCCATTGTACCTTCGCAGTGGATGCCTAAGCTTTAGTGTGTGCCTCAGCATGTAGTCCTGGACTTTGGAGTGTTGCAGACTGTGCAACACTCGGTTGTGGGCAACTCTCTGCACTGCAAGACCAACAAGTTTCAGGCTGACTAAAGAGCATCTTTCACCAAGTTGGTGTTCCTCCAGCAGCAGATGATGTTTGTCTCTGTGTGCATCAGTAGGAACAGCCCGTAGAGCACGGATTCCTACATCATGGAGCTGCTTGGGACGAGCCTCTACAAAAACCACTGCATCCCTTTCCAGACCTTTTTTGCAAAGGCACATTCGAGAAGGTGGTGTGCAATGGTCTCTTGCCCATTGCAGCTGCTTCGAGGGCTGGGGCAGCAGCATAGGAGCTGCAAATGGCCTCAGATTCCCTCGGTTAAGGAGGGGTGTTCCTGATCACAACCAGTGACCCTGACTGAAATATATATGATGATGAAGTGAACCAGTAAATGATTAAATAGCTCCTTGTCATTCATATCAGGAATCACACATAAATAACCATCATTTGGGTGACGTATTGAATAACCATTGGTGTCCATGGAAACATTCTCCAGCAAGGAATCAATCTCTTCAGGAGAGATGGGGAGGTGAGAAGATTGGTGTAAAATAAAAATCACACCCATGCATAATGCCACTGTCATGTCACTTGAAGTCCAGGTGTGTGTTCACACAGTGTTGTCTTTCATGGAACATTTCCAAAATAAAGCAATTAAACAGCCAGGATATTCAATGCAGCAGCTCTACATCATGATTAAAGAATGTGTTCAGCTATTCTCACATCTATTCACATTCAAAGTTCTTTGGCTTTCAGTGTCAAATCTAATTACAGTTTTAGAGACTGTTAGGACCATACATAGATCTATCATACCAGCTGCGGCAAAGGTTTATGAACACTTCACACTTTCCCCCTCTCTACCTCTTTAATCTACAACAACAGCTGTTCTGTTACACCAACCACACCTATAAATATACCTTTATTAAATGATACCGCACTGTACTTTGTCATAGCTTTCGCTGTTTTTGTGCTGAAGGCTTGTAAAGGCTTTTGCCGTCAGCCTGCTGTAAAACCTTTGAACCGATAATGGGAATGGTTTTATACATACCTATTAATAAAGTCTGAATGGTATTTCACAACACTGAACTAGGGGGGAAAGATTTTTCAATGCACAGTAACTTCTACAACTGCTATCAGAATGGAGAATAGGAAACCCCAACATAATGAATAAATATTTTTGTCCCCTCCCGTTTCCTCCTTGGGGAATTTAAATAAAAATTCACAGCCCAATGCATTTCATTAATGGCCCTTTTTCTTATTTACATGTTTGCAATGCCCCATTTCCCAGCAGGGTCCAGCTAATTTGGCAGCCACTCATTAGACTTTGTTAAGACCAGGGACCTTTGATACAAGCCTTTATTACAATTACGATTTATAAAAAAAATACTCTACTAAGGTTGTGATATGTACCATGAAAGCAACCGGCTTCAGTAATTAAACCTGTACAAGAAAATCACCTGGATTGAGTGTTCTTTTGTTTAAATTCCACTAAGAATTCTTCAGGTATAATGATCTCCTTTACATTGACTTTCATTTGGGAATGTCTCTGGTGTACTCGGTGATGGGTTTTGGCACGGGATAATAGGATGTTTATGGGGAGTCAGGCAATTTTGGTGATGAAAGTAATGGTTTACAATAGATTTTCCTTCTATTTCTAATATGTTAACCATTTGTATCCGTGGTATCAGACTGAGATGGGACATGTGGTTTGAACATTTATTTGGAATTAATGTGAAAGACTGCAACAGAATGCTTAAAGTGAATGCAGGCATTGGACAGGATTTGCAGTTTAACACTGTGGTCCTCAGTGAAGAGATCCGTAGAGATGCTTACAAAGAAAAAGAAAACACAGGAAGAGCTCAAATATTGTGTCTCCGCGGACCCAATTCTTTTCTTTCCACTGGAGGAAAGGGTCATCATTAAAGAAGAGCCTTGTCACCATTAGTATTTCAATCTCAATCACAGGGACGGTAATCAGTAGTGAAGAGTGAAGGTCAGTATCTCATTACACCGTTCACCATCTCAATCCCTTCAATACAATATCTTTTTTTTCAAAAAGGAACCTTTAAAAGCAAACTGTGGTTTTGTCAGGTTCTTTCATATGTGGAATTTCCTGATTTTTAAATAATCCAATCAGCTGTAGATGGATACAGCTTTCCAATGAGTGGATGAAAGACAAAGCTTTTCTAAGTACATTAAGAAAATACAAGGAAACAGCTCAGTTTGACACTGACATTTTAAAGCTCTGTGAAAGCAGCAGAAGAACAAAGAGACAGACATAGCAAGTACCACATGCTCGGGATAAAATCTCCTTCAAATACTAAAGCGAGGCTTTCAGAATGTTTGTGTAATTTCCTTGAGTGCCCTCATCAATTATCCAGCTCGGTGCTCTTCAGAAATCACTGGGGCCTTAAGGGTTAATGCTTTCAAAGAAATCCAAGTTAACAAGTGCTTTCTGTATTCATAAATCTTTTACCATTACGGGTAGAGAAGAATTGTAACGAGAAAAAAGCATCTGCCATCTGGTGTCAGATGCTTTACATAGGCAAAATTACAAAATGAAATTTAGATGAACTTCATTAGAAAATCAAGACCTAATTCATGTGGCTATTCATCACATTCTCATTCATGGATGCACTGGCACTAAAGAAACTTAAAGAAGTTTTGGATACGAATGGAGCATAAAAGCTGAAATGGAGTGTGAAAGGATAGGCAAATAATGAGAATTCCAGTCAGAGAGAATATTGTCACTCCTTTTATTGGGTGAACTACTTAATTATTTTGGTGCAAACAATAAAAAGGGACTGAACTGGCAATGTCGTGGTTTCAGCTTTTCTTCAGTTCTTTGTGTTATCAGTATTCCGTAGGACACTTCCCTTCATTTAAAACTGGATGTGAGGAATCCGACCATATCGTGCTGACTCGAGCTGTATTCCGCTGCAGATATCAGCGTAGTTAGATTCAGTGACTAGAATTTACAGCAGAAAACATGCCTTTATATTTAGTTTCAACTGGACTATCTTGACGGTCATAAAATGAACTTACAGGCCACTTTCAGACCTATGTAAATAGTTGCCACCTCTTGCCCTCCAGTGCAAAACACCATATTAGGATTGGGCCAACATAACTTAATCTGAACGTTGTGTTGAAGAGACCTGTCTGCTAGAGATGGGAGATTTACCCTGTGATCACTTGCAACATTTATATGGTCACAATTAAAGCCTTTATTCCCAGCACTTTTGCTATTCCATGCTTCTCCAACCCCCATAAATGGTCTCTCCTAAAGAAAAATGTTGAACTTATCTATCAGTTACCTATAGCCCATTTCTGCAGGTTCACAGATATGGAGCAGCATTCAGCACAATGGCTGTTAGGCTGAATTAATTACACAATCTACTGGTGCATGTGTGTTTTTCATATACTGGTAGGCATAACAACCAGGTGTCGCTAGAAAGAACTGGAACAAAGACAGATATTGCAAAAGTGAATCTAATACTCGTATTGGGTGTAAAGAAAGCCTTTGGAATGACTCATATGAGATCTATCAAATTCCCAATACTTCCAATAAATTCCCCACAGCTTAATGCTGCTATCAGCAACAGTGACTCAATTCAGATGGCTGGTTTTGCTTAATTTTAGGTGTAAAAGGGGGCAGAGTTCCTGATCATGATAATGTCTAAGATGGTCTTCCACTGGCAAAAGCATTGCATAGACCTTCACTGCTGGCATCATCAGGTAGCTTTGCAAGGTTTTGCTTCTAGTTGGAAGGTTGCGAGGTAGGAGTGTGAATCGATGAAAGGATCGTCACACTGTACTCTATTCTGAAAAGCCAGTTGGTGAAGGATAAAACTGGAACCAATATTTGCACACTTCTATATTTGTTTACAGAGTTACACATTATAAATGTACCTCCTAACCCAGCAACAGTTTGTCTGTGTCTCTTCATAGGGGCTCAAGTGAATTCTCAGTTAATACCCACCACTTGCATACAATTGAACACAATTAATATACAGCGAACATACTGTAGGAGCAGGGTTTTATGCATCAGTGAGCAGGGGCGGGGCCCACTCACCGACGTGTAAAATGACATGCGGTGACATTGGGGGAACTCCCAATGCTACCCCACCCCATTTAAATTTTCAGGAAGGCGGGGGCACAGCAAAATCAGCTGTGTGCCCGCCGACCTGTCAATGGTCAATTGAGGCCATTGACAGAGTCAATTATGTAATTAAAGAACCTACCTGTCCAACCTTAAGGTTGTCGGGCAGCCCAGGAACCCCAGCGTGATCTAGAAAAAACATGAAACTTCATCCACAGGTGGTACGAGGTTTCATGTAGGTTTTAAAAAAGTTTAATAAAGTTTTTGGGAAAATTATGGACATGTCCCAATTCATGTGACATTGTCACATGAGGGGACATGTTAGGGAAATTTTACATTTCTATTTTTAGGTTTTTAACATTTTGGGCCGATCTCCCTGAGCCTCAGGGAGATGAATCGCTCTTTCGTGAATGTGTGTGAAAGAGCGCACTCTTGATTTTGGTACTCCCTCCACCCGCACAGGGAGTGCATAGCACTTCTGTGCGGACGTCACGCTGGGCGGGCCTTAATTGGCCCGGCCATGTAAAAAGGCGCCGATCGGAAGTGTGCCCGCACGCGCCTGCCCATCAACTTCCCCCCCGATGGGGAGAAAATTCAACCCTAGGGGTGATTCTGCAACCCACTGGTAAGGCTCCATACCAGGAGCCTTGCCTCACAGAAATTACTTTTTAGGTATTTGGATTGGCTTAAGATAGTAAGGTCGGTCAGGCTGTAATACTTTCCGACTACCGGATTAGTATGCCTAGGTTAAGCACTAGAACCTGTTGTGGTGCTGCTCTAGTCCTCATTGTATACAGGACTGTTCATGGATGTTCTAGGAGTTGAATGAGCCAACCCTACCTGTCGTCACAGATTTGGACTCTGCTGAGGGTAATTTTAACTTTCATTGGAAGGTGATAAATGGGTGATAGTGAGTCTTTTCCACTGACTTCCAGCAATAAAGGTTGTTTAAACCTTTACCTTACACATTACCTTTCTCCATATTCTGTTGAGCAGGGTTACAAAATTATGAAACGCCCAGTGACAAATGTGCTCCATTAAGGGTTTGCTTATTTAATTCTGAGTAGGTACAAAATGCAATTAACTTTATAAATGGAATGCTTCAGTGTTTTAGTACTTACTGTGTGTTTGGAACTCAAAGCAATAAACCCAATTCTCCAGTTGTGGATGGGAATAAACTGTAATATCTTCATGCAATAAACAATAAGCACATTTTAAAGGTTGGAGTTAGTGCATGAAATTTTGCTATTATCCTCTCTCCAAGTTCATCCTGTCCATGAGACCCACCTCCTGCTCCTTTCATCACATTCCCACCAACCCCTTTCCTCAGTTACTCTTCCCTCACTTTCAAAACCACCCTTCTCAACCTTGGCCCGTGTCATCAGGTGGTTTTTGTCCGACAAGGATAAGCTACAGTTTCATCTGGTTAAGGAACAGGAGCCCGAATTCTTCCTGCTATCATGTCATTTTGGTAACAGTGGGAAAGATAGCAGACATGTCCCTGCCAGGAGCCCAACTGAACCACTTAAGTGGCCAATTAAGAGCCTCACCCCACCACCAGTGGTACATGGCTAGAGGCAAGGGTGCAGGGGGGGTGGAGGAGACCATCCAGTCAAACCTGGTGATCTTTCTGTAGGGTCAGGAGTGGGGAAGGCTTCCTTTTAGGCCAATTCATGGTCCCCAGAAGGGGCCCTCTCGGTGGGAATTGCTGCCCTTGTAGCTACAGCGCCATTTACCTTCAGCAACACCAGCCTACCCACCCAACTCATCGCCCCCCCCGCCCCTCCAAAGTCTCCCCACTCCACCCCATCACCACCACCTTCTCCCCACTGATTGCCAAGGCCAGATAGGCAGGCTCAGGTATCACCAGGCCCTACTTAGCTGCCTTCGAGGGTGCCTCAGGCATTGATATGCCCCTCCTTGCAGCTGCAGCCTCAGCACTGGCCATCACTAGTGGTGGCACTGTTGAGGCTGAGATGCCAGCCCTCTGATTGGGATGGCAGGTCTTGGGGGGCAGATCCCCAGCCCCAGCTGCAGTGATTTAATTGGCCACTGCCAGAAATATGCTTCCCCAAGTCCAGAGGCAGCCAAACTGGGTTTGTCTCCCGCTTTTGGCCCTCACGCAGGACTTCAGGGTTGGTCATGAAATTCATCCCTTTATCTCCTCCTTTTGGCTTGACATCCATTCTTATGTGATTATGTCTCTCTGAAGTTCCCTGTAATGTTTTTTCTTTGTTAAAAGCTTTACAAAAATATGAGTTGTTGCTGTACTTTAGCACCGGGTGACACTCCATGGTGAATTTTGCACATTTCTACATCAACTGTGTTTATTGGGATTTTGTAACTCCCACCAACCCGCCACAAAATAGAATTTGCATTTATAAAGCGCCTTCCAGGAACTTTCACTCACCCCTGGAGCCAAACTAACCGAAAATACCACTTTGCACAACAGAATTTCAGTGATCGGAGTAATGATAGTTAATAATTAATAGCTAACAAATCTGTGTAACAACAAATAGCCGCAATGCAAGTATTTGAGATTAATTATTTCAACAAATTTTATTTGAAAGTAGGCTTTTCTTAAACATTACAATTAATTGCTCCACTTGTTCAGGCTGGACTGGGGGAGCATGTGAATACACATGTTGCTGCCTGTTAGCAATGGCAAGTGAAATTGTAAGCAGGGAACGTTTAAGTGAAAGGAAATCTCTAGTTAAACATGTTTTTAACACATGGAATATCCCTTCACTAGTTAACAACAACTTTTGTTTGTATAGCATCTTTAATGTAGTGAAACGTCCCATTAGTTTATCAAGAACGAACCAACCCACACACAGAGATATTAGGACAGGTGAACAAAAGCTTGGACAAAGAAGCAGGTTTTAAAGGAGCATCCTAAAGGAGGATAGAGAGGTAGAGAGGTGGAGGCATTCAGAGAGGGAATGCTAGTCCTTAGGGCCTAGGCTGCTGAAGACCCAGCCGCTAATGGAGAAGCAAATAAAATCGGGGATGCGCAAGCGGCCAGAATTGGTGGAATGTAGGGCTCCTGGAGGAGGTTACAGAGATAGGGAGGGGCAAGGTTATGAAGGGATTTGAACACCAGGATGAGAATTTTAAAAGGAGGCATTGCTGGACTGGGAGCCAATGTAGGTCAGTGAGCATGGGTGATGGATAAATGAGGCTTGATGTGAGTGATACAGGCAGCAAAGATTTGGATAGTTCAAGTTTATAGAGGATGGAAGATGTGAGGCCAGCCAAGAATACAATGGAATAGTCAATCCTAGAGGTAACAAAGACATGGTTGAGGGTTTCAATAACAGATGAGCTGAGCTGGGGCAGAGGCAGAAGTAGGCAGTTTTGTGGTCAGAAGCTCATATCAGTGAAATAGTATGCCAAGGTTGTAAATGTTCTGGATATCACACAAACAATGTGACAAAGCAGCTACAGTGGAGGGTTTGCCAGACGTCCTGTTGAAGTAAAGCTGGGTGTCATCAACCTACCTGTGTACAAGTGGAACCTGACATTATTTCCTGACCACAAACGCTAGTTTTTGAAGATATATAGGGCTGAATAATACAGGGCCGGGGGAGGGGGGGTTTGTGCCGACCTGTCCCACAGCTATAAAGCACTGTGGGACAGACTAATAACAGCTGAGTGGGACTTCCGCTCCTCAAACTTAACTGACTTTTAATTATTCATTTGAATGTGGTGGACAGGCCATAGTAAGCAGACAGTAGCTACTAAGAGAGCTGCATTCCTTAACCAGGCAATTTTGTGACAAGGCTGCTAATAGTAAAGCTCCACCAACCTGTAAAATGCACTTTGGACATTCGACTGCTCCATTTCTTTGTCACTTGGTGTGTGGCCCAGGTGGAGCAGATGTCAGCTGAGGATTTCTGCCCAGTTACATCTGAGCCTATTTCCCAGGCCTAACACAGTTACCATGGCAGCCATGATAGGCTCACTATTACCATGTGTCAACCCAGTGAACCAGGAGTTGGGATCGGAGAGTGAGAGACAAGGTGGAGAAAGTGATATTGTAAGGAACCAATAAAAATTTGTTCTTATTTTTAATTAAACATTTTTATGTAGCTGTTTCAATTTTCTTGGAGAGATTGTTAATGGCATCTTGTTACCAGGTGACAATGACATTGTGGCCAACAACCTCAAGCTTTATATTCTGAGAGTGCTCTTTCTGAGCAATTGGACAGGAGCTCCTCTACACTGTGTCTGGACGGAGTGATGAGCCCATCACATGATGCGTTCTCGTCTTCTTAATCATTCATTCTATGAATGGAAATGTGGCTCCATCTCTCATGGACAGCAGTGGCCTTAGAAAAAACATTCTTGGCTATTAAGACAGGGAGTTGAAATTATTTTCATCTTAGACATTCAAGACTTGCAATTATAGTTGGCCATATTAGGGGGTGAACACTTTGTGCATTTGTATAACTTTCATCTATCTTGCTATGTTAAGGCAGGCGTTGGTTCATATATTTTGATTGGGTTAGCCAGTATAAAAAGGTCGTATGAACTCATTAAGTGGCTGTCCTCTTATAACTGTCAATAGCAATTTTCAGTTTCCAGTAACAATTTGAATCATTAGGGTGACCGGCAGGTTAGAAGCTAGGGTACAAGTTCCCTTTCCAAGATCAGAAGATTGTGCCTTACTGCACAGTATTACACATCCTAGTCCTTGATGGAGATTGTTAAGCTTGATGCTGAACCCTGTGAAATTCAATGCTGTGCACTTGTGCCAAAAGGAATTGGATTGATAATCATTTTACTTGGGTGTCTTACACAGCATGGAAAAAGAAGATTTTCATTCTATAAGCCGATGTTAGACTTAAGCCCAGGCCTCAGAAGTGAAATGACCAAGTTCAAATCCCTTATTTTTTAAAAATGCTGCACATATTGCTGTTTTGACACAAGTATGTTGTTACAACTCAAAGATTTCTTTTGAAGGTCTTTGGTTCAATATGGAAATTTTTTGAACATTCAGTGTAACAATGCACTAATTGAATTTTTTTTACACAATGTCAATATATGCAAATCTTTGAACAAAACCAACAGTGCTGGGTAGAAACGTTGAGAATGTGGGATACTTTCTGCAGGTTTACCATGATGGACCATGTGCAATCAGCATCCCATAGCTTCCAATTTGCACTCACCAAGATCTGCCCACTGGTCATTACAACTTGGTCAGTTTAGGTTCAGGCTCATACAGCAGTATTACCATCCTTTAGCTTACTCAGACTGTACTGCTGCCTGCCTATTCTCAAGGATTTTGATTCTGCCAACAGTATAAAAGATTGAACAGATAAGCCACTTGTGCTCTCCAGAACTCCCATTGCCTCCTGAGTATTGTTTATCATCGCACGGAGCCATCCTTGAACTTAGCCTAAATAATTTAGGTCAGTCACAAGTCACCTCTGCTCCCACTACAGCAACATTACAGAATTTTTCAACCTTTTATCATGTTTCTCTGTGTGCACTAGACACAGCCCATTACTTTTATGCTGTTAAAATAATGAGGTAGAGTTAAGTGAGTTCTGCTTGTCCATACAACAGTGTTTTCACTCTCTTCATTAATAATGGAGTCTGAGTTGTACATATAGACCACCGATCTCAGGTACATTACAGAGATCCACAGCCACAGTGTTTTGTTGCTGCTTATGATTAGGGAAATGAGTTTGGCAATGCTGTAATGTCCTGTGACTTTCTACACTTGTGCATGGTGCATATGCTGCTTGTATTTTGCAGTTTTGCACAAAAAAAGAACTCCTGGGGCAGGATTTTGCCCTTGGCGGGGGCAGTTAGGGAGCTGCCCATGATCAGCTCCACACCACGATGTCATGCGGGCGGGCCGATTAAGGCCGCCCTGTGTGGATTGCGTGTGGCCTGTGCGGGTGGGAGGGTGGAGAGGAGGGAGAGCCGGGCCTAGCGCAAAGTTTGCGAATGCGCAAAAAAGAGTGTTTCAATCTCCCTGGGGCACGGAGCTGTGTAAAAAAAAATGAAGAGAATAAAAGTTTTATAAAACATGTCCCCTCATGTGACTGTCACATGAGCTGGGACATGTTTTTAATTCAAAAATAAACTTTTTATTTAATGTTTATTTGCTTCAGGAAACCTCATCCTGCTCATGGATGAGGTTTCCTAAAAAATGTAAAGGCTGCTTGGCCTTTTCGCCTGCCCACCGACCGTTAGGTTGGACGGTCAGTGTAAATTTGAACTTAATTAGATTGTTAATGGCCTTAATAGGCCTTTTAATTATTGGCGGGCGCGCAGCCGACTCTGGTACGCGCCTGCTGAGTGAAATATCGCGAGACTGCGCGATGACATCGGGAGACACGCCCAATGTCATCACGCGTCATTTTACACTCGGGCATGTTGGGCGGGCGCCTGCACTCCGAGCGCAATATTCTGCCCCTAATGAAAACACATGACTTGTGACAATAGCTAGTAATTTGTGTCTGACTGCACAAGAAAAAATCCTTCATAAATAAGTTGCTAGTTGATATCTACAAACGTGCCCTCTCATATCAAGATTTGACACTGCTCAAAATCTACTCATCTGTTTTCAGACAGAGCGCTTATTTTAGTTGCAGGAATTGTTTTAATTACTTCATTTTATTCTCCCGCCCATTGTGTCCTCTTCTCTTGAAGGTAGTGAATGTTGCTGGGCTATGGCAACAGTATTCCGACAGGCACACTCACACTTCTTCATGCAGGTGTCTGGACAGTGAATTCAGATTAACTATTTGGCCATGGAGGGAATCACAGCCAAGTCTTGCTGGTCCTGATCTCCATTCTTACACATTTGCCAGTGGGGAAAGGTTACTGGATAGTAAGAACCTTGGCAGCTGTTCTTACCCCCTTCTTAAACTTGGAGTACTGGAGCCAACTGCAATACCCAATTTGGGTTAGCTTAATACAGACTGGGAATTGAACCTGGGACTTTCCTGGTCTGTATAAGCTTAATAACTATGTGCCTTTATCCATGCAGCCATTGGCAAAGATCTCGAATCCTTTTATGAGGCTGCTTTGCCTGCACAAGTATATGCTGCTCCAATTTCTATAAAGTAGACAAATGTATTCAGCAAGCTTGAATTGGTTGTGGTATGTCACTAGTTACCAAGAAATCAATGAACCATTAGCAGACACACCTCTAACATCCAAAAAGTCAAGGTGACCTCAATGCAACTGAATGGGCTCTATAATCCTACATAATTCATTTAATCTAATTGTTGTAGATTTTGCAGAATCATTTTAAAAAGCACAATATATGTATGAAGTACAAATCTGTTGGTATTAAAGTTTGCAGCTAACCTTACCAGTGGAAACAGGCTTGAAGTTGTTGGCTCAGTCATTCATAAGGCTCAAGTTCATACAAGCTCAAACAGTAATGCTCCAGTCTGGAACCAAAAGAATATTTAAAAAAATAACCTTGTGATTTAACAAATCTTCCTACTGGCCATGTTAATATGTCTTTGATAGCACACAGTGCCTTGTATATAAGTCTCTTTACGGAAGTCAAACACAGGTCTGATTATATTCTTGCCAAATTTATTCAGAATACACACCACATTGTTTTTAATCACACTCACAGAAAAGGCAATACAATTCACACAAGGTAAACATTTAGAACAGTTTTTCAGTCCTACCCACACAAGGCAGCATCATTAACACAGCAGTTTAATAATTAGACAACTCTCATGTTGTGTCAGACAGAATTTGTCAGCTGAATGGCAGTTTGGCCTGTACGCCTGCAGACAACTCTCAGGAAAATCTCTCTCACACACTATTACTCCCCAACTCCACACAACTATAAATGCACAAACACAAACCATCTGGGTAGCTGTTGCTTTTGAGTATAATGCGATGCTCCTATCTTTTGTTAAAATTGTTACTTAACATGGGGAAAATATTGGCAGAATTTATAACTTAAAGATTTGATTTCATATATTTACCAAATTGTATTTTGAAGAGACATTAATTTCCCAAAGCCCCTGCAGAGATTGATTTGTATTTTAGAGAAGATATTGGTTATCCTCCAACTTTATTGCAATGCACCAGCACTGAGGAGGCGGCGAAGAGTCACTCACACAAAATCGGCAGGTTTACCGGGAAACACCAGATTGCCCCCAGTTCCTCAACAGAAGGCTGGGGAATGGCTGGAGTGGGCATGCATTCACCTTCAAACTCCTTTCAAAGAGTGCAAGTGCTCAAATGAAGCAAGACATTTCTGAAGACCTCGGCCAAGGCTACAATGCAGCGAATCGGGGTGACTGCCCCGGGCCCTGTGCTTTGGAGGTCCCGTGTTTCGATATCCTGGTGTCAGGTGTAATACAGCCTGTAGTACAGACCAGGTGATTCACAGTCTCTTGCACTCTAAGCTCAAAATGAGTGTCTACTGGTGGAGATGAGCAAATAAACGAAACAGGTATCCCCTCTCCAAAACTCAGGACAGGATTTTACGCGGGGGTGGGGCCCGCTCGCCGACACGTAAAATAACGCACGGTGACATCGGGCGGAAATCCTGGTGTTACCGCGCCCCATTTAAATTTTCAGGTAGGTGGGGACTCAGCGAAATCAGCTGTGCGCCCGCCGACCTGTCAATGGCCAATTGAGGTCACTGACAGAGTCAATTATGTAATTAAAGGACCTGCCTGTCCAACCTTCAGGTTGTTGGGCAGGCCAGGAGCCCCGGCGGGAACTAGAAAAAACACAAAACCTCATCCACGGGCGGGATGAGGCTTCATGTAGGGTTTAAAAAATTTTTAATAAAGTTTTTGTGACAATTATGGACATGTCCCAACTGATGTGACATTGTCACATGAGGGGACATGTGAGGGAAATTTTACTTTTATATTTTTAGGTTTTGTACATTTTGAGCCGATCTCCCTGAGGCAGCACTTAGCCTCCGGGAGATGAGTGCTCTCTTTCGTGTGCGTGTATGAAAGAGCGCACTCTCGATTTTAGGCATTCTCCCCCCCACCGCCCGCACAGGGAGCGCATTGCGCTTCTATGTGGATGTCACACTGGGCGGGCCTTAATTGGCCCGGCCACGTAGAATGGCGCCGTGCCCCCGGTCGGGGGCACCGATCGGAAGTGCGCCTGTGCGCGCCCGCCCATCAACTTCCCCCCCAACGGGGGGAAAATTCAACCCAAAAGGTTTTAATCTGGTTTGCTACTATCCTCTTATGAAGTGGGATAAATCCCTGCCAAGGCAGTGGGCCGGGTGACCAGAAACGCGGTGTGGGCTCAGCACCGTCCGTCACCCTTGGAGACGACAGCGCTGACCTCGGCGGAGTGGATTTTATTCCAACTCTCATTCACCGCAGATAAGCAAGATGAACTATTCCGAGCTGGTTAAGGTCAGCATACAGCACATAGCATCCAACCTGCAGGGTAAGTCACTCATTTGCTGTGCTCGTTTTCAGCCCTGTGTGATTGAAACCCTCTGCTTCTTATTTTATTTTTCTTCCAGTTTGCATTTGCAACTAACACTTCTTAACGTTGGAAGATGGAAGTCATTTTTTTTAAGTCGAATTATTTATTGCATTATGTTTGTAATTTAAAAAAAAATTTGAACACAGTGAGTGTCCTCACTCCAACGTTTAGGCCAGAATTTTCCAGCTCCCCGCCCAACAAAGCGGGACCGACGAGCCAATGAAATCTCCGTTCACATCGGCAGGACCGTTAGTTGCCGCTGGTGAGGGGGTCTGGAAAATTCCAGCCTTATAAAGCTTTCTCCAATTGGGGTGTGGGATGTGTTAGTAAAAACGCTGTAACGGAATCCTATAGGGATCATGGATTTCTCCTGAACAAAAGGAGAGCCGACAATTATGTTCAGCCATGGAAGCGAGGTGTAGTGTTATGTGCGACAGGGTTATCACAGTCAATAGTGCAGTGCGTGCTCGGAACCAAGTGCTCAGTAGCTGGGACGCTGCTGGACACTTCTTTTCTCTCACATGCTCAGAGACCCAGCCCTCAGAGGAATCTTTTCTAAAAATGTTCCGGTGGGAGGTGCCACACAGTGTGATTTTCCCCGAGCCTTGCACCCCCCCCCAGGGGTGGCTCTTCTTTGACTGCACAATTACATAAGAACATAAGAAATAGGAACAGGAGAAGACCATTCGGCCCCTCGAGCCTGCTCCGCCATTCAATAAGATCGTGGCTGATCTTCTTGTGTTTCGATCTCCACGTTCCCATCTACCCCCAATAACCTTTGATACCCTTGCCTCCCAAAAATCTTTCTACCTCTGCCTTAAAATATTCAATGACCCCGCCCCCACCATCTTCTGAGGCAGAGAGTTCCAAAGTTGCACAACCCTCAGAGAAAATTTCTCACATCGGTCCTAAAAGGGCGACCCCTAATTTTAAAACAGTGCCCCCTAGTTCTGGACTTACCCACAAGAGGAAACATCCTTTCGATGTTCACCTTGTCAAGGCCGTTCAGGATCTTGTAAACTTCAATCAAATCACCCCTCACTCTTCTAAACTCCAGTGGAGACAAACACAGTCTGTCCAACCTTCCCTCAGAAGACAACCCACTCATTCCAGGTATCAATCTAGTAACCTCCTCTGAACTGCCTCCAATGCATTTACATCCTTCCCTAACTAAGAAGACCAAAACTGCACACAGTATTCGAGGTGCGGTCTCACCAACGCCCTGTATAACTGAAGCTTAACATCCTTACTTTTATGTTCAATCCCTCTCATATTAAAGAACAGTATTCCATTAGCTTTCTTAATTACTTGGTGTACCTGCATACTAACTTTTTTGTGACTCATGTACTAGAACAACTGGATCTTTCTGCACCTCAGGATTATGCAGCCGTTTCTCCATTTAAGTAATATTCTGCATTTTTGTTCTTCCTGCCAAAGTGAACAACTTTACCTTTTCCCACATTAAACTCCATTTGCCAGGTCTTTGTCCACTCACTCAACCTATCTATATCCATCTGCAACCTCCTTACGTCCTCTTCACAACATACTTTCCCACCAATCTTTGTGTCATTTGCAAATTTAGCTGCTATGTCTTCGCTCCCCTCAACCAAGCCATTGATGTAAATCGCAAAAAGTTGAGGCCCCAGCACAGACCCCTGTGGGACTCCACTCGTCACATCCTGCCAATCTGAAGAACTCTGCTTTCTGCCAGCCAGCCAGCCAATCTTCTATCCGTGCTAATATGTTACCCGTTACACCATGCGCTTTTATTTTCTGTAATAACCTTTGATGTGGCACCTTATCAAATGCCTTCTGGAAATCCAAGTACAGTAACATCTACAGGCTCCCCTTTATCCACTGTGCATGTTACTCCTTCAAAAAACTCCAATAAATTGGTTAAATATGATTTTCCTTTCACAAGGTGCTGACTCTTCTCTTGAGCTCTGCTAAGTGCCCAGCTATAACCTCCTTAATGTTTGATTCTAACAACTTCCCCAAGACAGGCATCAAGCTAACTGGCCTATAGTTTCCTGTTTTCTGCTTCCCTCCCTTCTTGAATACAGGGGTTATATTTGCTACTTTCCAATCTGATGGAACCTTTCCAGAAGCTAGCGAATTTTGGAAAATTAACACCTCCATAGACTACCTCATTGCCAGCCCACAGCTCCATCAATTTGCTCAGGACCATTTCCCTAGTGATTTCAATTTCACCAAGTTTCTCTCTCTCTTTCACCTCCTGATTTGCAGCTATTACTGGAATGTTTTTTGTATCCTCTATAGTGAACACAGAAGCAAAATATTTGTTCATTTCTTCCGCCATTTCCTTATCATCTACTATTAACTCCCCACTGTCACTCTCTAGAGGACCAACACTCACTTTACTTACTCTTTTCCTTTTTAAATACCTGTAGAAACATTTGCTATCCATTTTTACATTTCTAGCTAGCTTCCTCTCGTATTATAATTTCTTTCCCCTGGTTAACCTTTTAGTTATTCTCTGCCGTTCTTTACATTCTGACCAATCATCTGTCCTGCCACTCATCTTTGTGGAGTTATAGTTTTTTCCTTAAGTTTGATGCTTTCCTTAACTTCTTTAGTTAACCACAAATGGTGGGTCCTTCCCTTAGAATTTTTCTTTATAATAGGAATGTACTTATTCTGAATACTCCGAAATATCCCCTTAACTGTCTGCCACTGCTTCTCTATTGATCTATCCTCTAGCCTAGTTTCCCAGTTCACTTCAGCTAGCTCAGCTTTCATCCCCAAATAGTTGCCCTTATTTAAGTTTAAGATACTAGTCTTAGACCCACTCTTCTCCCTTTCAAACTAAATGTAAAATTCAATCATATTTTGCTCGCTGCTACATAGGGATGCCTTTACTCTGAGGTCATTAATTAATCCTGTCACATCACACAATACGAAGTCTAATATAACCTGCTCTCTGGTTGCTTCCAGAATTGTTTCTTCAAAAATGACAAAACTTTGCTGGAGAAGGCTCACTGGCACCAAGATATTCTCAAAAACGATGAAAAAAATGCAGTCATTGAGGGAGTACCGCTGCTCAAAACAAGCCTTTATTCAGGGGCAAGGTAAAGTTAACCTTGAACTATAACAGCACTCCACAAATAAATTCCAAATACCATTGTAGTAGGAAGACCAGCAATTTTTTAAAATGTGACTTGACATGAGCAACTAGACAGTGACAAATTGTACAAGGAAGGCAAAAAATATATGCGAAGGAATAAAATGTCAAGGGGAACACTGAGAAACTACCAACCACATCACCAGCATCATACAATACAGGCATCAGCAGATATACTTCCAACCAACTGCAGAGATAAACCTGTTAGGAATGTGAATTGTGTCCTAATATAGTCTGCAGTCCTGCACAGTGATGCCAAGGATGATTCCCACACGGTCAAACACTTGAAATTTTATTAAAAAGATTGTATGTTATACATCCTCCAAGCCAACCTGCTGCCTAGGGTTTTGACAGGCCGATGGGGATCTCATCCACTGGTTGCAGTACGGACGGGGAACCCCTGTCAGCTCCATGGGGGAGGCCCAACGAAAGCAAGGCCAGAATTTTCCCCCTCATCGGGTGGGCTTGGCGGGAGCGGGCGGTCGGGAAGCTGACCGCTCTTGGCTCCGCTCCGAGATTTCACTCTGGCGGGCCAATTAAATTATAGGGATTACACAATAAATGGGAATATACTAAGAGGTGTAGATGAAGTGAGAGATCTTGGTGTACAAGTACACAGGTCTCTGAAGGCAGCAGTTTAAGTAGACAAGGTTGTAAAGAAGGCATATGGAATGCTCTCCTTCTTTGGCAGAGGTATAGAATATAAAAGTAAGGATATAATGTTGGAATTGTATAAAACACTGGTGAGGCCACAACTGGAGTATTGTGTGTAGTTCTGGTCACCACATTACAGGAAGGATGTAATAGCTCTGGAGAGAGTGCAGAGGAGGTTTACAAGAATGTTGCCAGGGTTAGAAATGTGTAGCTACGAGGAGAGATTGGATAGGTTGGGGTTATTTTCCTTAGAACAAAGAAGGCTGAGAGGTGACTTGATTGAGGTGTACAAAATTATGAGGGGAATAGATAGAGTGGACAGGATAAAATTGTTTCCCTTGACGGAGAATTCTAGAACCAGGGGACATCGATTCAAGATAAGTGGCAGACGGTGTAGGGGGGACATGAGGAAGAACTTTTTTATGCAGAGGGTAGTTGGTGTCTGGAATTCGCTGCCCAAGTTGGTGATAGAGGCAGAAACTTTAAACTCTTTTTAAAAAGTACCTGGATCTGCACCTTAAATGCTGTAAGCTGTAGGGCTATGGGCTGGGTGCAGGAAGGTGGGATTAGAAAGGGCACTTGGGTGTCCTTGGGCTGGCATGGACAAGATGGGCCGAATAGCCTTCTGTGCTGCAACTTTTCTATGGTTCAAAGTCCGCCCTGTGTGAATCGTGAGCAGCAGCGCTCAGCGCTACCTTTGCGGGTGGGGGAGGAGGGAGAGCCGGGCTTAGTGCGCAGTTCGCGTATGCGTGCGCAAGAGAGCTTCAGTCTCCCCGGGGCATGGAGCTGCCTCAGGGAGATTGAAGCGCTTTTTTAAAAAATTAATAAAGACAGTAAAAGTTTTTTAAAAATGTGTCCCCTCATGTGACTCTGTCACATGAACTGGGACATGTTTTTAATCCAAAAATAAAGTTTTTAGTTAATGTTTATTTGCTTTAGGAAACCTCATCCCGCTCGTGGACAAGGATTCCTAAAAAACCTAAAGGCCGCTTGGCCTTTTCACCTGCCCACCGACCATAAAGTTGGACGGACAGCGTTAATTTGATTTTAATTAGCTTGTTAATGGCCTTAATGGGCCTTTCAATTATCTGCAGGAGCACAGCCGACTCTGGCACGCGCGCCGAATGAAATTGCGCGCGAATGTGCGATGACGTCAGGACACATGGCGAAATCATCGCCTGTCACATGACCCTCAGGTGTGTTGGGCACGTGCCCGCACGCCAAACATAAAATTCTGCCCCAAGTGCCCTTCAGGCACTTAACTGGCCAGTCGGGCCCTCCCCACGATTGAGGTCCCTGGTGGTGGAAGTCCCACCTGCCAATCTAAGGCCAGCAGTTCCTAATGCCGCCAGTGCCGGTGGAAGCCGTGGCTGCAGGTGGTAATGCACTCACCAGAGGCCCAGGATCGTAGAGCTACGGACCCCAGACCATCGGTGAGTGAAAGCAGGGTGGGGGTCATGAGAGGGAGGAGGGCAGTTGGAGGCAAGGGCAGGCACTTGTGAGGTTGCTGGCAAACCCGACAGTGGATGGCCTTCCAAGGGGATGGAAACGCGCGTGCGGCTCTCATTTAATCCCCAAGCCACCACTAAATTGTGTTCAGCTCAAGGGATAATGGGTGCAATCGGCTCATTATTAAGCTTAATTGTCATCCCACCAGCAGCAGCTGGGGAAAACCTGGTCAGCCCCTTCCACCCTCTGACATGGTCAGTGGAGATTTTCCCGCTGCCAGGAGACTGACACAGGGCCTCTCCCACGATTAAGTGGGTCCGGCCACCCTGCTTCCTGCTGCTGCAATAAATCCAACCCACTAAAATTACAAAGGATGCTTTGCTGCAGAAGATATGCACATTATAGTCAGGCGATTTCAACCCTCCAGATAACCTGAGCCAGCTAACTTACCCTGGGTTTGAGCGAGAGATATTTAAAGCACTTCCTTCATCTCTCAGTCTATGGCTGCACTGTTTCTAGATGCACCACTCCAGAGGCATCTGCGTTTCATAACCCACTACTTACTCTCAATCTCCATTCTGACATTTTATGATCTTGAATTATATTGCAAAAATACTGGCATTTTAGGGATAGCCTGACATAAAAGTAGCCACGCTATCAAAACAATGGTATTGAAATGCGGGATTTCCTGGTCCCGTCAGTGGTGGGGATTGTCGCGAGTAGGATGGGAAAATCTGACTTTGGCTGCTCTCCAAATTTTCCCGTCCCACCCGTGATGATCCCCACCACTGGCGGGACTGGAAAATCCCCACCTTAGTCTTTCCTCAATAGGAGAGACAATACCCCAAAGTGTTGACATCTTAGTCCTGTGGTTCAGTTCATAAATTTTCATTGCATGCACACAGTGTGGTGTGACAAGATTCCATGAACTCAGCAGCATGTACACCTATAAAATGCAACTCAATGCTTTTTACTTTGGTCCAAAACTGTTTTAAATTAGAATTAAGAACCTTATTTTTGATCTGTTAATTAATTCTTGCTTCCATATTATCTTACTACTCAATAAGTATGAGCTGTATCCTTTAGCCTGATTGATGAAGAGTTTGGCAGTATGGTGGTTTCTGTTTGTTTGGAGTGATCTGATGCACATGAATACATTAGTTCCATTTGAATGTTTATTGTTTAGCTTGTAGAAAATATCCTTGTTATTTTAAATTAGGAATAGAAGGAGCCTAAAGTGTAACGAATACAAATGTGAATGAACATTAAATCAAACGAGGGGTTGCACAGCTGTGTATAGAGACGTCTAAGACAACCATTTAGGAGGTTTTAGATCCTCTCAATTACACATAGTGTGGTGTACAATGTTCAATTGAATTTGACCTATGTAAAGGTCCATTGAACAACTGATGTAGTAATTCACAGTTGAGTTGTAGGCAGGAGACACCTAGATAGGATTGGAAATAAAGTGGTTACATTTGTGATGTGAGCAGAATATCACAATTCTCTACAGAGGCATTGTAACTAAGAAAAATTAGCCCCATTCGTGGAATCTAAGACATCCTAATGGTCTCTCACATACAACTCTCACAATCAGTGCCACAGCTTGTAGTTTAGGCTAATGATTAGGCTAATGGCCTGGTTGGCAGACTCTACCTCTTCTCATAAAATCCTTGTTAAATAGTGGTCAGGATTTTCTGCCCCCGTTCATGGTGGATATCATGATGGGCAGGAGTGGAAAATATGGCGAAAGGGCCAAAAATCAGTTTTATGTCATCGTGAAAGCAATTTGCGATTGTCCGCTCCATATGTCAATGGCAGGCCGCATTTCCCACTGCAGCACGTTGGGAGCATCATTTTAATACATGTGCATCTCATTATAAGCCCTGCTCGCTGGAAACATCCAACCCATGTTGGATCATCAGGCCACATCCGCGTGCAATTAGAACAATATGGTTACGAGCAACATGCACCTAGTGACCTGCACTCCGCTCGCCATTTCACCATTAGCTCACCTACCTTGCATCGTGCAGCACTTGCAGGAATCAGCGCCAGGCTTCGCAGACAGCATCACATTGCTTTCAGTGGGATGTTATAGGCAAGTCTCTATCTACCAGACTGTGGTAAAGCAGGGGTGGTTTATAATGGGCTGGCATTGGGGAAGGGGAGAAACTGGCCTTAGGCATGGTAAAGGCGCTGCAGGGATAGGCCTGTGGTGGGGAAGGGGGGGCAAGTGGCTTCAGACAGGAGAATGGGCTGCAGCGCTGGGCCTGTATTTGGAGCTACAAGTGGAGAAAGTTGCACTCAGACACATGACGGGGGGGAGGGGTAAATGTTGATCTATGAAGTGGCCTCAAGATGGGGATGGGTGAGGTCCACACGGGCCATCTACACATCTACTTCAAAATGTTCATGGGCAACAAATGGACGTGCAGCAGAAGCATGATGGGATTGAGGAATACAGAGAGTGGCTGGGGAGGTCTGTGGGGGAGGGAAACCTGAACATGAAGCTCTCCCAGGATGATGGGTAGGGAGAGGGGGGGTGGTTTCCATACTCACACAGGGAGGGTCAAAGCTGGTCTGGCAGTGAGAGCTCAGCATCAGCATCTTCCAACCTGCAGCAATGGTGCAGTGCAAAACCAAAACGGGGAGAAGCTCTGCTGGTGAGGGCTCTGCAGGTGGATTAGAGGGTAGCTGCGTGCACTGTCGGGGGCTGGTTACACTGGCATGCAACTGAACTGTGCATTCCCAAGTGAGGAGAAAGGCACAGCTGAGACACATTAGGAGCCTTTAAATGACAGTGCAGAGAATCGGGAAGTGAAACAATGATGCCCATTCATGCGAGACCAATCCCGCAAAGTATCACTGATCAATCTCCTTGTTTTAACCCCTTGTTTGCAGTGTGGAAATTCCCCAGAATCATAACAAATTCCAGAGCAATTGGGCAAATGGACAAGCTCCAGAAGCCTGTTAGAAAGTTGGCGCTGGACAGTTCACCAAAGAGAAACCTCAGGCTCCCCTCAAATAATCTCATTTCCTGAACCAATATTTACCCTCATGTTTATTCCCAAGAGTGTAGCATTAAAGTGCAGTGACTGAGGATCCCAGCACCTGGGCTGAAAGCAGCACAGCTAAGTGCCTGGTCAAAGCAATGTCATAACAGTCGGTCAAGTTGGTGGGTTGTGGGGAGGATCCCTGATACGTACGTTGCACTGGCCAGAGCACTGGGCTTTGCCAAGATTGCCGGATTTCCACAGGTGCAGGGTGTCATCGACTGCACTCATGGCTATAAAAAGCTCCCTGACAACAGGCGCTGCAATACACAAACAGGAAAGGCTACCACTTACTCAATTTACAGCTGGTCAGTGACCATAAGAAACTGATCATGCAAGTTTGCACCAGATACCCAGGCTCATACATCTTCTAGATCGCAGATCCCAGACATCTTCGAGGGACCAAATAGGATCCAGGGCTGGCTCCTTGGTGACAAAAGGTACCTACAAAGGACATGACTGATGATGCCCGTGCGACAGCCTCCAACTCCTGCAGAGAGAAGGTACAACGAGGCACATGGGGCTAGCTGAGCACTGGTGGAGCACACCATTGGGATCTTAAAGATGCAATTCCAATGCCTGGACAAATCTGATGGAGCACTCCAGTACAGTTCCCAGGGGTCTCACAGGTCATCGTGGCTTGCTATGTGCTGCAGAGTTGGGAGGACTCGCCAGATGACAACATGGAGGAGCTGCACATCTCCTCCGATGAGGGCCACCTTACAGATGTTGAGAGTGATGAATTCAAAGATGACGAGACTGCAGGGAAAGAGACCATAGTACGGCCAAACAAACCAGGCATGTGCATGAGGCCCTGATAGCCACCAGGAGGATGATGGGTTGTACTGAGTACCTTACTGGACATGAACCCTCCTTCATGGGCCAGCATGAGGATTAGCATTGCAACTCCTCTCATTTCCGCCATGCACTTCAATATGGGAGTGAACAGTTACACCTCAGGCTCACATTGTCCTGATCCTTTGAAGGTTGATGAACCCTCAGCACCGTATCCTTGCTGAGATGAGGTGATAACTGGAGGAGGGTGTCTCAGCATCAGACGTCAGAAGGTGCTGCCTCTTCAAGCACATCTCCGGCACCCCAGTCACAATGGCAGCCTACAAGAGCCAGGATCTGCCTGTCGATCTTCAGTGGTCTCGCAGTCGTATTTCAATGTGACAAGGCTCCTCAAGGAGGTCCAGTTGAAGCAATGGAACTAAACACTGTGTAATATCGATGTTGAATCAGATAATTCACACTTGGGAAAGGCAGCTGATGATGTTCTGCTCCTGTGAGTCCATTTAGAGATAACTGAGTTGTCTGTGGTGCATTCTTCCAAATCACACTGACGTCTGGCACTCTCAGTTAGGGATCCGGGGCTGCATTTATCCTCAGTTTGATAATGATGTGGACCATCTGAGCATGACAGCGTCAAACACTTGCCTGCCAGACATTAAAGAGGAGGCATTTTAACCACGTGCGCTTCCAGAGCCCACTCAACGCCTCCATTGCCTGCCAGGAATGATCATTTGGAATTAGCATCAGTGACCTCAGTGAGTGCTTAGGTGAGGGACGCACAGCGCTGTATCCCTAATTTGTGATGAGAGCCTTGTCTCTACAAGGTGACAACTACAGGGTATGAGTGCCAGGGCAATAATGTGGCTGAGAGGGGCCGAGTTTCCTCACCTTGAGGTGGCAAGGTGCCCCACTTATTAGTGAGCTTAGCAGATGTATACTCAAAGTCAAAAACGCAGTTGGCTGACAGCAACACAGGCGAGCTCAGAGAATGGGCTCACTGCATGAAAATCTTGCCGACAGAAAGAGAGGACATAGAGTTGCATGATATATGACCCTTCTCCATGCATGAACACATCTTTCCTTGTACACTGCACCTTCACCTTTTAAGAATGCACTCACAGTAGTGTGGACTGATGGATGATCTGGAACAAGATCCTCACGTGGATGTTTGCCACCGACCTCACCATCACCATAGGCACACTCCACATCCTCTCCAGCCAGCTTGATGGCTCTGTTCTTGAACTTTGTTAGGGCCTCGAGTTCCGGCACTCCACCCCTAGTCTGGGACCTCTCCCTGCGATTGTGCACAATCTTTTCCTGCATGAAGACAGATGGAGACAGTGTGAGCAAATCATATGCCAGGGCAGATGAGGAGGATGCCTGGCATGTGTGGGTGGTGAGTGGTGCCATGGATGGGATGAGGACATGATCTGTGGAGAAGATGAAGGTGTGTATGAGAGATTGAGTGGTGATGTCCATTGAGATGACAATGAGTGACATCCCTGTGAAAGTCCGATGGACTTGTGAGCGTGAGAGTTGAGAGTGATGAGAAGGTTGACTTATCCTGGTAGCACGGATAAGCTCATTCATCCTCTTTATACACTGGGTGGCTGACATCTTCTGTGCAGCACTAGCACTGACCAGCGCTGCCACCACCTCCCAAGCCTTTGCGGTGGGGTTGGTGGACCTCCTGCGGCCAGAGCAGGGATACAGGGCATTATGGTGGTCCTCCACGGCGTCCAAAAGGTGTACCAGTGAGGTGTTACTGAACTTTGGTGCTGCCAACTTCTTGGCTTTTGGGGCCATGTCTTTTGTGAAGCCCATTTTACAGAACGCTTTTCAAAAGTTTTTTGTAATGTTCCTTTGTCTGGTCAGAGTAATACAGCTCCACTGCACACCACCAAACAACCTAATCAGACAATTCCTTGTGAATTGTTGGTGCATTAATAAATACTGATCCCCATTTCCTGTACACAACTCTCATCAACAATGAAATGAATCTTGTTTCCAAGAAAGACAAAAGAAACCTGGTGCATTTTAATGCAAACTAAGGACTTCAAATCAATCTCGTCTTTACTAATTTAATACAGGGTCTCCTTACTCTGCCATTCCTGATCCACAAGGCCAGAGGTTTAAGCCTTTGTGAACTGCATTGGCTCCTACCACAGAGCGCTAAGGGCTACACATTATGTCTAAATCCAAATTCATCTTAATTTACATATAGAGTTAATTTCTGACACCATCATACATTGGAGTCTGTTTTATTTGTTTATTGAGGCAGCAGGCAAACCTCCAGGACCATAACCCTCAAGCAGGACAGTCCGCGAAACTAAAATCAAGTTGCCTGGGCTTTGGAGGACCAACTTTTCACAGCCCGGAGCTACACATGGCCCACAGTATAACTGACCCACTGGATATTATTCTCCACTCCCAGTATTCCAATTATCTCAGAAAACAGTGTATTTATACTGCCAAGCAAATATTGACATTCCCCTTCAAGCTTATACTTCCAACGGTTCAATGAAAGCCTTTAGCTACAAATCAAAACCATATTAAATAATTCTTCCACAAACTTTACTTGCAGCAACATAGAAATATGGTCTGAAAGTGCATACTGGTCAAGAGGTGCAACACTCAATCTTTTCAATCGCATATGGGCATTTTGATGCAATGCAGAATCCCGTGGTCACAAAACCATACCCGTGGCACAGCTACAATCTGAAAATGGCCCCGGATCTGTTTTGCAGGATCAGAGGACAAATTTGGCCTATGTGGGATCAAACTTAATGTTTTTCTTTATTCCCAGTACTCTCTCCTCAAGGATGGACTACAGATGGGATACAGTTCCATTGGCACCAGCAGTCTTTCACTAGGTTATGTAAGGTGACCACTCGGAGGGACCGCTCGTTTTTGGCAGTTATGAAGTACTAAAGGGGGAAATCTACCAATTAAACTACCTCAAACTGAGGTTGAAAGGCAGTAACGCGGCTGAGGTCACCTAATTCAGCACAGGCTGGAGTACTACTTACTCTAAACACTCAACGAAGAGTGAGTGATATAACCATCTGGCACAGCGATAATCCAAACAGAATTAGTGACTTCAACATAAATGAGCAGGAAGTTCCATAAAGCTAAAAGCAAAATCAATCCTCAGGGATGGAAGGTACTCAATTCTAAGCACTAAGAGAACCAAGGGCTGAGTTTTGATAGAGATTTGTAGTCATTGTGAGGGAAAGATGAACCAGGTCTGATAGATTTGAAAGACTAACTTGGTGTCTGTTTGAAAAAGAAAATGGCAGAATCGGCCCAGACAACTATAGACCTATTGAACTCACATCAATGTCAGGTAGATTAATGTAATAATTATTAAGAACACAAGTGCGGATTATTTTATAATAGCTTAATAAAGTGCAGCTAGCAGGGACTTAAAAGGAGAAAATGCTACCTGATCAGTCTCCTTCTGAGGAAGTGATATGCACTGTGGAAAGCCCTGACACACTGCACCCTTGACTTCCAAAAGCATTTGACAAAGTTACAAAGAGACAAAGAAACTTAAGCCTGGGACACTGACAGGAGTACAAATGAGTCCGAATTATGAGGAAAAATTGGTGAAACTGGGCCTTTCATCCTTGAAGAGGCCAACGTAAAGATGTCCTTAATTGAGAAATATAGAAAATAGACTATAGAACAGGCAAATTTGGATCACTTTAAACCATGGTAGTAGAATACAGGTTCAAAAATAGCAATAAAACAATGTCAGACAGTCCTCCACACAAAGAGTGATCAACACACGGAATGGAACTCTTTGAGACTAGTGGATGGGAAACGAAAACCTAGAATCTTTTAAGAAACAACTGTATGTCCTGGTGGGACAACTGTCGGGCTTTTCTGGAAAGGTGGGTGGGCCAAATAGCGTTACTCATTTAAAGCTCTATCTTGTAACCGGTGCTGGAACCTGGACAGTTTCTACTCTGAACTGTGTCCACACCCACTAAACTACCAGAGAGGCAGTGAGCTTTGTTTTTTGGAGCTGAGAGGATGTAGGGAACGGGCAAAAGCAAAATACTGCAGATGCGGGAAATTAGAAAATACTGGAAAAGCTCAGCAGGTCTGGCAGCGTCTGGAAAGAGAAACAAAGTTAACGTTGAGTCCATATGACTCTTCTTCAGAGCTAAAGAGAAGTAGAAATGTGATAGATTTTATATTGTTTAAGAGGGGGTGGAACAAAACAGAAGGTCAGGGATTGGTGGGAGCTCAGGAGAGATTGACAAAGGTGTCATGGACACAAGACAAAGAGAGTGTTAATGGTAGTGGTAAAGACTAAAGAAGGTGCTGATAGTGGGAATAGATGTTGGTTCCTAGTCCCTCGTGTGAACTGCAACCACATCCTGACCAGTTCTGGATTTAGTGGCAGAGGAAGAAACACAGCAATCGATTTACATTTAATTCAGCAAATGTTCCATATTACGGCTTGTAAAAGGAAATGGATTTAAATTGGATTGTTGGTATTTTTTTTTAGGTGATTAAAAGGGATTTCAACAACAAAATTGTGGGGCAATACAACTTCAAATTTTACAGGCAAACCAATTCTCAATTGCACAAAGAATTGCTGATATCCTTAACCTGCTGAGGGGTCTGTCACTGCACCGTATCAAGGCTCTACTGCTCTGCTTAATATGTCCAAGTCAGAAAAAGGATGTTTTAATATTAGAAGACTGAAGTCAAACAGCTGCAAATCAATTTTATTCTGTACAAAGTAAACATATCCCAGTTTATATTGTGATACAATTAAGTACTATCTTTGCATCAATTCACCCACCATATTAAAAATACGAAATGATCTGTGTTTCCAATAAATTAAACTCTCACCTTCCTTGCACCTGACTAAAAGCAACATGATTACAATTCTTTTTAATGCATTCAGGGAACAATAAAATATTTAATGTACTCTGTATTTAATTTTAATTTTTCTCTAGGTTAATGCTCCAACAGGGCATAAATCCAGGAGATGTGTAATAGAGAAATTAATTTGCTTTTCACCAGGACTGATTTCAGACACAGATTAATGGCTCCTCTCCAGTTGCGCTTCTGATTTGAAATTTCACGTACATCTCGCTCAGACTCACAAAGAAGAGTTTACAGGGCTATTTTAATAATGATTTGACCGCTCTTTCTGCAGACCCCCTGTCGGCTGGTTACCCGCAATTAAGGGGCAGCAATCACAGAAAATTGTTCTAACTACGTCAGGAATGGAAGAAAGAAGCTGAAGAAGGGATTTGATATTTTTCTAAATAAAAGAGCTGGGCAGAAAGCAACCAAATTACAAGCTGCACCATAGCAAGTCACCCAGCAGGGCTGGTACAAGACAAACACGCTACATCACAAAAATGGTTGCACACAGCTTCATATTCGCAATTTCCCACATGCCAAGCTCCTAATTTTGGCTGACAGACAAAGAGAGGAAGTGAGCGTAGGTTCATCTCTTCCCCATATAGGAAGGAAAATTGGCAGGTAAGCAGCATTCACATGTGTAATGACACTCAGAATGTTTAAGTTTGAGTGGGTCACCTCCCTTGTTCTTTGATTGGGAAATGTTACATGGCTAGGAGGGCTGTAAGTTCAAGAAACCAATAGCATAGGGACAGAAAACCAACGATCTCAGGGGCTCCAGTTTACTGACATAAACTTTAAGGATAGGGGAAAACATAAATGAAGATACTCTTATTTTTTTTAAACTGCATCAAAACATATTAAAGGCTTTGGGCCAGTCCAGTTGTTATCCCTTTGTTGCCAGGTGCTGCTGTAAATAATTTTAAAAACATAATGAGATAAGTAATTCTCTTGGAAACTTAACTGATTTATATGCTCCGATTAATCTCGGTTCTGGGCCCTTAGTTTATTTAACCATCTCCTAGGCCTCTGCATTACATTCCCTGGCATTTCTCTGCCAGGAGAATTAAGGACTTAATTGCCATTTGTTGGCTGTGATGCTCATTCGACCAACTGTGTGCGTGTTCAGTGCCCCAAGTCTGATCAGCACCTACAAACAGTGACAACAGACGGGGAGGCGATGGTGTGGTGCTTTTGTTGCCGGACTAGTAATCCAGAGACCCGGGGAACCCGGGTTTCAATCCCGCCATGGCAGATGGAGGAATTTGAATTCAATAAAAAATTTGCAATTAAAAGTCTAATGATGACCATAAAATCATTGTCGATTGTTGTAAAAACCCATCTGATACACTAATGTCCTTTAGAGAAGGAAATCTGCTGTCCTTAGCTGGCCTGGTGTGGCCTACATGTGACTCCAGACCCAATGAATTAAAAAAAAAGACCTCTTCTGCCTACAAGCACTGAGCTCCACACCACAACAGCACATTTTTAAAGTTAGTCCAATTCATGCTGTCCTATCTGCTTTTCTCCCAAAGTTAAAAGTTGTAGGTGTTCAAGGGATCGTGCAGGCCTTCAGACACTTTTACTGTAGATCACAGCATATAAGTTGACCTTAGAAGCATCCAGAAATCCTTCCAAAACCGGGGGTCGATATAAATGCCGAGTATAAAATGTTAACCAGTGTGGGTGGTCACCATTTTAAAATGTGTAAAAAAGACATAACACTGGTAATCCACATTTAATGTGGCACAGCTTATGGAATGAATTCCACAATCAAACTGTTTTAAAAACATCAAATTCATTCTCTTTAGTATCTGATGCAAAGAGTTCATCAACTTCATTCTGAGACACTTTGGCAATGGCTTCATTGTAAGGAACCTACTATGGATTCAGTTTTAGCGTTTTTGCTTTTAGAATCATCTCTCCGCAACAAATCATTTTCCTTTCCATCCATTGAATTGGATTTCTTGCATTTCTTGAATGATCTGATGACACTTTGTGCACTAAAAGCATCATATGATTTGATAATGAACCCACACAAAATGTCAAGTGGGGCAGCACGCATATTTCCACTTTTTGTGAAGGTTTTTTCTCCATCAACCTCTGTTCCATTCACGGACATGCTCCATGAATGGTTTGTTGAGGCAAACATCCAAATGTTGAACTACAGACCTTGGACCCCCTGGTATAACTGCAATGTGGGTGGTATTTCTTCTCAACCACTTCTTGATCTCATCGGTTATATGGGTCAGAATTTGACGTTGATCAGGCGGGCGCAAGCCTGACCCAAACACGTGTGAAATTGTGTGAAATTATGTTGGGCGTGCGTCCCGATGTCATCACGCACGTGAACAATATTGAGGTCGGCGGGTGCGTGAGGGAGTCTGAGCTGAGCCCGCCGACAATTAAAGGGCCAATTAAGGCCGACAAAACCCTATTGTCCGTGATCTTACGTTGCCCGTACGACTTCGCACTTGTTGGGCGAGCAGCTAGTTTTTAAACAAAACCTCATCCAAGGCCTGAATGAAATGTCCAGGGTGAAATATAATAAAAAATGATACCTGGGGACTGATGTTTTTTGAGTTCTGCTGTCAGCTGCTTGAATATGCTGCATAGACACAGTTTGGTGCATTCTTTCTCTTGTTATTTAATCTACCCAGGTCTGCAGCTCCCTGAGGCAGCTCCGCAGCAGCTGTCTGCCTCCAGGGAACTCGCTAGAAGCACCCACCTGCACCCTTACTTTTGTTGGGGCCCCTCCACTCTTCCTGCCCCCCTCGGAAGCGCTGAGACTTTCTCAGTGTACGTTTCTCACTGGCTGCCCGTTAATTGGCCAGTGTGAAATTACGTTAGGGGGCCGATCGTGGGTGGAAGCACATTTCAAATCTGCTGCTGGGCCCACCGACTTGGCGGGAATGCCAAGTGTGAAATTCAGGCCATGGGATCTGAACATGTCCCACGCCATTGAGCTGCATTCTTTACGTAGGCCACCAGGATGCCTATTCCACACATCACTGATTCATAACTTCACTCCCTCCACATCCATCCAACCGTCGTCACAGACGTGCACAAGAGAACTTGAGTTTCGGCTGGTTTTCCATTTCACAATTACCACAGGTTTTAATTTGGTTCCGTCGGTCATGCAGGCTAGTACCACCATGAACCTTATCTTTGCATGGCCTGTCTTTTTCGAGGACTGTTTTCAAACCTTTCCATTCTACAGTTCGGCTGCTGGACATATGGAAATTTACAGACACTTCATCCATGTTGCTGATGTGTTTTATTGGGTATTCGTGCTTTTGCTGCTGTCTGATGATGAACTGCTCGAAACTGATAATTTTGGCATCGAGGTCCTTTGATATTCTGAGCAATCTTGGCTTTCTGTCCCAACACTTGACTGTTTCTTTCCATAAAGTGGCCACACCAATGAGCTGTTGGCCTGAACTCTTTGCTGGACTCAGAGTTTGACTTGGCTCACTCAAGTGCATACATACTCATTGCATTTTTGATGATGTAACCATTCTGATGATTTCAGAGGGCCCATATTCTGATACACACTTCTCAGGATCAGGCCAGTGGCTGGTCCCTGCCCTCATTGCACATTTGGTCTTGGGCATCATCTTCAGGGTGGATTCCTTCTTCCTCTATTCTCGCACCAGCTTTTCACTAACACCAAATTGCCTCATTTTTAAAATTCATTCATGGGATGTGGGCTAAGCCAACATTAATTATCTATTTAACTGGGTGACTACTTTGCAGAACACCTTTGGTCTGTCCGCAAGCATGACCAAGACCTCCCTGTCGCTTGCCATTTCAACACTCCACCCTGCTCTCATGCCCACATGTCCGTCCTTGGCTTGCTGCATTGTTCCAGTGAAGCTCAACGCAAACTGGAGGAACAGCACCTCATCTTCCGACTAGGCACTTTACAGCCTTCCGGACTGAATATTGAGTTCAACAATTTCAGACCATGAACTCTCTCCTCCATCCCCACCCCCTTTCCGATACCCCTTTTTTCCAATAATTTATATAGATTTTTCTTTTCCCACCTATTTCCATTATTTTTAAATGTATTTCCATCTATTGTTTTATCTCTACCTTTTAGCCTATTTTGATCCCTCCCCCCCACCCCACCCCCACTAGGGCTATCTGTACCTTGCTCGTCCTGCTTTCTATCCTTAATGTCACCTATTAGCACATTCCTTAGATAATATCACCACCTTCAACACCTCTTTGTCCTTTTGTCTATGACATCTTTTGGCTAACTCCACCTATCATTGGCCCTCTATCCAGCTCTACCTGTCCCACACCCCCTTAAACCAGCTTATATTTCACCTCTTTTCTATTTTTCTTTAGTTCTGTTGAAGAGTCATTCGGACTCGAAACGTTAACTGTGTTCCTCTCTGCAGATGCTGTCAAACCTGCTGAGTATTTCCAGGTATTTTTATTTTTATTAATTATCTATTCCTGACTGCCCTTGAGAAGGTGGTGGTGAGCTGCCTTCTTGAACCGCTGCAGTCCATGTGGCATAGGTACACCCGCAGTGTTAGGGAGGGGGTTCCAGGATTTTGACCCAGCGACAGTGAAGGAACGGTGATATATTTCCAAGTCAGGGTGGTGAGTGGCTGGGAGGGGAACTTCCAGGTGGGAGTGTTCCCATCTATCTGCTGCTCTCATCCTTCTGCAGCAAAGTTACTTGATGAGTTAGCAAATGTTATGACTTTTAGCTTGAAAGCAGTTTTGTAGTTCATTCTTTTTGCTGGAGGACCATTTCTGTCACTCACCATGTCATGTGTGGTCTGCTCCAGCTGTGAGGGCAGGTCTTAATCTACCATGCAGCTTCTTCACAACAAAACCCATTTCGCCTGCTTGATTCCATGCACCAACTTACAGTATAAGGTATGCAAAACATGCATTTCTAGGTTGAAAGATTGAGGTTGGTTATTAATGAGAGTGTAGCATTTTGTTGCTAAAAGGGGGGGGTGGGTGTCAGCTGGTATACCGAGTAAATGCAAAAATAAGATTTTTGGCACCGAAAAATCGGGATCGTTTTATACACCTCATATACCTCAATTTACGGTAAATTGCAGCTTTGCACCAAGATAAAGTTATACTACAGCCAGGGCGAAGGTTAAGTGGTATGAGATGCCCTCGACTGACACCCAAGTGATATTGCTACTTTTCATGTCACGTTTGTGAAGGTGGCTGTACACCTTCTGTTTCCTTCAGTTGTTCTTCCAGATCCTTGACATAGGTTTATAGCCAATTTACTGCACTGATGAGCTCTTCTCTATGAACCTAAATGGCTAAAAAGCATGTATAGGTCATCAACTAGCTAGCAATGCTGGAGTTATTTTGAATTGCTTGTAACTGTTCTACTAGACAGAGTTCATCGCTCGCATAATCTACTCTCATTATTTATCAAATTGAGATGTTCTGGACCTCTTTTTCCCTAGTGTGCATTAGTTCCTGTTATCACACAAAATTGCAGTCTTCACCTTTAGGAATTACATCATTCTAATCAATGTGAACTGCTCACAGCTGAGCTTCACACTGCATCAGGCTCAGTTAGAAGGTGACCCAGGCTGGCCCCATAAGCGTGAATCAGAACTGACTGCATCAGCTGCATCTGTTGTTTCTTTTCTAACCAGTTATCTAGAGACCCTCCCGGCCCAAGAACAGAAAGTCTCTCCGTTCAGAGTCAGAACCGGACATGTTCCGATGTGAATGGCAGCATCCTCTTTCTGGTCATTTGACCAGTGTAAGTATTGGAAATTCTTTCAAACCTCAGAATCAAATAATCTTATACAAATTAATTGAAACAGAGATGAACAAAAGCAGAAGATAAGTCTCTGTCAAATTATTTGCTTGCACTGAATCCAGTTCAGACTGAGGAAGCAGTTCAGCCGTCTATTCTTTTTCTCTTTATTGTACAAGTATCATGCACAGGCTAGCGAAGATCCTAGTAAAATAGCATCTCTCATTTTTGAGTTGAAGTTGCACCTTTGACCCCTGTTGTCATGGTATCACATTCATTTTACCCTGAAGTCCCCCCCCACAACCCCACCCACTGACCTTCACACTACGGTCTGATGACAATGAGTTAGAAGACTATCCTTTCGTCTACAGAGTCCAGTTCAGTGTGCTAGGTTGAAAATCTCCACTGGAAGAAGTCTTTTTGTCAGAGGTTTGGACACAGTCCATTCCCAATAGCAGTGTGTCCATACTTGACTATTCTGGCCATCTGCAAAGGCAGGTAGGAAAAAAAAACTGTTATAGTACACAGAACTATTGAGAATAAAGCTTATTGCTCAAACTGAAGAAGCTACACTTGTAGCTTTTTCATGCTGTACTTCACCAGAGTGTGTGTGCTTGGTGCTGATAATGGATGTACAGCATCAAAAACTGAGCACCAAGTATCCCTTGAGAACAAATTTCAGCAAAAATAAAATCTCATCTGCTATGACACAAAACTCACTAGCCATCATAAAACATACAGCTTGTGTGACAAAAATCAGCAGAGAAAGTGAAACACAAAAATTGAAAGAGTGGATTTGTGCCTAAAACAGAGCTAAAGTTTGTCAGTCATGCTGGGAGATAGACACTCAGAGCTTTGCCTGTGGTTGTTCAGCAGACAAAGACAAAGGCTGCAGGTGAAAAACCAAGTCGGTATATATTACAAAACATGTAAACAATAAATAGGAGCACGGTGAAAACTGTAATGCGATCTTAGGGCTCTGAACACAATAAGCCACTTGGGCTTCACTTTTGCAGTTAACTAGGTCATCAGATTGTGTTACAGATTTGAAATATAGCCCGAACTAACCTTTTTTTCCTACTGAGAAGGGTACATGTGTCTGTTACCATTAGAAGTTTCTAAACACAAAAGATTACATAATGGATACGGTCTATTAAAGAGACTTTGGTCCGATTATTTCCTGCCCATATATGGTTTCAATATCTGAGGTAATGCCGTCAAAGCTGACATGGCCTTTATACAGTTAAAGGTGGGAAACATGGCAGATCAGCATCTAACTGAGAGCTTCAGGACCCCAAATCAGGTCCGAATAGGGAGCCAAGCCCGCACTTGATGGATGTGCATCTGCTGGTGTGATCTTCCCGGATTTGGTCCCTAATTGGCTGCCCCCTTGTTCGCCATCTATTAAGGATGGCAGGTGGGCTCTCGATGCCATCGGCCTAATCAGAGGACCGGTAACTCTGGAGCCTCAGTAGCCTCACTGGGAGAGGTGGGCGCTGCTAAAGTAGATCAAGGACCGTGAGGGCGCCTCTAAATTGAGACGTCCCCTGAGACGTTCATGAAGTTAACAACTGATGAGGATTAAAGCCAGTAAGGCTCACGGGTGAAACCCTTCCACCTGATTAGTTTGGGCCACAGGAGTGACCTTTTCTGCTCTCAGCCCTGTCATTGGAGGATGGAGTTTTCAGCCAGCCACAGAAAGGCTGCCTCCACTAAACTGGCAGCTTCCGCACATGACAGAAGGGGTGTTCTGCAAAATGCCAGTGAGGCCACAAAACTACCCCTAACTGGGGCTTTAAATTAACTTACTTGGCTGCCCACCTTCATGATTTAGGCGATAAATCCAGCTTCCAGCCCACCCTTGGGAAACTTTGCCAGCAACAGGAATGCATCGGAGAATTGTCCTGATGCAAATCTCCTCCACTTAGCCATAAAAATTTGCCTAGCAATTGGGAATGAAGGTTTACACAGGCTGAACACATCATGATTAACAGCAGAAGATGTAAATGATTCCCAAAAGATATGGACTACATTGGAAGACCAGTTCAAAATCAGGTTAAATTTCTGTATTCATTCATTGACTAGAGTTTATGCCATATCGACAACAACCTGCAGAATCCATAGACCACTTTGTTAGCAAATACAGAGAAAAGGGTATGTAAAGTGATGTTTCAAACGCAGAGCTAGCAGACAGAGTTGTTGCATTGCTGATTGCACCCACTCACATAGAAATGTTCCAGAAAGATCTGCTAGACAAGCCCAAAGTGCACAGCATTGAAGAGCTACTCAAGAATGGATGCAACTACGAAGCGATCCTTGCAGGGTGATGAGCTTACAGGTCTTACATAACACCCCAATTGTTGATGCATTCACGAGAACATCCAAACCAAGCAAAACATGTGGAAGGCATGTCCTGCACGCACCAGCATTTAACCAATTCTGCAAGGCATGTGACAGGAAAGGCCATTGGCAGTGGCAGTGCACTGGAGCAAAGGTTGATGCAGCTTCAAAGAGCTGTGCACTGATCCAAACAGACCATACACAACAGGTACCTTTAAGCAATAAGAATGGCCATCTGGTATCCCGTTAGAAACATATACATTAGGTGATTGACAAACTAGAAAATGACAATGATGTGCACGATGAGGTGAAGAGCAGTGAACACGTTTCATATCGTTAGTCTCGTGGAAAACACAGACACCATCCAAAGTGTTTGCCAAGAGTCTAATAATCTGCCCTAAGAAAGTTGGTAACTACTCATTATTGACCAAGACTGACACAGGGGCAAGTGCCAACATACCACCCCTCAGATCAGGTAATTAAAATTTGGTCTGTGATCAGGGACAGGAGGGTGTGCCTGCAGGTGAAGCAGGTATGGGGGGCCTGAGGGGTAGCGTTTGAGGAGCCTCGGCCCCTGCAACTGTCCAACAGTTACGAGGTTCTTTCAAGTTGTGTGGACGAGAGCAGGGACTGCAGGAAGGATGAATGAACTGACCACGGTACCATGGTACAGGGAGCCATTCAAGTGGGAGGAGGAAACAGGAACGGAGTAGTAGTAGGGGACAGTATAATTAGGAGGATAGATGTTCATGGCTGCAGAGGACAGCATGAGTCCCAAAGGCTGTGTTGTTTGCATGGTGTCAGGGTTAAGGACATCTCCTCAGGGCTAGAGAGGAACTTGGAAGGGGAGGGGAGGGATCCAGTTGTCGTTGTCCACGTTGGTACGAGGGACATTGATAGGACTAGAAAGGAGGTTCTGCTGAAAGAATTCGAACAGTTAGGAGCTAAATTAAAAAGCAGAACCTCCAAGGTAATAATCTCGGGATTGCTACCTGGGCAAACTAGCATAGGGTAAATAAAGTCAGGGATGTAAACGCGTGGCTCAAAGGTTGGTGTAGAAGGAATGGGTTTCAGTTCATGGGGTAGGAGGGAGCTGAGGGGACAGGCTTCACTTGAACTGTGCTGGGATCAGTGTCCTGTTGAACTGAATAACTAGGACTGTAGAGAGGGCTTTAAACTAAATAGAAGGGGAGGAGGGTTCTGGAAAGGGGATAAGTAGGCTTACAAAGCAAAAGGATATGGCAGCATGGCAGGGCAGCTACTTAGGTAATGATGCCCAAAGTGTGACAGGAAGGGGCAGAGTGTACAAACATAAGAAAACAGCAGCAAATAGGGTCAAAGGGGGAAAAATGGTAAAAAGGCAAAATTAATGGCTCTTTACTAAAATGCATGTAATATTCAGAACAAAATAAAAGAATTAACAGCACAAATAGAAGTTAATGGGTATGATCTTATAGCCGTTACAGAGACATGGTTACAAGGAGATCAAAGCTGTGAACTAAATATTCAGGGGTATGTGACTTTTCGAAAGGACAGACAGGAAGGAAAAAGTGGTGGGGTAGCTTTGTTAGTGTGAGATGGAACAAGTACGATAGCAAGAAATGATCTTGGATCGGAAGATGCAGAATTCATATGGGTGGAGGTAAGAAATAACAAGGGGAGGAAGACACTGGTGGGAGTAGTCTATAGGTCCCCGAATAGTAGCTATACTGTAGGACAGAGGATAAATCATGAGATAATGAGGGCATGTAAAAAAGGCAGTACATTAATCATGGGTGACTTTAGTCTTCATGTAGATTGGGAAAATCAAATTGGCAAAGGTAGCCATGAGCAAGAATTCATAGAGTGTATTCGGGACAGTTTCCTAGAATAATATGTTGGAGATCTAACCAGTGATCAGGTTATTTTGGATCTGGTAATGTGTAATGAGGCAGGTTAAATAAATGATCTGACAGTAAAAGATCCCCTAGGAAACAGTGACCATAATATGGTAGAATTTAGCATTCAGTTTGAGAGTGAGAAACTTGGGTCAGAAATAACAGTGCTAAACTTAAATAAGGGTAATTACAAAGGAATGAGGGCAGAGTTGTCTGGAGTGGACTGGGATAGGATTTTAGCAGCAAAACGGTTGATAAACAATGGCAGATGTTTAGGAAAGCAGTTTATGACTCACAACAAAGATATATCTCAGTGAGGAAGAATTCAAGGAAGGGGATAAACCAACCATGGTTAACCAAGGAAGTTAAGGATAGTATCAAATTGAAAGAAAAGATATACAATGTGGCAAAAATTAGCGGTAAGCCAGAGGATTGGGAAAGTTTTAAAAACCAACAAAAGATGGCCAAAAAAATGAGAGAGAAAATAAATTTTGAGGGTAAACTAGCAAGTACTATAAAAACAGACAATAAGAGCTTCTTTAAAGATGTGAAAGGGAAGAGAGCGACCAAAGTGAACATAGGCCCCTTAGAGAATGAGGCTGGGGAAATAATAATGGGGAACCAGGAAATGGCACAAGAGTTGAATAAATACTTTGCTTCAGTCTTCACAGTAGAATACACTAATAGCATTCCAATACTAAATAATTGAGGGGCAAAAGAGGGGGAGGAAATAAATAAAATAACTATCACTAGAGAAAAAGTACTAGGGAAACTAATGGGACTAAAGGTCGATAAGTCCCCTGGACCTGATGGGTTGCATTCTAGGATATCAAAGGAAGTAGTTACAGAGATAGTGGATGCACTGGTAGTAATCATCCAAGAATCCTTAGATTCTGGAAAAGTCCTAGAGAATTGGAAAACTGTCAATGTAACACCGTTATTCAAAAAGGGAGCGAGACAAAAAACAGGTAACTATAAGCCAGTTAGCTTAACATCTGTCATTGGGAAAATGTTAGAGTCTATTATAAAGGATGTTATAGCAGAACATTTAAAATTACATAATCTAATCAAGCAGAGTCAGCATGGCTTCATGAAGGGGAAATCATGCCTGATAAATTTATTAGAATTCTTTGAGGAGGTAACAAGCAGGGTAGAGAAAGGAGAACCGGTAGATGTAATATATTTGGCTTTCCAAAAGGTACTGCATGTAAGGCTACTTAGAAGATAAGGACTCATAGTGTTGGGGGTAGTATATTAGCATGGGCAAAGGTTTGGCTAACTAATAGAAGACAGAGTTGGGATAAAGGGGGCATTTTCAGGATGGCAACCTGTAACTACTGGAGTGCCACAGGGATCAGTGCTGGGGCCACAATTATTTACAATATATATTAATGACTTAGATGAGGGAAATGAATGTACTATCGCCAAGTTTGTGGATGATACAAAAATAGGTGGGCAGGCGAGTGGTGAGGATGACACAGAGTCTGCAGAGGGATATAGACAGGTTAAGTGAGTGGGCAAAAAAGTGGCAGATGGGAAAATGTGAGGTTATGCACATTGGCAGGAAGAATAGAGGAGCTGAATATTATTTAAATGGAGAAAGACTGCAGAAAGCTGCAGCACAGAGGGATTTGGGGGTCCTTGTGCATGAATCCCAAAAAGCTAACATACAAGTTCAACGGGTAATTGGGAAGGCAAATGGAATGTTGGCCTTTATTTCAAAGGGAATGGAGTATAAAAATAGGGAAGTCTTGCTAAAACTATGCAAGGCACTAGTTAGACCACACCTAGAATACTGTGAACAGTTTTGGTCTCCTTATCTAAGGAAAGATACACTGGCATTGAAGGCAGTCTAGAGAAGGTTCACTAGATTCCGGGTACAGAGGGATTTTCTTATGAGGAGAGGTCGAGTAGGTTGGGCCTGTACTCACTGGAGTTTAGAAGAATGAGAGATGACCTTTATTGAAACATATAAGGCTCTTAGGGGGCTTGACAGGGTAGATGCTGGGAGGTTGTTTCCCCTTGTGGGAGAGTCTAGGACCAGAGGGCATAATCTCAGAGTAAGGGGTTGCCCATTTAAAACAGGTCAGGAGGAATTTCTTCTTTCAGAGGGTAGTTAATTTGTGAAATTCTTCACCGCAGAGGGCTGTAGAGGCTGGGTCGTTAAGTATATTCGAGGCAGTGATAGACAGATTTTTAATCATTAAGGGAATCAAGGGTTATGGGGAAGAAGGCAGAGAAGTGGCATTGAGGATTATCAGCTAAGCCATGATCTCATTGAATAGCGGAGCAGACCCAATGGGCCGAATGGCCTACTTTTGCTCCTACATCTTATGGTCTTATACTACCACTGCGAATTCTAAAAGACATGTATCCACAGACATGGAGGGCCATGGTGATACCTACTACTGTGCAACTTTCATGGTTCACTAATTTCACGTGTAGGATCCATGTACTTGCACTCCAGGACTAATCAATCCTCCTGGGTGTCACAGATGTTCTACATTGTGGAGACTAAAGGCCCAGCGATTGTAAGTCTACCAGAGTGCCCCGACTTTGCACTAGTGACAATCCATGGAATCAGTCAGGCCTCATATGGCAGATAAACCTCAGAAATTACTCCTATGGCCTCAGTTCATGACCTAACATCAAAATATCTAGAACATTGACAAAATTGACAGTTTCAAAGGAGCTGCAACATTACACTTGCAGGAGGATGCAAGTCCGTAAATTGATCTGGTACATTTTGCAGAATGCACATGCCAGCAGCTGCAGGAAGAAAAGGCGAAAGATTCCACACTACAAAAACTGTGAAACCATCATTGAAGGACGGCCTGATTCAAATCAGCATGTCCACAAACAGGCAAGACCATGTTGGCCTTATCAGGATGAACTAGGCATCCCTAGGAAGTCATTTTTAAAGGCAGGCAGGTCATTATACCAGAATCTTTGTGACCTGATATTCTTCAACAACTTCATCACACACACATGGGCATATAGATCAGATAAGACTCACAAGAGAGAGATAGTCTATTAGACATTGAAGTTGTCGTCAAGAAGTGCGAGGCATGTCAAGAGCAAATGCCAAGACAGCACAAAGAACTACTGATTTCACATGAAGTTCCTACCCATCTTTGGTCCAAAATCACATACCAATTTCTTTCATGTACATGGCACTTAGATCATCGTCATCATTGATTACTTTACCAAGTCCCCTATTATTTGACAGTTGCACAATAAGTCAAGCATGACTGTCATGCACATTCTAAATGCTATTTTCAGTTTATTTGGTGTGCCTAGAGATATCATTACCGATAACAGTCTGGAACTTACTGGTAATCCACTTCAGGATATTTGTGAGAAGTGGAATATCGATCACACTACTTCTTCTCCTCATTATCCTAGATCTAACAGCCTAGCTGAACAAATATAGACAGACCAAGCAAGATCTACACATTGCAATGTTACATCTGAGAGTGACACCTTTAAATGCAGCTATTCCATCACCAGCAGAACACATGTTTGGCAGATCAATGCATACCAATCCACCTACTTTTACCTATTCTACTGTCTCAGAGAAACTAGAGAGCAACCTTTAAAACTGCGAGATGTTGACCAACATGCACGATAAAAATGCAGTTACAGAATTGCTAAATTTACAGTTGGGACAAGAAGTTTGCATCCAGGATCCCACAGAAGGTACATGTCAACCAGATCGGGTGTCAAGGATTTGTTTGGAACCAAAGTCCTATGAAGTCATGACACTCAAAGGCGCAACAGTGAGGTGTGACCGAGGACATATCAGATCAGCGCCTCAACTACTGTGCAGTCCTACTGCATCGAGGACAAGGTCCCAAATGCAACCAGGAACAACATCCAAGAATGACAACCCCAAGATCACTGTGAGCAATTAAAGAAACATCCAGACATGGTTACCATTACAGGATCTGAGAGTACCTACACTTTAGAGACTCAGATTCACCAGCCCTATACACTTATGTGACAGTAACTAAACATGAATAAATATTGTAAATGGTTATACTTCTTTGGAAGATGGTAAAGTATCTTTCAAATAAAGGGGGATGTTGTAATATGCTTAAGGGATAGCGGAAGCCTCCCAATACAAGAAAGGAAGTGTGTCATGTGATCCAGTCTCTTTCACTTTGGCCTGTGAGCTGAAAACAGCACACAACTCTGCTGCTGATGCCTTTGCAAAACTGTTCTCATGTGCCTAGTCTCAATAAATGTATGCACAACGTGTTTATCCAATCCCTTGTGAGTGATTAATGCCTTTATATCATTATAAAAGCACGACATACCTCTCAGCTGCTACAGATGATTAATTAACGGAGCTCCCAACTGCATAAATGGGTAAGACTGGAGGCTACGACAACTGTTAAAATGATAAATAACAATCGGCAATATAAAGATTGAAACAGCGTGGTTAGATTGGTGGGTAAGTATTCAATGTCATCACTAGATCAGGCAGACCAATCAATGGAAATTACGGTTGGCGGCAGGTGAAAAGGCCCAGCAGCTTTTGCACTTTTTAGGAAACCTCATCCGGGGTGGGTTGAGGTTTCCAAAAGCAAATAAAAAATAAAAAATGTAAAATTTAATTAATAACATGTCCATGTTTATGTGACAGAGTCACATGAGGAGACATGTTTTATAACGCTTTAAACTTATTAATTTTTTTGCAAGCTCTTAATCTCCGAGGCAGCTCTGTGCCTCAGGGAGATTCTCCAGCGCGCCCTCATGCTGGTCCTGCTCGCCACCCCCACCGCACAGGCAGTGCTGAGCGCTGCCGCTTGGGTTTCACGCTGGGCAGGCGTTAATTGACCCGCCAGTGTGAAATCGCCTTCCGGCTTCCCGATTGCCCCTGCCAAGCCCGCCTGACCAGGGCTAAATTCTGCCCAAAGAGAAGTAGAAATGTGATGGATTTTATACTGTTTAAGAGGTGGTGGAGCAAACTAAAAGGTCAGGGATAGATGGGCGGCTGTAGAAAATCCCATCCATTAACTCTGTTTCTCTCTCCACAGATGCTGTGTTTTTCCAGCACTTTTGATTTTTATTTCACATTTCCAGCATCCGCCGTATTTTGCTTTTACCTTCATGGAAATAAGCAGTTCAGTATTGAATATGATAGTATCAGCTTATCTTTTGAATATTTACGTCAAGCTGTTTAAAAGAATTCTCTAGGAGGCAGCTGTAAAACCTAATCCTTGGGTTTTTGTGAAAGCTGCTATTACAGGGAGGGCACCTCAAGTCTGGCGGCCTGAAAACTGGCGGTGTCCAAAAACCAGACTTTTTTTCCCGGCGCTCCAGCGAACCTTGACCCCACCCGACCCAAGTGTGGATGCGGCAGAGATGGTGGAGCTCACCCAGGAAGAACAAAGGACCCTTGCAGAATCCACTGAGGTGGAATATTTAGCTATGTATTACACTCGGGATCAGGACATATGCCTATTCTTGCTACAGTACAGGGTACCTATATTGAGTTTCGATGCCATTAGGGCCACCCTAATAGAAGCTCAGATTCAAACATTGCACTCGATTCCCAAAAGCCTTCAAGTTCCATGTGCACAGATTGCCTTCTGGCAGCTAGTCCAAGTCAGTTTGAAGAGAGTTATTAAACAGTACTGTACAATCTTGCATGAATAAAAAAAAATAGTTTCCAGTTACAACAACAGGGTATTTTTAACATCATTCCAGTTTGATTGATCTTTTCTCATCTTAAACAGGGTGCTCTGATGTAGGGGAGTGGGGAAGGCACAAAAGAGTTATTAAATCCAATGTGTAAGAAGTGAATTAATATCAGCAGCGACATGCCCATTAACCTAAAGTGCTTTGCAATCATATCAGTTGGTTTTTCTGTGTCCCCTATTCACTGAATTAATCACCAAAATCTGGCCAGTTCTGAAATCAGCAGGGACTCGGTCCAAGGTTGTGGATTTGAGTTACTCTACCTACACTCCACTAAAAGATACAGGGACAATAAGATAGTTGTACCTGGTGGGGGGTGGGGGGGTTTAGTTTTATTTTGAAAAAAGAGGCTCATTTTCCCTTTTTCAACAAGTCTAAAATAGTTGGAAGAATTTATCTGGTCAGACTGGCATAGCAGAAACATCAACATTCTACAAGTATAACATGTGCAAGCAATGTTAATAAAGAGATTATGCTAGGTGATAAAGAAAGACAGTGCTCTACAACATTGTGAAAGGAAGTGGACGGATGTAGATTTCAGTTCCTGGTCCTCTCATTCTGGCCCTGCTGTTGAAGAGGCAAAGTTAGTGATTACTGTAGAGAGTTGGGGCAAAACTTGGATCACTCTTACACAGCTTTGAAAAGCCTGCTCAAGAGTGGCATTGGCAAAGGTCTGGGAACAGTCACCTGCTAGGGAAAGGATCACGGAAACTTCACACAGCTGTCGCCTTCAATCTGAATGCGAATCCATTCTGGTTGTTCGCCAGTCTCTCACAGCAAGAATCGTCATGGAACATGGGCAAAGTACCAACATCCAGCCCTTTCACGCTGTCTATCTCCAAGTACAAGAAAGGTGTTGGACTATTTTTGATTGGCAATTCTACAGTTGCTGCCAATGTACCACGAAGACTCCAGGAGTGGTCATACTGTAAAAATCACAGACAAATGTGCTGTCTGGCTGAATGACACTGATGTCACAAAGCCACTAATATTTAATAAGTCTCAACAGCAATGGACAAATTAGTTGAGAGTTGAAACAAATCTCACTGTATTACTGATATTCCTATCGTATGGTCACAACACCTACAAGATAACATGAGCACCATGATCATCTGCAGGCTGTAATCTTGCTGATAAGTAAACTCTGAATCCTTATGTTCAGCAGCAACTAGTTCAGGAAACAAAACCAATCTTTACTGTTGCAGCCCAATACAGTTCACCGGCAGGGGAAAAGGAGAAAATGACTTGCATTTTTCACAACCACCAGATGTCCAAAGCACCAAAGAACCAATGAAGTATTTTTTAAAGGTACAATAGTAGCTGTTGCCATGTAGGAAATACAGAACCTAATTCGCGCACACCAAGCTCCCACAAACAGCAATGTGATAATGACCAGGTAATCTGTTTTTATAATGATGCTGATTGAGGGACAAATATTGGCCAAGACACTGGAGATAACACGTTTCCCTGCTCTTCTTCAAAATAGTGCCACGGGATCTTTTATGTCTGCCCAAGGGGTACACTGGACCTCGTTTTATGTCTCATCCAAAAGACGGCACCTCCAACAGTGCAGCACTCCAATGTTGACCTTGTTTTATGTGCACGAGTCCTGCAGTGGATCTTGAACCTATAACCTTGTGACTGAAGAGAGATTGCAACCGACTGAGCTGCAGACAATGAATGACAGTCAGCTGAACAGACAGGAACAATCTGATGAAACAGACTCCTTCAACAAAACCATACCATTTGGAGAAGTTTCTAAAATTCACTGAAATTAGTTTCTGTGACTCCATTTTAGTTTTAATATTAACCTTTTAATGAAAGAAAGCTTGAATGCGCATTATACTTGGAATTGCACTACCATAGCACACAAGAAGCAATTCTGCAAAAGTAACTGAATCATCGATTTAAAGGAGACAAGATCGTATTTAAAAAGTGTTTTCTTTGCTCAAAAATTAAAATAATTAATAACCATTAAACTATCATCATAAGCACTAGGTTAAGCAATGAAACTTGAAACCCAAGAATATTCACTTCAAATCTGGCCAAAGGAAGTTGTAAAACTGAATTCAATAACCTAAGAAGATAAGAAATAGGAACAGGAGTAGACCTTTCAGCCCCTCGAGCCTGCTTCGCCATTCAATAAGATCATGGAGGATCTGTCTGTGTTTCAAATTCTACATTTCCATCTATCCCCAATAATCTTTGATTCCCTTGCCTAACAAGAATCTTTGAAGAAGGGTCATACGGACTCAAAACGTTAACTTTGTTTCTCTCTCCACAGACACTGTCAGACCTGCTGGGCTTTTCCAGTATTTTCTGATTTTGTTTCAGATTTCCAGCATCTGCAGTATTTTGCTTTTACCTGCAAGAATCTATCTACCCCTGCCTTAAAAATATTCAGTGTACCCAACTCCACCCCGTTCTGAGGCAGAGAGTTCCAAAGTCGCACAACCCTCAGAAAAAAAATCATCTCTGTCCTAAAAGGGCGACTCTTAATTTTAAACGAGTGCCCCCCCTATTCTGGATATATATAACCTGGTATATTGTATATTGTGGGCTCACACCAGTCAAAGAATGACCATGGAAGCTGCTGGAATTGTAAGATTTCCCTTATGTACACTTGGGGCAGGATTGTTCAGTTGATGGCGAGGGCAGGCCTGACATTCCGGCGTGTAAAATGATGCGCGATGTCGGGAAAGCATGCGCGAACAAGTGCTGGCCCCCAACTCTCCCTCCTCTCCCCGCCCGCATAGGTAGCACTGAGCGCTACGGCACATGTATTACGCTGGGCTGGCCAATGAAATGGCAGCGCAGAGCCAATCGGCTCCACGATCGCCCCCGCCCGCTGCCTGAAAAATTTAGGCCTTGGTCTAAATGTTGCTGTTGCACTGACATGACTAATACTGGTGTAATCAATATCAGATTTTGTGGTAAACCAGGTTTGCTGACAAATTTTTGTTTGGCATGTCACTGCTTTCCCCAGTCTGTTGGGGCTACCAATGATTCAACCTGTAGTGTGATGGGAAACAGCTACAATTCCCATTCCTCATTCCTGGTCTGTATTTCGAAGCTCGGGCTATTGTGGTCTCCCACCATGTGAAAGGTTTCTCCATATGGCCATGCTCGGAGGGGAAGAGTCATATTCAAGCGATAGCTGTGGACTTCTTGTCAGAAGCTCGAGAAGAACACTGGCCCCATGTGGGAACAGCCCACATTCTCCCTCGACCACAGCTGTTTAGAGAGGCCTGAGTGGCGCTGGGGAGAAAACAGAGATTTCAGGCCTATACAAAGCATTCCCTTTAACCAACTGTTGTGTCCCTGTGCAACTATCACCCAAGCCAAGGTCACAAACAGAACTGATTCCTCAATTATTTAAATGATCGAGTTTATGTAATTCTATTCTTGCATATTTTTCTTTCCAAAATGATTTTCTAAAAGAATGTATTGTATTTTTCTTTTATCACTTTTTCTACGCTTCCATTTTTATTAGACTCTCACTGCAATATGTAGTTAGTCAAGCAGAACATGATAGCAAGTACATACTGTGGCAAGGCTGCACAGTACACTGGCAGGTAAACTGCCACAAGTAGCATTAAATACACTATAGAAAGCATACGATAGCAGCAAAACCCCCAAGAGGCCACACAGCAGAAAGTTAGATTGCTATAGTGTTTGGTTGAGTACGTGCAATATAAACAGTACAAGGTGCACAACCACAAAGCGACTTTGCTTTCTACGATGCATGTTTATGCAGTACTGTTTTCACATTTCATAATGTATGATGTAATCATACGAGAATCGAGAGATCTGTTTTCAATCTGCAGAGAAATAGATGTTGTTGGACATTGTTCTCAGTTCTCATCTTCTATGCAGCAAGGTCAGGCATAATGAACTTGAACAAGGATTACTGGCACTAAACTGCACTCTTAAATTTCTTATTCTAAATTGGCTGTCATGCGGGTAGAATATAGCTATAGAATATATATAGAATATAGCTATAGAATATAGCTATAGAATATAGCTATAGAATATATATGGAATATAGTTATAGAATATATATAGAATATAGTTATAGAATATAGCTATAGAACATATATAGAATATAGTTATAGAATATAGTTATAGAATAAATACAGAATATAGCTTCTGCACATTTGTTTTTTTCCCCGGTCGGAGCTGGGGGTTATGACAAATTCACTGAACGGTGATTTTCTGGCTGTCGTACGCCTCTGAGGAGTGGGCAGACAGGTTTTGAAAGTTAATGAGGAATACTAAAAGCCACCAACCTCCTCCCCCCACCCTCCCCTGCCCCCAAGTTATGGTTCCTATTCCAATTAATTAAAAGTAATTTTGAACCTACAATTGAACACAAGTCACAAGTGACATTACCAGGTCAATCCTATTTTACCAATGGTCAAGTTTTTATACAACTCTGTAATATATCATGTAACAAAGCATTTCCAAAAGGTTTCCCTTTTTTAAATTCCTTTTTATAGATTTATTTCATGCCTGTCATCTACCTTACCCGACACTAGAATCATTGCTTTCTTCCTTTGTCTGAAAGTAAAGTATAATGATGGCAAGAGATTAAAGAGATGTTCTCCTTCATTATATACCAGGACACCAAGCAAACTCAAAAGGGAGATGAGCAGACACGCTGAGGCACTGAACAGGTACACAGGGGAGGTGGCGCAGCAGAAACACCAGGGAAGAGAGTTTGCAGGCAAGCTAGAGGATGTTGGGAATATTAAGAGACATGCCAAAGGAAGTAGCAAGCACAGGAGGGGGGGCCCAAGCAAATAAAATCTTACAAGTTTGAAGGAAGATCATACTACTACATACAGCTTACTCTGTTTTAGTACAGCTACCTGTTGATTCCAGGTTTTCTCTAGCTGTTTCAACATTTAGGGATAGTCAAATAAAATGCTGGACTCTAGAGTAGTCTGCTGTAACTAATATACCATTGTGCATGGGATCATTAGAAGAAAAGATAGTATTTCTCAATTATTTACATGGACTGGATCTTGATGGAGTGGGACATCCCTTCAGCCTGAAATGTTTTTGCTGGAAGTGGGCGTTTCTATTTGCAACAAGAGCAGCGGGACATCTGGGACCTCAGTGAATGTGAAATCAACAACCCATCTCCTTAACCAGTGAGATTTAAGTACTAAGAAAGAAACAGAGATGGAGGAAGGGTGCATGAATTAGCCAAATCAGGCAGAGAGAGGGAAATAAAGATAGTAAAAGACTGGATTAAGAGAGTTTTGTAGGGTGGCCAAGTTGTACTGTTAGTAATAGAGTTGCACTGCAGGCATTGGGCAGGATCCTCCGGTCGGCGAGTGGGGGGCGGGGCCTGCTCACCGATGCGTAAAATGACATTGGGTGGAAATCCTGAAGTCACCCCCGCGTCACTTCCATTTTCAGGTCTGGAGGGGGGCACAGCCGAATCAGCTGTGCGCCCACCGACCTGTCAATAGCCAATTGTGGCCATTAAAAAAACCAATTTAAATAATTAGTGGACCAGCCCGTCCAACCTTAAGGTGGGTGGGCAGGCCGGGAGCCCAGGCGGGCTTCAGAAAAAGCATCAAACCTCATCCACCGGCGGGATGAGGTTTCATGAGTGATTTATAATCGGCACATTGAGTTTTAATAAAAGTTATAGTCATGTCACGACTCACATGAGGAGACATGGAAAGGAAATGCTAGGATGGTTTTTATTAAAAATTTGAAGTCCGAACCAATCTCCCTGAGGCAGCACCTAGTCTGTGTGTGCTTTCACGTGCATGCACGGAAGAGTGCACCCTCGGCTGAGGGAATCCCACCCCCCCCAACCCCACCCCCTCACACATGGAGCGCACAGCCCTTCCTGGTGGATGTCACACTGGGCAGGCCTTAATTAGCCCGCCCACATAAAATAGTGGCGTGCCCCCAATCGGAGGCGCTGTTCGGAGGCGTGCCTGCTCACACCCGCTCCCGCACTTCCCCCCGGACTGAGGAAAACTTTTCCCATTGAGTGGAAACATTAAGTTTATTTACAATATACTCAGCAGTAACTACATGTGTGCTTTCAACTCTAACTCTATCTCTACACTGTCTGCTAAGGTGGCACATGTTACTCTCCTATTGGTTACTACAGATCTTGTGATCTTGCCTAACAAATATTATTCTTAAGGTACATTGCACACTATATAAAGCCATAATCACTACATCCCTCCCCCTTTAACTCAGCTATACTATATGATATTTACAAGCACATATTTTTCAAGACAACATAATATTTACACTGGGTAAGGGATTTACAAGTTCAGTCTTTCCGGTGGTTTCCTGGTACGTGTGGAATGTCGCAGCTCCACAACTTCAGATTCTTTGCCAGGAACCTTCTTTTCCGGAGTTGCCTGAACATCAGGTGCTTCAGTGAGCACTTGCAGTTCTGTATCCTCAACTCTTACAGGAACATCAGAATTGTCAGTCCTGGGCTGAGTAACCTCAACAGGAAACACAGACCCGGTCATGGTCACTGATGGGACCAAATCTTGATGGTTTCTTTCTCTTTTCCTTAAAATGATCCACATGTTTACGGATGATCCGGCCTTCCACTTCCACGTGGTAAGATAGAGGTCCAGTCACCCCACTTATTTCACCCGGTAACCACTTTGGTCCTTCCCCAAAGTTTTTCACGTATACCGGCTCTCCCACGGGAAATTTCCTCTCACGACTATGCCAGTCGTGACTAGTTTTCTGACTTCCCTGATGCCTCTCCACCTTCCCCTCTAAATTCGGTATTATTAAGCTCAATCTTGTCCTGAGACGGCATTTCAACAATAACTCTGCAGGTGTGACACCTGTTGTTGTGAGAGAGGTAGTCCTGTAATGAAAGAGAAAGCATGCTAGTTTGGTTACCAAGGAATCACCAGTTAGCGTTTTCATCCGTCTTGAATGTTTGAACTGCCCTTTCGGCCAGTCCATTTAAGGAAGGGTGGGTACAGTGCAGTTTTTAAATGAGTAATATCGTTGAGGCTGATAAACCGTTGAAATTCAGCATTCGGAAATGCTGTGCCATTATCAGAAACGACTACTTCTGGTAGTCCGTGAATGGCAATTGTAGCAGCCAACGTTGGTGACTTCACCTCATATATGTCCAGCCATTTTGAATGGGCATCGACAATGAGCAGAAACATTGTTCCCAAGAAAGGCCCAACGTAGTCAAAGTGTAACGGCACCCAGGGTCTACCTGGCCACTCCCATGGGTGCAAAGGAGCCATCACTGGCAACTTTTGCAGTTGCTGATATTGCTTTACCATACATTCTATTTCACCATCCATCCCTGGCCACCATAGATAGCTGTGTGCTCTGGTCTTCATTCGGGAAATTCCTGGATGGACACTGTGTAGTTCAATTAAAAGTGGCTCCCTTCCCTTTGGAGGAACAATCACTCATGTTCCACACAGTAAGATGCCATCCTGGCTGGTTATTTCATGTCTTCTGTTGAAGTGCAGCTTTATTTCATCAGTTACGGGCTCCTGGGACCAATCATATAACACTTGTTCTTGTTCTTGAGAAAGGACTGGGTCCCGACTTGTCCAGTCTCTGACCTCTCAAGCGCATACAGGCAAGGAATCTAAGAAATTTAACAGTAAAACAAGTTCCTGTGGAACTGGGATGTGATAATCATTTTCTTATAAAGGCAAATGGCTAATGGCGTCGGCGTTTGCAATGTGATTGCCAGGCCTATGTACAAAAGTGTATTCGTATTCTGCCAGAATTAATGCCCATCGTTGTATTCTTGCTGAGGCTGTGGGTGGTATAGCCTTTCCCTCACTAAACAAACCTAGCAGTGATTTGTGATCTGAAAGGATTGTAAAACGGCAGCTGTGTACATACTGGTGAAATTTCTTGATACCAAAGATGATGGACATGTCTTCTTTTTCTATCTTGTGAGTGTCCCTTTTCCATTGTGGTGAGCGTCCTTGATACACAACCTATTGACCGTTAGGTGCAGTTGTCCATGCGATGAGATTGCATTGCTCCCACTCTGTAGGGAGATGGGTCATGTCAGCACCAATTCTTTCGTCTAATGCACTAATTAGATTGGACGAGTGCAACAATTGTTTCACCTTTATGAAAGCTTCTTTCTGGGGCACCTCCCAAGACCAACGTTGGTTCTTCTTGAGTAGAGAATGCAGAGGGGTTGCACTGTAGACAAATTGGGTAAGAACCACCCATAATAGTTAATCATTCCCAGGAATGATTTGAACTCTGAGGCATTCTTTGGCACAGGTGCCTCTCACTTTCTCCTCAACCAGGCAGAGGCCCTGTGAATCTACCCAGTGACCCAAATGGATTCCCTCCCTCGCTTGGAATGTGCACTTTTCTTTTTTAGATGCACTCTAGCTTGAAAGAAACCTTTCAAGACTTCCAAGTTTGCCAAATGCTCTTTCAGTGAATCCTGTCACCAATACATCGTCTAAATCGATTATAACCTGGGACAGTCCCTGCGGTAAGCTTTCTATTGTTCTCTGAAAGATAGCACAAGCAGAGGAGACACCGAAAGGCAATCGTGTATATTGGTACAATCCTTGGTGGGTATTAATTGTGACAAATTCCCAGGTGGCATTATCCAATTCTACTTGTTATTAAGCATGGCTCATGTCCAGCTTTGTGTACGTTGTCCCTCCTGCTAGCTTGGCAAACAGGTCTTCAGTTTTTGGAATGGGGTGCCTGTCCAGCTTGGTTACTTTATTAACCGTCAGTTTGTAGTCCCCATAAATTCAGACGCTTTGGTTGGGTTTAAGGACTGGGACTATGGGTGCTGCCCATTCTGAGAACTGAACAGGTTGTATAGCGCCCAGTTTCTCTAGCCTCAGCTCAGTGTTGACTTTTTCTCACAGGATGCATGGCATCAGTCTCGCATTCATGAAGTGAGGGATTACTTCCAGATCCACATAAATTTTGGCCTGCAGGCCTTGGATTTCCTCCAGTTTGTCCTTGAAGATGGTGGAGTACTTTCTAAGTAGCTCTGGTAGCCCACGTGCTCTCAACTGGAAAATGTCAGCCCATTCTAACTTAATCTCCTTTAACTAATTTCGTCCCGGGAGGCTTGGCCCTTCACCTGCTACCACCATCAAGGGTAGCTTTGCCGATTGGCTTCCATAATGGACAGTTACTCAGCTTCTGCCTTTTATTTGAACATCTTCACCTGTATGTGTTTTGAGCTTGGCAGCTGTTTGTTCTAAACTTAATTGATGTTCACCAGGATTCATATATCTGTATGTTCCCCAATTACTGTAGGGGAAGCTCCCGTGTCCACTTCCATTTTAACAGGTTTGCCATTTACTTTCACTGTGACAAATATTGGTTCTGTCTTTCCAACTTTCAGATTAAACAACAAGTAAATGTCAGAATTTGTTGTTCCAGGCTCTTCTATATTGTAGATTTCATTGAGCTTCTTCTTTTGTTTACAAGCCTGCTTGAATCTTTCCTTGCGCTGCCTCAATATACATCCATTTCTGTGACAATAGTAGCATTTGATTTTTTAAAACTGCCAAACTGCTAAAAGACTGACTGTTTCCACCTCTATTAAAATTATTCTTCAATTTCGCTGCTAAGCTATTTTTCTTTATTCTTCAGCGTGTGGGGGCTGCTTCCCGCTTTGCGGCAGAATCTCGCTTTTTCATACACTTGCGCTTGAGGTTTCCCGCCTGATGTGGAGGACGGCGCTATTTTGTGCACCCTGTATTGCTTGTGAATTTCTTACTGCGTTTTCCATGGCCAGCGCTCTCTCTAGCACCTTCTTGAAATCCAGATTCACTTCAGACAATAATCTTTTCTGAATAGTGACCTCTTTCACACCACGCACTAAACAATCTCTGAGCATGTCGTTCAGAGTCGTACCAAACTCAATGTTCTGTTAGCTGCCACATGACATGCAACTGTCTCACCTGGGGCTCTATTTTGTGAATTAAACCTGAACCTCTGCATCGTGATTGAGGACTTAGGTTGAAAGTGACCCTACGAGATTCACCAATTCATCAAAATTCTTTGAATCTGGGGCAGTGGGTGCCATCAGACTTCAAATCAAGCGGTAGGTTTTACTCCCACAAGTACTCAAGGGGATTGTTCGCCTCTTTTCTTCCCCCCATAATCTCGTTCGCTTCCAAAAAGAACATGAGACATTCTTTATATTGAGACCAATTGTCTATGGCTGGTTCAAAATGATCAATTCTGCCAAATTGGCATCTTTGAGAGAGGATAACTTCTTCAATTCTAACAGCGCTTGCTACTTACAATCACTGGGCGGGGTACAGTGCCAATTTCTTTTTATCTTGATTTCTTCTGTTCAATCCTATTTTATCCTCGTCACCAATGTATGGTGGCCGAGTTATACTATTAGTAATAGTGGAAACATTAAGTATATTTACAATATACTCAGCAGCAACTACAAGTGTGCTTTCAACTCCAACTCTATCCCTCCATTGTCTGCTGAGGTAGTTCGCACTACTCTCTTATTGGTTACTTTTGATCATGAAATCTGTCATCCTTACCTGGTCTGGCCTACATGTGACTCCAGACACATAGCAATGTTGTTGACTCTTAAATGCCCTCTGAACAAGGGCAATTAGGGATGGGCAATAATGCTGGCCTAGCCAGCGACGCCCACATCTCAAGAACGAATAAAAAAAGTGATCTTTCCTAACAAGTATTATTCTTAAGGGTACATTACACACTAACTAAAACCATTATTACTACGGGAACAGAGAAACAAGAGGCAGCAGGAAAAGCAGGAATATATTTTTTAATGTGAAATGTTTAAAGTCTTCAAGAACAATTCAATACCTGACGGAATGACGCGCCAGCTCCTCCCCAACCATTATCACATCATTAAAAGGGTACTTGTGTTGTTAATTATCAGACTTAATTTTTAGTACTAGTTTAATGGGTAATTAATTTCCAATTCTGGCAAAAATCATGGGAAGGCTAAAGGGGGGATACTGTTTGTGTGAGGCAAAAGTGGAGTGATTTAAATAGACCAACAAGTTCTGGAGATTCACAACTCATGATCTATCTTTTAACTCTGAACCAGCTGGCTGATTTTCACAATAACAACTCAGTGTGTCATTCTTGCAGCGAGATCCAACCCATTATATTCCAATTTTTTCCTCAATTTTTCTTTTAGAACATTCTAGTGTCCTGACTCTTGAAACTTGAATCATAGCCTAATTTTACTGAATAAATTAACTTATTAAATCCAATTTTTAATATGTAGTTCGAGTTGATTAAAAGACTCAAAACTCAACGATAATAAACTTATGTTAAAACAATACTCTGATTCTTCTACTCCCTTCTTTTTGAATGTTCTTTTTCCCATTTTTCACTTTCTTATTACTTTATTTTATTAAAGTAAATGTGGCTAAAAATAAACGCCCTGTTGATTTCCTTCCTCCAGCTTCAGAGAATGAGGTCACATTCTTGGACAACTAAACTCTCATAAGACATCAACCCGTCAGATAATTGGAGCTCCTCAAAGATAAATTGAGGCAACTTGCCTGGAAACCAGAATGGAATTAGGATCTAAAGCTGTGTTTTTCAGATTATTCCCAGTCATGGCAATGGGCTCAAGAGTAGAATTGTGGGAATAAATGAGCCATGGAGTGGATGGTGCTTCTCAGAAGATGTTGCGCCAGGTAGTGCTGGGCGGGGGTGGGGACTATCAGCATTCGCCCTCATTGACCCTCTGACGCTGACCACAACTTCAGGATGACAGGCATGTGCAAGTTAGCCCAGAAATCCTGAAGTTGTGGCCTGTCACTCAGAGCTCCAGCACAGTCTGCGCTGTGGCTCCACTCCCAGAGCCGACAATCATTGAAATCAGTGAGAATTTCAATTTTCTACCCCCACATCACCATTTGAAACCCCTTAGAAAGTTACATCTTGTTCAATCACTGGGTTTTTAATAGCAACGTGATTAATAAAATTTGATGAACAGAACTGGCCTTGAAAATATAATTTTGTAATCATGCAGCGCTGGTAAATGATTAAGACTTTGAGTTAATTTTTTTTTAATTTTTAAAGAAGTTTTTCCAGAATATTTTAGCTTCTACCTTCACCCAGTGAGTGTGTGACAATTCTTCATCTGCTCTATGTAAACATCTTTAAAAATGATTTTATTTTAGTGTTTTTAATTTCCTACACGTGTGTTTGTGTGTGCGCACAAGTGTGTGTGCACAAGTGTGTGTGCATGTGTGCTTGTGCATGTATGCACGAGCAAGTGTGTGTGCACGTGTGTGTGTGTACGTGTGCTTGTGTGTGTGCGCGCGCACACGCGTGTGTGTGTATGCGCGTGTCAGTGTGTGTCTGTGCAATCCTTTAATATGATTCAAAACAAAAAAAATACCTGGAAAAACTCAGCAGGTCTGGCAGCATCTGCGGAGAGGAACACAGTTAACGTTTCGAGTCCGAATGACCCTTCAACAGAACTAAGTAAAAATAGAAGAGAGGTGAAATATAAGCTGGTTAAAGGGGGTGGGGGGGGGGGGGGGGGGGGGGGGTGGGGGGTGGGGGGGGGTGGGACAGTAGAGCTGGATAGAGGGCCAGTGATAGGTGGAGATAACCAAAAGATGTCACAGACAAAAGGACAAAGAGGTGTTAGTTGGTGATATTATCCTTCAACACCTCTTTGTCCTTTTGTCTGTGACATCTTTTGGTTATCTCCACCTATCACTGGCTCTCTAACCAGCTCTACTGTCCCACCCCCCCCTTAAACCAGCTTACATTTCACCTCTCTTCTATTTTTACTTAGTTCTGTTGAAGGGTCATTCGGACACAAAACGTTAACTGTGTTCCTCTCCGCAGATGCTGCCAGACCTGCTGAGTTTTTCCAGGTATTTTTGTTTTTGTTTTGGATTTCCAGCATCCGCAGTTTTTTGCTTTTATCCTTTAATATGATTGGCTTTTGGACAGCCTGATGACTTCACTCCAGCTCCACAAATACCCAGCAAAGAAAGCTGCAATCAGTTCCAGTATCAATGCACAGAGACAGAAGTAAGTTCTCACCTCTCTCAGCGAGACTTACTTCGTGGTCAGAGGTCAGCAACCTCCTTCACTGCTGACCACAAAATCTGGCCCTTTAGACTTATCAGTAGATGAGACTGATGTGAGGATAAATGAACGATGAATGCAATCTTAACAAGAAAATAAGGAGCGGAGTGGAGGTCTGAAGCTAAATATTTTTACAAGAGCTGGAGGAGAACCTGAAACAAGTTTATGTAATTGGAAACATTTCCATTGAAGGAAAAGTGTAAAGTCAATAGATTAATAAAGACCTGCTGAACCAGGCCATTGACTGGGAGATCAAACAAACCTATAGAAGGGACAAGCATAATAAAGCAGTGGAGGAGGAGTGGTAATATGGGTAAGAGAGAACACTGTATCCATAGAAACTAATAAATGCTTTGCCTGATGCAGCAGAGACCAGATGGGTTAAGGTCAAGGAGAGAAAGAAGAGGGCAATTATTAGATGTTGTTATAAACAGGAGGAGAGGGACAACAGGGAAATGTTTCTACTGATAAGGGAGGGCTTGTAAAAAATAACAGAATGTTCATTATGGGGGATTTCAATTACTCAAGTATTGACTGGCAAACAGTAAAGCAAATCCAAAATATCCATGGGCAGGATTTCGAGGTCATCGGGCGGGCGGGGGGGCCCGGGAGCAGCTGTGAAACAGCCCACTGCCCACGATCGGCCCCCGACCACGATATCATGCTGACTGGCCAATTAACAGCCAGCCAGCGTGAAAGGTGCGCAGAGAAGCTCAGCGCTACCGGGGTTGGGGGGGGTGAGGTGGGACAGAGTGAACACTGAAATCAATGCGAGCGGTGGGGGGGGGAAAATGTGCAATGAAAACTCACAGAAGGCAAAGAGCTGCCTCAGGGAGATGAAAAATGTTTAAACCCTTAAATAAAGATTTTTAAATCCTGGAACTGATCACTGAAGAAGAGTCATATGGACTCGAAACGTTAACTCTGTCTTTCTCTCCACAGAGATTTTTGGTCTTGTGGGACATTTATCTGGGAAGGCCACTAAAGAAAATGGTAAAAATTGTTTCAACTTGCAACGTGAAACATTTATGAAGACCTAACGCTTAAGAAAGTAAGTAAATGGAGTTTAATCATAAAGGAATGATCTTCTCTTGGCGAGTTAAATCCTGTGAAATTTACATTGGCTCGGGATCCCTCTTCACGATTTCCCCAGGTGATGTTCCAATGTCTACAGGGGACCCCCTTGCATCTGGCGGGAATCCAATAAAGGAAATTCTTTAACCCTGGATTCTGACTTTCCCAGCCAGGGTACCTGTTTCCCAACCTGTCATCAGCTTGCCAGGTTCATCGAGGCGAATGCACAGGAAGAGCTTCTTCAGTGAAAGTGACAGAGTGGGACACCTTTGATCAGTGAAACAATAGTCCAGCCATGGGCAGATGAGAGGCTGCAGTTCAAAGCACGTCACCTCTCAAAGTGTGCTACAAGTGATTGGCAACTTCATGGAAGGCACTTCACCTGTCTAACATTTCACTCACCTTTAGCTCTGCTTTCCTGCTGGCAGCCTTCACCATGGCATGGGGGGGCAGCTTATACAGCTCCACCTTGCACTCCGATAAGGGTCAACAGCAGAAGCAACGCTATCATCAGCGGTAACAGGAGCAGCACCAGCTACTTTCTCCTTAGCCGCATACCCCTCCAGAGGGCAGAGGGGATGGACACCAAGATCCAATTGCTTGCTTGGAGCGGCTGTCCTTTTCCTCCCATTCTTGGGAGAGGTCACCTCACTGCAGCCTCTCACATCCCACAGCAGAATCTCCAAGTAAGAGCAAAAGAGCCAGAGAGCAGCCTTCCCCAAGTCTCCTCTGCATTCCTATAGTTGCTGCAGCCTCAACAATCCAAGTATTGGTGAGCCCTTGTAACCCATACTGTGGACCCTTTAATTAGATGTCCTTTTGGCCGAATAGTTGCGAATAGCTGCCTGTCTTTCCCCCATTGGTTGGGGAACCCGGAGGCCAATTCTGCTGGTCTGGGAAAGACTCTCAGCATGCCCATCCAGGAGTAAAATTGGGTTCCTGGCTGCTAATTGGTTCTGCTGTTCCAGCGAGGATTCAGTGCAGAAAATTCTGCCCGTATTGACTGGAGGAAACCTTCCTGTTCGATTTATGATGTTGTGAGTATGTAGCCCCCCAGAGCAAACTCCCCTCTAACCCACACCCTGGAACTCAGAGACTAAAGAAGGAAAGGAATAAAAATGTTGACATAGTAGGGAGAGTTAAATAAAACGAGATATGTCAAGTTGGAACTGCCACCGAAACCAATTACATCACTTGACATTGAGGTGAAGAGCTAACTGTGCACTTAGGAAGTTGCAGAGTTAACATTTATGCTGCAAGTTTTCAAACTGTAGAATGAACCTGCAGTTAAATAGGAACCTTATTACATCCTAAAGCACCTCTTAGCTAAATAATTAACCTATTTGACTGTCACGTAGCAGTGCTATTTTTGTAACGTTTAAAGTTTTTCTGGAGCATCTTATATTTTTATTTAAATTAATCATGCAAAACAATTTAGAAAACACACTGAACAATGACATGATCAATCATTAATATTTTTTCTGCAAAATAAGTTTTATTTAAAGGTAAGGGCCATCATTGTGATGCAAGATATATTAATGTTTCAAGTGTAAAATGTTGCATTTGGAAGGGCAAAAGAAGCATTGGTTTCAATGGTCCCAAACAAGTGAGTGACACCTGCCTGCATGAGTTCACATATCTGTTATGTGTGCCACTATAATATTGAAGGATACCGACAACATAAGATTGGGTGCACAGCTCATTTGGAGAAATTCAAGAGATCAGCTGCAAGTCCAAAAAGCACCATGAACTGTTGTAGTTATGCTACTAGCAACAAGAGTACTCCATGGCTAACATGTGATGTGTTACTTGAACAAACGAAGCTGACCATATAAACTGCAAAGTAACAAGTGGGCTGCAGCAAGTGAGTCCCTAGGTTACGTGGCATAGTGCAGCTGAGATGAACAAATAGAATAACAGAATGTTTGAAGACAACAGGACCTGATTGAATGTTTCCAAGACTTCGGAAAGAAATGAGTGTGGAAGGGGGACCTGTAATTACATAGTTCATTAAGTGCAGCAGTAAGCCCCAATATACTGGAAAATCACTTCTTCCAGTTTAGAAAGAAAATAGCAAAACATAATCCTAGAAATTGTAGCCCTGGATGGTTAACAGCATTAATGGAGGCAAAAATACCAATGGAGTCTATTCATAAAGGAAACAACAAGGCTAAAGGCAATAGTTCCCAGCCAACTTTGGCTTGCAAAAAGTAGGTTATGAATGACAAATGAATTCTTTGACAATGTAAACAAATTGGAGGAAAAGATTATAGCATCTCTTTGATACCTGGAGTTCCAGAAGGATTTTGATTTAAATGCTTTACAAAAGAATTGTGGCTAAGGGTCAAGCTCTCTGGATAATGGAGCATGCTGTAAATCAGACAGCCTTGGTTCATACATGGACAGAGGTGAAGTGGGAGTGACTGCCCTTGACATCAAGGCAGAGTGTGGTATCAGGGAGCCCTAGCAAAACTGGAGTCAATGGGAATCAGGGGAAAACTCTCTGCCGGTGGAGTCATACCTAGCACAAAGGAAGAAGTTGTGGTTGTTGGAAGTCAATCATCTCAGTTTCAGGACATCACTGCAGGAGTTCCTCAGGGTAGTGTCCTAGGCTCAACCGTCTTCAGCTGCTTCATCAATGACCTTCCTTCCAACATAAGGTCAGAACTGGGAATGTTCACTGATGATTGCAGAATGATCAGCACCATTCGTGACTCCTCAGATACTGAAGCAGTCCATATGCAAATGCAGCAAGACCTGGACAATATCCAGGCTTGGGCTGACAAGTGGCAAGTAACATTCACACCACACAAGTGCCAGGCAATGACCATCTCAAACAAGAGAGGATCTAACCATCACCCCATGGCATTCAATGGCATTACCATTGCTGAAACTCCCACCATCAACATCCTGGGGGTTACTATTAACCAGAAACTGAACTGGATTAACCATATAAATACTGTGGCTACAACAGCAGGTCAGAGGCTGGGAATCCTGTGATGAGTAACTCACCTCCTGACTCCCTAAATCCTCTCCGCCATCTACAAGGCACAAGTCAGGAGTGTGATGGAATACTCTCCACTTGCCTGGATGAGTGCAGCTCCAACAACAGTCAAGAAGCTCGACATCATCTAGGACAAAGCAGCCCACTTGACTGGCACCCCATCCACAAACATTCCTCCCTCCACCACAGTAGCAGCAGCAGTGTGTACCATCTACAAGATGCACTACAGGAACTCACCAAAGCTCCTTAGACAGCACCTTCCAAACCCGTGACTGCTACCATCTAGAAGGACAAAGGCAACAGACACATGGGAACACCACCACCTGGCAGTTCCCCTCCACGCCACGCACCATCCTGACTTGGAAATATATCGCTGTTTCTTCACCGTCGGTGGGTCAAAATCCTGGAACTCCCTCCCTAACAGCACTGTGGGTGTACCTAAATGCTGGTCTAGCCAGTGACGCCCACATCCCGTGAAGGAATAAAAAAAACCTAATAAACAAAGGATATTGATTAATGGTCAAAGTTCTGATTGAACGGCTATGACCGACAGAGCAAATGCATAAAGTGAAGATAATCAAGAGCAGAATTTCATAATCTGCAGATTGTACCAAGTTTTGCGGGAAAGCAAAATGATTAAAAAGACCTACCTGTAGGATTACCCAAGGAGGAAGAAGCACTTCTGAAAGTAAATATTCAATGGAGTACTATTAAAATTATTAGTAGAACTAAAAGTTACCAGCTGGTATGCATCCAAGAATATGGCAGGAAAAGCTTCAAAATTGGCTGGATTTAGCTCATAGGAATAAAATAGTGCTCCTAGCGCTTTGGGAAGTTCGGTGGTCATGAATGGCACTACATAAATGCAAGTCTTTCTTTAATTTCCATGCATACGTTCATAGCCACATTCTTAGTTTCTATTAAATTTATTCTATACAATTTATTGTTCTACATCCATCTTTCGCATTTAAAAAATATATCCTGTGCCATTGCCAAGAGTTACTGTGGACTCTCGAATAGGGTTATTTTCAACATATGAAACACGCTGCAAGGATTCACACCTGGGGCACTGATCTCCTCAGTGCCAACTGTAATTTTACCCTTTTTTTCCCCTGAAGCAGCTCCAGGAATCAGCATCTCACGTATAGATGGCACTGAACTCTGCTCCTGCCAGCGGAGCAGGTAGAGGGGAGGGATCAATGCAAAAACTGTACACTGCTGGAGTGTGATTTCTACTAAAGACATATCAACATCCTGGAAACAAAGCTCTGATCATCATTAATGCACAACTTATAGAGGAGCAGCTCAGGTTACAATGCACTCCGGCTCCCAGTTCATTCACTCATTTTTTTCCCCCTTTGAAAGTAGCTGGGTAAATTCAGCAATCGCACCCTCTCAATGGGGAGTGGTGCCCGAGGGAGGCGTGTCTTTGGGGAGGTGGGGGGGCAGGCGGTGCAAAAAACACCAAAGGGTTAATTCTCCAAATCATCCTCTCTACAATCACTGAACTTACTCTGAACCTCAATCGGCTACTGTTCCACAGGTCTCTACCAGAAAACGTTGACATTGCTTTTGTTTTTGAGTGAATCTGAACACAATCAGAACATTTGATGTCAAATGTTCACTAATTTGCAATGAGTTTCTCTTGCAGTCAGCACATGCTCCAACAAATGGATCTTCATGTATGGGTTTGAACAGGGAGTGCCTGCAAGCTAGGCAAGTGCAGGTGTGCATGGGAAGGTGTGCATCACTGGATAAGCCATCCTTCATTGGGATACACATGCATGTTTTCCAACAGAAGTTTCAGGACAGCAAATACTATCAGAAACATTGGGAGATTTCGTTCTCCTCCCCCCACAGACTGGGAACACAGGGCAACTACAGTGCTGCCAGCTTCTCCTTGGGTGTGACCAGCTAACTCAGCCAGGGATTGAAATTGAGGCCAACCTAGCTGGCACTGCGTAGTGCCACGCTAACACAATTACCCTAGCAGGATTTTAAACCAGGAAATGGAGTAACAGTATTGTGCAATTTAATTTCCTGAACATATTAAAAAAATCAGAGCAGTTTGAAAACATTCTGCTTAATTTTGTGTTCCATTTCACAAACACATGTGGAATGCACTAAAATGTAGATTGAATTCCATTTTTAATGGTTTGTTTTATGCCTCATTTTTGCTCCTTGGCAAAAAAATAAAATTGAAACAATTTCAAAAAAACACCAGCACATTAAATCCGGAAAGAGCTATCTGTTTTATTTAAGAGTTGCTGTGACAGCTCAGCATTGTAAGGGAGGTAAATAGAGAGCAAAAAGGGCACATTTCAGGCAAGTGTCTATGCAGGAATGTGGCTGGGCAGCCAGGAGTCCAGAGCACTGCTAGATCAGTCAAAAAGGCATCATATTCCAGTCAAATTACTGGTATTGTTCAATACATGGGAAAATGAAAGCATAGCCATGTTTTATTCACAGTTTTCTTGATTTCTTGACCTTTTTCTAAGCTTACAGCCAATAAGGCTGCTGATGCAGCAAATGCAATAGCTACCATGCAACACCCACCCACCACAAATTGATTTGTATGCTGTGGTGCAGAATTCCCATAGCTTTGTATAAAACAAATACCTCAAACATGATGCATGGCCATCAGTTATTTGTCACTCATGATTCAAATGTTATAGTTTCACCAACAATGTAAAATTCTGAATGCACTAAGATCATCGCTGGTTAAAAGCTGGTGACTCGTTATCCCTTTCACCTATAGCACAGTTTTGCAACATTGCACAGTAGCTGTACAGAGCAAATCCATCTGGGCAGCTGTCTAATCCTCAGCTGAGGCAATCAATGTTTTGAAGACACTGGAACATGAACATTTTTAAAAGGGCCAGTATCTTCACAAAGAAGCATTTATAAAGCTTAAAGGGAGTGGTGAGCCAAGTGTCTTCGTCTTCCCCAATGGTTTTGCATATAAGAGACCCAATACATTTTGATATGACTTGTATTAAAAAGATATAAAAAATGAAAAGCTGGGCAAAAAGTTTGACAAATTATGTGGCACCCCTTTACCTTACACAGAAGAGGTGTTGTAACCCAAAGCAGAAATGCTAGTTTCAAAGGGGGTTGAAAGTTAAAATCTAGCTCATTGAATGTTTTGAATGTGGAGGAATTTACATTGTCCTTACAGTTCTGAATACATTGGAATTAGCAGGTTATCCAGTCACAAGCATCTCCATGAAAGAGGGTTCTGCAAAGCTTTTGTAAAATCACTATTGTGCCATTTTTATCACAGCAACCTCACATGCAAAACAAACACCTGGCATGTACACATTGCTTCAGGTGCCTTTATCATGTTTTGAAATGCTTGTTGAGACCTTTCTTGGTCAGATGATTGCCTCATCTGGTGGCTTTTGTGTAGACGAAAGAGGAGGTAGGACAGCAAGTTACAGTTAAACCGATGCAGAAAGATCACCAGAGATGCTCGCGCTGCACTCCAGTGTTGCAACTGGGATAACAGGCGATATCAGTTAGGGTGATAACAGGCGATATCAGTTAGGGTGATAACAGGCAATCCAAAACAAAAACAGAATTACCTGGAAAAACTCAGCAGGTCTGGCAGCATCGTCGGAGAAGAAAAGAGTTGACGTTTCGAGTCCTCATGACCCTTCAACAGAACGAAGTAAAAATAGGAGGGGTGAAATAAAAGCTGGTTTAAGGTGGGGGGGGCAGAAGTTGGGGGGTGGGCGGGTGGTTGTAGGGTTAGGGTTAAGCACTGCTTGCTTGTCCCTACAACCACACCCCCCAACACCCCCCATCCCCCCCCCAACTTCTCTCCCCCCACCCCCCCCACCTTAAACCAGCTTATATTTCACTCCTCTCCTATTTTTACTTAGTTCTGTTGAAGGGTCATGAGGACTCGAAACGTCAACTCTTTTCTTCTCCGCCGATGCTGCCAGACCTGCTGAGTTTTTCCAGGTAATTCTGTTTTTGTTTTGGATTTCCAGCATCCGCAGTAGTTTTTTGTTTTGATAACAGGCGATATCAGTTAGGGTCTGCAAGGACATTGCACTTGCGCCTAGTGTTAAACCCATCGCTATGATGATCACTACAACACAATACAGATTTTCTTGTACGTGTATCAATAACTAGAAAGATCGATGTACTGTTCTAGGGACAAGTTGTTAAGATAGTTTAAACCAATACACTCTGTATTAGACTTGTTTATCACGGCATTCATTCATATTGACAAAGAACCATGTGGAAGAGTTGGAGTTTGCACAGGTTGATTTACAGCAAAGATGGTTCTGTACCAAATATGTAGCTCATCTGTGTTGTTTTAAATGTTTTATGTACAGATGACCCAGTGGCCCCCACTACACTACATTTCAAAGGTATTGGAGAAATTTGATTCTGAGTGAATTCATGTTTACAGTTGGTACTTTATAACATACAGAAAGTTTGCAGGAGGGGGTACATCCCAAAGTGACTCATCCTCTGGGGTTGTACTGAGATAGGAAAAGCCCCAGTTCAATCCGCGGGATGAAGTACAGTGGATCTGTAGCTGATCTCAGGAGGCTGACAGTGGAGCATTGGTAGCCGATCTCACCATTTCCCGAGCTGAGCAGAGAAACATCATCCAGGATTTATGAGCATTTAGTGAACTCCGTTGGGAAGTGTATATCAGCAACAGTACTATTAGCACAGGTGCAGTCACTCCCACGGATCAACAGGATGCAGATACTGACTATCCAGGTTTACAACTGAAGATGGCCACTTGAGGATGGGATCAGAGATGCTGGAGGACTTGGGAGGCTGCAGTTTACCTTCAGGAGAAGGAGAAGGCGGTAGGGACAACTTGATAGTTATACACTATATAATTTTTTGACGCCTTGAAATGGTAGTTACACTGCAATACAGCCAAATGTTTATGAATGGACTGAGTGACTATGTCCTTACAGTCAGGCAATGCTGCAGGGAATGTTTATGAATGGACTGAGTGACTATGTCCCTACAGTCAGGCAATGCTGCAGGGAATGAAGGAGCCAAAGAAAAAAAGAGAAAAATAACTGGAAACAGAAGATGTTGAAAACGGTTGACCTACAATGGTTTACAGTCCCTGACATTTCAAATTTAAAATACCCATTCCAACATTTAAATCTATGGCATTGCTCTTCCCCATCTCTGTAATCTCCTCCTGCCTCTTGTGTCTCCCCTTTCCCTTCCCCCACTGTGACTGGCAACTGCACCTTCAGTTGCCTGTGTTTCAATCGCTGAAATATTGACCAAGCCCCTCTGGTCTCTCTCTGAAAACACTCTTAAAACCCCCCTCCTCATCTCTCATCCTTTGGCTCAGCATCTGCTCTCCCTGTTACAGACAATTTTCATAAAATATTTTTACACAGCGTGCACTGTGCTTTAAGATTGACTTTTAGTTGGGAATAATAGACTCATCTTCAGATTTGAGACATAATCGCACATGGCAGTCATTCCCATGACATTCAGAGCAGTAATTTAGGCTGACTGACCTGAAGTGTCACCATTTGTATAATTTGATACAGTACAGGCTGGAAATTACAGCATTATCAGTGTAAAAGGCATAATGCCTTTGTGTGACATTCCTCTGCTATTTTAACTAAGGCACAAATCCATTTAAAATAAATGGGTCGTGTCTCCATTAATTTAATGGACAATGGAATGTCATTATGCAAGTGTTATGTATTCAGAAGGTAGTATCACCAACAGTCCCTGCTAGTCCTTAATAATAAGCACCATATTAAGATAAGGTGAATGGTATGCCTTGTGATTGGACTAATATCCATGGAGGTTCCCTAACCATTCCACTTCCTTCTTGCCTTCTTAAAATTTAAAACTTTCAGGAATGCCAGAGAAAAAAATGCTATTTGACTAGACATTCAGGTAGTCAGTCAAACTAAACATTTTATGAAGTGGCATCATTTGCTTAAAATATCCTATACTTGCAGCAGCTTGATAAATTTCTGGGGCCTGGCACTCCTCCACTAACAATTGTTTTAGATGTTCAAGAAAAATATTTTGTCTTTCAAGTTCTTCTCTTAAAATCCCCTAAACTTTGCCAGCATCCAGGGAGTTTTGCTTTAACACAGGTTTCTTTTGTAGCTCTTCACAGGTGAGAATTTGTTCTATGTAGGGTTCTTGCCAACTTTCCTTCTTAGAGCATCAAAATTAACAAGCTGCTTTCCATGATGAAGGGACTTTATGTTTAACAGAAGAACACAAAGCCTACGATGACAACATCAATGAATGATCACAGACCTGAAACATTGGGCTGGACTTTCTTGGCGTAGGGGGAGACTCGGTGCAGCTGTGAAAATGGGGGCTGGGAGGCAATTCTAGGATTCCCGATCCCATTTCGGGAATTTCTGATTTCAACCAGTGCAGGTTAAGGTTTCAGGCAGCTGCAGGTCACAAGCCTGCACCCTGCCTGCACTCCTGACCTGGTCGGCTCCATTGTGGGGGTGGGCAGGCCTAGTCCTCCATAATTTTCATGGAGTTGGGCCAGCTTTGAAAGGACTCATGGTTCACAGTCCCTCAGAGGAGTTGTAAACCATAGTCTGGAAGAGGGAACATTTTGAAAGGCAAGTTCAAAATGTCTTACCCACTCCCCCCATGTGCCAAGCTATACCCCTCCATCCACCACAATGGCACTTCACACCCTCCATGCATACCATGCCCCTTCACCCACGCCTCCATGGCCCCACATATGCTCTATGCCAAGATACAGCACTTCCTGTCCATTCACCCACAATACACTCTATATAGAACCATCGGACCCTAAAGTGATAATAGGTGAGTTTAAAAAGCTTTTTTAAAAGTCAGTTATTCATAACTTTCTGCTTTCTTAAAAATTCTTTCCATTACAGTTCAATAAAAGCATCAAACATCCAGACCCTTTATCAATAGCAGAAACTGCAATCACTTGAAACCTCTATCTTATGTAAATAAACATTGCGCAATTGACATAATAGGTTAGAGAGTCAGAACAGTCACACAACGTTTCCCCAAGGCACAGCCATTTTAACCCTAAAAGACATGGGGCCCTCAGCAAAGAATGCTTAATGAGGCTTCACTGAGAGCCCAGACATCCATTAGAGTGTTGAAACATCTGTGCTCCAAGGAAGGCATTGCTTGATTGAGCTATGGCTTTTTGATCTATTCTGTCAATTGCAGAATGTTTATTTACACAAGATAAAGAGGTTTCGAGTGCTTGCAGTTTCTGCTATTCGTAATTTAAAGGGCCTAGGTGATTGACACTTTTATTGAATTGTAATGATAAGTTTTTTAAAGTTATGAATGTCTTTTTTTAAAAGCTTTTTTAAACTCATCCTATTGTCACTATAGGGTCCATTGGTTCTATAGGTTCTACACAGAGTGTATAGTGGGTGAATGGGCATGGAAGTGCCATAGCTTGTCATAAAGGGTATGAGGGGCCATGGGGGCTGGGTAGGGACATGTGGCAACATGGATGGGGCATGGGGAGTATGTGGGGGCGAGGGCTAAAGGGCTATTTTTTGTTTTACTGTTGAAATCATAACTGAGACAAAGTCCCAGAGCACCATGGTGGACCTTTAAAACAGCTTGCCTCATCAGCTGGCAGCTCGTGTCTGCCTCTAAACTCGTTCCATGGGCAGCAGACCCGACTCCTGTTATCACCCGGCCCCCCTACCCCCGAAGAATGAAAATCCCACCTTTACTGGCACTTTCTCCAGAGGCGGATGCACCGAGCCAGGAAATTTATAAACTTTTCTACTCACCTCAAAGATGAAAATCTAGCCAATTAACTTCGTTTCTTTCTCCACAGATGCTGCCAGACCTGCTGAGTATTTCCAGCATTTTGTTTTTATTTCAGATTTCCAGCATCTAATTTACTTTTGTATCACATTTTGTGGAGCAGCTGTCAGTTAGAGATTATGTTTTTCAGGCAGAAGAAATTTATTGAAGTTTGTCTGCAACAACTTGCATTTATACACTCTGCTTATATTGTAAAAAGATATTACCTAAGGCACTTCGCAGGTAGACATATGAGAAACTGATGCCAACATAGGAAGGAGATTCTGAGGGATGACCAAAAGCTCAGTTGAAGACCAGTTGAGAGGTAGTTTATAAACAGAAAAGGTGTTGAAAATTTTCTGCACCACTTTCTGAAGGCACCAGCCTCTAGCTGACACTAATTCTCACCTTGTATTCACAGTTCCAGCTGGGGTTACTAGATAGTGACTTGTAGAGCGATCGTGAGCAGATTATTTCTCCTTAGGCCAATTGTAGTGTCACTACTGCTGGCCCCAGAGATCTGCAACTCTGCACAGGATGGGTATAGAAATGGGTTCTGCCTGCTCTGTAAATTACTGCAGGACTCAGCTACTGAGCTGTAATGAGAGGATAGCTAAATCCTTTGAGATTTGAGCTTTATATTTTGCTATGAATTTCAATAGGTGTTGGTGTAATAACTGTAAGCTGCAAGGTTACAGTATCACACTGTCCAAAACAGGTTGTGCTGCAATGGTGAAAACCTGTGGGCAGATTTCTTCGCTGTGTGGGCAGGAATGTGCCCAACCAGCTCGAGCGTGAAATAGTGCGTGATGATGTCGGATGAGGGCACTTGCGCGATATTTAGGTTGGTGGACACGCGCTAAACTCGGAGGCGCGCCCACCGACAATTGAGAGCAATTAAGCCCAATAACGGTGCAATGAACAGATTTTTTTTGTTGACCAACCAATGTTATGGTTGGCAGGCAGACAAATCGGCCAGGCAGCCCTTTGCATTTTTCAGGAAACCTCATCCATGGGCGGGATGAGGTTTCTGTGATAAATTAAAATAAAAATAAATTTCTGTGGACAGCTTTTTCATTACCCACATTTTCAGGTGACTGATTACGAAGGTTAAACCTTTTCCCGGTTTCTGTGATCTTTATTTTTGATTGTTCAAGTCTTCAGCTCCAAGGCAGCTCTCTGCCTTCAGGGAGCTCTCTGTGAGCACTCAACCCGCCTCTGCACCTACTCTCCCCCTACACTGCAAGTACTGAACCTTTCAGCGTGCACTGCATGCTGGCTGGCCATTAATTGGCTAGCAAGCATGAATTCGCGGTCAGCGGTCCGTTCCGTGGCCGATCCTGGACCCACCAACCGTGCCCGGCTGCCGAACTGAAAATTCTGCCCTATGTGCTTGTAAATGTGATTGCAGCCTTGGTCTTTCTACAATGGAACAAGAACTTTATCTCTCTGTCTTATATTTGCAGTTTTCCTTTAATCATTCCTTTCTCTTTGGTCTTTCTGCTAATTTTCTCTTCCGTTGTATCCATATGTCACATGCATATGCTTCCTCCTCATTAGTTTTCTTTCTCTTGGTGATCAGTCCCTCCATCTGTCTGTCTTTCCCTTGTTAATGGCTCACCTGCCTACCCAAATTGGAGAGACTGACAAGATCTCCAAGATGCTGGATACAGAATGCAGTCAGTGAGCTCAGACCAGATCATTTATGAGTCCTGAAGAAGAGTCATATTGGACTCGAAACGTTCACTCTGTTTCTCTCTCCACAGATACTGCTAGACCTGCTGAGTTTTTACAGCACTTTCCTTTTAATTCACTTATTCAACCCCTTAGGTACACAGGAACACAGAAACAGGAGCAGCCATTCAGCACCCCCCTCCCTCCAGCCTGTCTCGCCAGTTACATCACAGCTGATCCAAAAAATTGGAACAAGGCAGGGCTCGTTGTTGAACAGAGTGTCTGAATTAAGGGGGAGAAAAGAAGCAGAGGTAAAAATGTACTTAGAGTGCAGAGGACACTTTTAAACCAAGCACATGTTTGGATTGTAACTTTTTTTTCAGCTAGTGAGTCAATTTAAGTTGCTACTTAAATGCTGAACTGGTGTCTGCTGTCTCTGAGCTTAGATCAGTAACAGGTGTAGCACAAGCCATTTTTTCCCCACTGGTGAACTGATATAACTTACATGTAAGTCAATTCTCTGACTAAGTAGAGACATTGTCCCACCAGGGCCATGAACACATTCATCAATATTGAAGCTAATGAGCCCCAACCAAAATAATTGAGTAAGGAAAGTAATATTCCAATCAGGTTCCCCAGTGTCAACGTTTAAAGGTATTGTGCCAAAAATAGTTTCAGGAATTTTTCTTTGTCTAGCATTGGTAAAATTATGGGCGGGATTTTATTCCTGAGCAGCATCTCGAATGACTAAAGGCGCAGCTTTCTACAGATGTTTTCCAGCATTAATTCTACCACAATTTGTGATACAATCTGCAGCAGTAGGTTGGTATTTTTTGTCACACTTTCATCATAGTGCACCAGGATTTCATGAGAGCAACCAGGAGAAAATGGCCGCCACATAAATGTTGAGGTTCAGAAAAAGGCTATTCTGTCCACTGGATCTGTGCTAGCTCTTTTGCCAGAATTACCTCTCAGCCCTGCTCTCTCATTATAGTCTTGTGATTTCCTTTGCATTCAATGTGTATACAATTTCTCCCTTGAAATATGCAATGGTTTCTGCCTGAGATATTCCCTGAGGCTAAACTTTCTGCATAAAGAAATTTATCATGACCTCTCTCCTGTAGTAACTTTAAGCTGGTGATCCTTCATCGCTGACTCCCTAACCAGGGAAACTTGTCTTTTCCTAATCACTATCAAAATCTTTCATGATTTAAAAAACTCTATTAAATCTCCCCTTAACCTTCTCTTCCTGTGAAAATAAGCTAGTATCTCATCTCTCTTCATAACTATTGTCTCCCATCCCCCGTATTATTGTAACGGATCCACACTATACGCGTTGTATGGCTTTATTAATGGGGAATTCAAAATCTGCACAACACACTAATTGTGGCTTAGCCATTGACTTGTAAGAAATGATTACCTCTTCAGTCTTGTACTCAAATTGCTATCAGCCTTTGATTCCTTTTTTGTACTTAGAGGGAATTTAGCTTTTCACATAATACAGTACAAATGATTCCTATACTATTTGCTTCATAAGTCACAAGCATAAAAGGTACTGAAATAAATGCAATTTTAACAGGTGAAGAGGGAACTTAGTAGAGCGCATACCCTGCCATGCTGCATTAACTCAATGCTATTACAATTATGTAGCTCTTCCTTGAGGCTTTTTCCTGCCTGGTTCTTGGTCTGCAAGTAGAAAGCTGAAAATATAAATCTTTTTAAGAGCTTCCATCTCACTGAGGACAATCCACATCCAACAACCTGCTCTGAAAACTCTGCTCACATTTTGACAGCTGTGACAAATTCCAGCACAGCAGCTGAGACGATCCACAACATTCTAAAACAATCAACATTCTCAATAAAACAACCCACAACATTCTTAAGGGAATGTCAATTTTTCCCATCTCCCATTGTTAACTGATCCTTTAAAAAATTCCAAGATTGGGATCAGGATCTGCATTTTTGTCAAAAATCAATCAGTCCTTCCTTGTGCTATATCCTATCTGGGTACCAAGTTTCGTTGAAATCCATCCAAGTTGTTTAAAAACAGATTAACAAACAGGGGCATAAGCATTACCTCTGCCCACCTTTAGTGGCAGAGGTATTAATGACATCTATAGAGATCTCCCAATGCTTCCACTAGGTTAGTGTCCCATGTGGTGTGGTCCTGAGTCACACAGACAAGCAAGATCATTGGATAGATCCCTCATCTGTGCAACTGGGGCCCAATCATTACCCTCAGTGCCTCTGAGAAAGGGAGGGCAAAAATCAATCAGCTTCTGACTGCCATCCAGATGCCTCTTCTGTGCGTATGTGGACAAGACTGGACCTGACTGAGACACCCTTTAGGATAAAATATCCTACTTACAGCTACTAATGTCTTGATTCATATGAAATTTTGATGAGATAATGGGGGCTGCTGCACTTGGAGAATCAAAACTTCAGTGGAGGAGAGAAAACTGAAAGGCTCCAATGAATACCCATCCTGCTTGCACTGGCTTAAACATCCACTCCATCACCATGCCATGGCAACAGAGTTTACCTTTGATGGGTGGCCATTGTAGTACCTTGTCAAGGCTTCTTCAGCAGCACCTCCCAAACCTGTGACCTCCACCAGCTTTACGGACAAGGGCAGCAGGCACACAGGAACACCATCACCTCAAAGCTCCCCTCAAATTTGCAAACCAACCCGACATGTATCTCTGTTCCTTCATCGCTGCTGAGTCAACATCCTAGAACTCCCCCTCTAACTGCACTGTGGGAACACTTTCACCACACAGACTGCAGCAATTCAAGGCAGCTCACCAACTTCTCAAGAGGAGTCAGGGTTGGGCAATGAATATCAGTCTGGACAGTAATACACATACCCGAGAATGAGTTTTGGAAGAATTTTGAGTTATGAAAATATGTAGCTGGTTTCAAACTATCTTCACAACTTAGGTTTAGGAGTCATGTGATTGGCACAGATCCATCAAATCCTCTTATCAGTGTTCTGGGAGCACACTGAAATTTAAAACACTTATTTCTACACTGTAATGCCTTATCACATCTCTCAAACATTCCAAAACATATTGCATACAATGAATTACTTTGAAATTTAATTATTATTGTGTAGTGAACTGTTGCAGCCATTTTGTACACAGCCAGAACCCAAAAACTGCAATAAAACAAATTAGCAGGTCGTCAGTTTTGGGTGCTGCAATTTGATAGAGAAACATTGGCCAAAACACTGGATGAATTTAGGTGCCACTGCATCTTTAATATGCACCAGGACCTTGCTTTAACATCTCATCCAAAAGAAGTTTCATTTAGTTTCTTGTACTGATTCTTTAGTGACAATTTGTTGCAGACATTACTCCAGTTCAGGGATAAAAAGAGATTAACAATATTCAGTGCAAACTAGGAGAAGAAGTCAGTCTCCACTCCGTCACTAATCAGAGGGTCAGAGCCCAGGTCACTGCATGCCAGCGCATCACTATCTATTGCAACATAGCGTGGCCGGGACCTGTTCCAAACAGATCAGGGAAACCAAAGTGGGTCCAACATTCCAACTGACAGCACGTCCACCCCCACCCAGAGACCATCAAGAATTTAGTGGAGTGGAAAATGTTTATCAGCTAACTCCACGTGCTGTGAAAGTGAGTAGAGCTGAATCAAACATATTATTCTCATTCTGTTAATAGAAATATTGTGGACGACAAGCTTCTGGCTTGGTATAAGGTACGGAAACCTGCCGGCCGATTGTAGGAGTTTGCTACAATATATTTCAAATGTTACCTTATAACTTGAAAAGATGAAAGATATTCCTATTTTATTCATTGAAATTTAAAATAGCTTTAAACAAAATGGGGTCGTAATATTTATGTGCACTCTTATTTCTCCTGGAAAGTTGTTCTCTTTTACATTTTTTCTTTTACATTTTTACAATTGGGAAGTGGGTAGTTCATTTAAGCAGTTCTTCCTCAGTTCGACCTGTCTGCAGTCATAGATGTGATGGTGAATCTCGTAATGTAACATACACCATTGAGAAAATGAGGTCAAACTAATGGTGAGAAAAAAACATCCTAAAATCTGCTCATTCCACCTGTCTTTACAATGGTAGCCATGACAGCTAGCAGGAGTGTGACTGAGTTAAAATCAAAACACCCTTCCTCTCCACTCTACACCTCCCTCCCTTGAAAGCATCCTATTTCATCTTGAACTGAGCTTCCAATTTTATATCGTCTCCATCACTCAGACTGCCTACTTCCACCTCCATCTCCATCCTGTCTCTGCTCATTTCCTACCGAAAACCTCATCCATGTCTTAGTTACTTCCAGGCTTGACTATTCCAACACTCTCCTGGTTGGCCTCTCACTTTGTACACTCCATAAACTTGAGCTCATCCAAAGTTCTTCCATCACCCCCTGTGCTCACTGATACACAGCCACTCCCAGTACAGCAATGCCACATTCATCTCCATTTTAAATCCTTCCATGGCCAACAGCTCCACTAGGCTTCAAAATCTCGGCATTTCTCCAAATTTTAGCCTCTCGTGCACCCCGATTTACTTCACTCCACTGCTGGTGGCTGTGCTTTCAGCTGCCTATGCCCTAAGCTTTGGAATTCTGTCCCTAAACCTCTCAGCTTCATTACCTCTCTCTTCTCTATTGTAAAGAGGCTCCTTAAAACCTCTCTCTATCATCAAGTTTTTGATCACCTGTCCCAGTATGTTCTTGGTCTCAGTGTCAAATTTAATTTGTTAATGCTCCCGTGAAGCACTTTGGGACATTTTGCTAAAGTGAAGGAACTAAATCAATACAAATGGTTGTTGAAAGTGAAAAATACACTAGGGGAAGAATTTCCCCCCCGTTGGGCGGGGGGGTGAGTGCAGGAGGCGTGGGTGGGCGTGCCACCATTTTACATGTACGGGCCAATTAAGGCCCGCCCAGCGTGACATCCGCCAGTAGGCGCTATGCACACCCTGTGTGGGCGGAGGTGGATGGGGGGGGGGGGGATTCCCTCAGGCGAGAGTGCGCTCTTTCGTGCATGCGCGTGAAAAAATGCACATCTCCCTGAGGCTAAGTGCTGCCTCAGGGAGATCGGCGTCAAATTTTAAAATGGTGATGGGGCAAAAATAAAATTTCCCTGACATGTCCCCTCATGGATATGTCTCAACTCATGTGACAGTGTCACATCACTTTAAAGCGTGCATTTATTAAAATTTTTAAAACCGTCATGAAACCTCATCCCGCCCGTGGATGAGGTTTGATGCTTTTTCTGAAGCCCGCCAGGGCTCCCAGCCTGCCCACCCACCTTAAGGTTGGACGGGCAGGTCCATTAAGTATCTCAATCACTTTAATGGCCTCAATAGGCCATTGACAGGTCGGTGGATGCACAGCTAATTCGGCTACGCCCCCGCCGACCTGAAAATTGAAATGACGTGGGGAGACGTTGGGAGTTCCGCCTGAAGTCATCCCGCGTCAGCAAGCGGGCCCCGCCCCCCCACTCGCTGACCTAAAGATCCTGGCCTAGGACTTTCTTAGTTTGGAATGTGGGGAAGCAGATGTATGGGTGCCAGCTATCACACTTGCCCTGTTAAATTCATCATCTTTATTTTTTTGGCTCTCCAATTCTGCTGTGTTGACAAAGCTGATTTTGGTGTATAATACGTCCTGTTTAAGGAATTTGGAATGAACAGGCACCTCTATAACAGTACCAATAGTAGTCCACAGTTTTTTGGGTGTTAGCAGCCTTCCAATACTTCATCCTAAACTAATGTCTGATCCTGAATAGTATATGGGTGCCATGCCATCACAACAGAGCCTGCTCTTCTCCTCATGCACACTTGCAACACACATACGTTTGCAGTCAAGGTCACTGACAAAAGTGCAGAAGCCCTGGGTAGTATCCCACTTCAGAGGATCGGGCCTGTAGGACACGGTGCACTTAGCTGATGTAACTCAGAGTAGACCAATCCATACGTGGTTCAAGCCCCATCCGCTCATTATAGTTATCCTCTTGAACATTGGAAGACATTAACACATTAAATATTTGAAACACAGTTTAATGGCGGACAATACTGTTTATAGAATCATTACATTTTACAGTATGGTGGAGATCATTCAGCTCATAGCTCTTGGTTAATTCTCAAACCGCAAACAAACTTAGTCCCTTATATAAGGCTCTCACATTCACATTTGTCCTTGAGCTGCTGCAATATTCCAGTGAAGCTCAATGCAAACTGGAGGAACAGCACCTCATCTTCCGATTAGGCACTTTACAGCCTTCTGGACTTAACACCGTGTTCAATAAATTCAGACGATAAACTCTGCCCCTCATTTGGAAAATGACTTTTTGCCATTTGTCAGTTTGAATCATGTTTTCCTGTTTTCAGACGGAGGTGTTCATTATTCTACCAGTCACACTCACTCTGGACAATTACTTTGTTTCTTTACTACAATCATTACCACTCACTTTGCTTTTTCTTCATTGACATCGTTGTCATTTAATCTCTCCCACTCTCTAGCCTATCTCACACCTTCCCTTCTGTTTTCCTCACCCTCCCTCCTTACAAAGGCACAAAACCCGTCACATTTTTACCTTACTTCAGTTCTGAAGAAGAGTCATATGTGACTCAATTTGTTAACTCTGTTTCTTCCCACAGATGCTGTCAGGCCTGCTGAGCATTCCCAGCATGTTTGTTCTTATTTCAGATTTCCAGCATCTGCAGTATTTTGCTTTTGTTAAACATACATCCTTTCCTTTTCACCCCATACTCTTACATTTGGCCATTTCAAATACTTTTTAAAAATTCATTCATGGGATGTGGGCTTCGCTGGCTGGGCCAGCATTTACTGCCCATCCCTAGTTGCCCTTGAGAAGGTGGTGGTGAGCTGCCTTCTTGAACTGCTGCAGTTCCTGTGGTATAGGTACACCCACAGTGCTGTTAGGGACAAAGTTCCAGGATTTTGACTCAGCAACAGTGAAGGAACGGCGATATATTTCCAAGTCAGGATGGTGAGTGGCTTGGAAGGGAAATTCCAGGTGGTGATGTTCCCATCTTGTCCTTCTAGATGATAGTGGTTGTGGGTTTGTTAGGTGCTGTCGAAGGAACCTTGGTGAATTCCTGCAGTGCATCTTGTAGCTGGTATATACTGCTGCTATTGTGCATCGGTGGTGGAGGGAGTGAATGTGGTGTCAATCAAGTGGGCTGCTTTGTCCTGGACAGTGTCAAGCTTCTTGAGTGTTTTGGGAGTTGCACTCATCCAGGCAAGTGGGGAGTATTCCTTCACACTCCTGACTTGTGCCTTGTCAATGGTGGATAGGCTTTGGGGAGTCAAGAGGTGAGTTACTCATCACAGGATTCCTCGCTTCTGACCTGCTCTTGTAGCCACAGTATTTATATGGCTAGTCCAGTTCAGTTTCTGGTCAATGGTAACCCGCAGGATGTTGATAGTGGGGGATTCAGTGATGCTAATGCCATTGAACGTCAAGGGCGATTGTTAGATTCTCTCTTGTTGGAGATGGTCATTGCCTGGCACTTGTGTGGCTGAATGTTACTTGCCACTTGTCAGCCCAAGCCTGGATATTGTCCAGGTCTTGTTGCATTTGGACATGGACTGCTTCAGTGTCTGAGGAGTCACAAATGGTGAACATTTGCAATCATCAGCGAACGTCCCCACTTCTGACCTTATGATGGAAGGAAGGTCATCGATGAAGCAGCTGAAGATGGTTGGGTGAGGACACTACCCTGAGGAACTCCTGCAGTGATGTCCTGGAACTGAGATGATTGACCTCCAGCAACCACAACCATCTTCCTTTGTGCTAGGTATGACTCCAACCAGCTGGGAGTTTTCCCCCTGATTCCCATTGACTCGTTTTGCTAGGGCTCCTCGATGCCACACTGAGTCAAATGTGGCCTTGATGTCAAGGGCAGTCACTCTCACCAAGTTCAGCTCTTCTGTCCATGTTTGAACCAAGGCTGTAATGAGGTCAGGAGCTGAGTGGCCCTGGCAGAACCCAAACCGGGCGTCAGTGAGCACGTCATTGCTAAGCAAATGCCACTTGATAGCACTACTGATGACCCCTTCCATCACTTTACTGATGATCAAGAGAAGACTGATGGAGCGGTAATTGGCCGGGTTGGATTTGTCTAGCTTTTTGTGTACAGGATATAGCTGGGTAATTTTCTACATAGCCGGGGAGATGCCAGTGTTGTAGCTGTACTGGAACAGCTTGTCTAGGGGCACAACAAGTTCTGGAGCACAAGTCTTCAGTACTATTGTCAGAATATTGTCAGGGCCCATAGCCTTTGCACTATCCAGTGCCTTCAGCTGTTTCTTGATATCATGTGCAATTAATTGAATTGGCTGAAGACTATCATCAGTGATGCTGGGGACCTCCGGAGGAGGCCAAGATGGATCATCCACTCAGCACTTCTGGCTGAAGATTGTGGCAAATGCTTCAGTCTCACCTTATTGCTTCCATTTTGGATTCTGCTTCTACAACACTTTTTAGGAGAGGAATGAATCAAAAAACCCAGCACATAAAAATTCTCCTCAGTCACTTCCTTCGTTCTTTTGATGAGCTAATATTTATGTTCCTCTAGTAACTGACTCACTAAACAGTGTAATTCCCAGGAACATATATAGCTTCCAACATCACTGCAGATGAACGCAGCCATTCACCAAAAGCACCCCCCCCGCTAAACCACCCCACTATGCCTCCAACCCATATGCCCCACTCCAGTTAGGAAACTCTAACCTCCATAGTACAATAAATTTGTTGCTGAAATTATTACTTAGTGGTGTTTACCAATATATAACTGAAGCAGGCATTGTGTTCTTTGTGAAATATAATGCTCACATAAATCTGTCAGAAGGGTTTACATTGTTTCTGTAATCCTCGTGCTGGATATCTGGGATCAGATTCAAAAAGGTACAACTTGGTCACTGTGTGCTCGTGCAGGGAGCTGGCTTAATGACTAAAATAATAAGGTTGGGCAACAATAATTAGATCCATTATTTCTGCACTGCCTGTGTTTGGACAGGACTGAACTAGACCTTTGGGGCAGCAATACTGAGGTTTTCAATCGCCTTAGTCAACAATTGAAGGTGAAGACAAATACCCTTGGAAGCACTTTTGCTGCACTGGTCAATTGTGCAATTTCTAAACTCAGGAGGATAGAGATCAAAACTGTTGCAGCAGTGTGCAAGTCACACCCCAAATTATGCGAGTGTGCAAGTCACATCCCAGATTATACGAGTGTGCAAGTCACACCCCAGATTATACGAGTGTGCAAGTCACACCCCAGATTATACGAGTGTGCAAGTCACACCCCAGATTATGCGAGTGTGCAAGTCACACCCCAGATTATGCGAGTGTGCAAGTCACACCCCAGATCCAAACTTTGCTAACGACCTTCAGCAAAGTACAACAGCACAACCTGATGTTAAAATACAGAGTCTGTAAAACACCAGATAGTCAAACTCTTTTGCCTGAATTTTCATGCAGACGGAAAGGGTCTCAATTTATCCAAAATGGCACTAGGACCCAAGTTCTGATGTCCCACTCCCAAACCCCAGCCCTCACCATTTTCATGGGGGCAGGATTGGGGCAAGTTGCACTTTGCACATCTGCAGTTCACAGAGGCAACTGCACATTTTAAAGTGCAGCTGCCTTCAGTCAGATACAAATTTTTGTTAATGGGATGTCCAAAAATACATGACTTATGCACTTTAGACCCATCAGGAGGTGGTCCAATGTTCTTTGGAGAGGCAGGGTACCCTTTTTGGATATGGTCCCGGAACGCCTTTGGAAGAAGTGAAGTGCCCTTTAGGATTGTTAAAAGTGGACAGGAATGTGCATAAAAAGTGGATAAACACATCGGAACTGTTGAGGGACCTGTCAAGGCATTTAAATTTCCTGTCCTTTGAATACTTGAGAAAAAATTATCTGCAGTGTTAAAAAATCGGTGCTTGCTATTTCACTGTCTGTTGAAACAAGCCTGTGGGTTATCATTCTAGGATTAGTTCTGCTAATAACTGATTTCACAACCTATCATTATCACATTGGGGTGCCTGTCACTTCACAGTTTGATTTACAGTTCCAGGTGCTTATAAAATCTTTGAAGTGGGACTATGGATACGGACATTTGTTGTTATAGGATATTAAGTGGTTGAAGGAATTTAAGTGTAGTGAATGGGCTTATCAATGTGAGCATCTTTTTTAAATAATGAATTCATCAACAGACACTTAGAACTTTATTTCCTTTCAGCAGGGGTCCTGAAGTCTGCCCCTGGTGAACTGGATGAGTTAACATGGAGGGTATAAGGGCAAAGGGTGGTGAGTGGGAGGTATAGGTTTCAATACAGGCTATAGAGGGCCATGGGGGTGGGTGGAGGGGCATAGGTTGAAATGGAAGATATGAGGAACCCTGGGAGGGGGATGGGTGGGATGCATGAGGTAGCATGGGTTGGCATAGACGGGGCGTGGGAAGCGTACATGAGTTTGAAGGAGTGTGAGGAGGTGAGGGCTAGAGTTTTTTTCCCCTCAGGGACAAAGTGCCGATCAGTGAGGCCAGCCTTTCACTCAGCCCGCCTTCACACATGGCAACCACTGTGCTGCCTCTGAACTGTTTCTGGCGGTGGTGGGCATGATTCCTATTACAGCCCCCCAACCCACCCCCAGAATGAAAATGGCAACTTCTGGGGCTGTTTGTCAGGAGTTGTGTTCGTGGAGCTGGGAATCCTCCCGGCCCCTGCTTTCCCAATCCGGGGGTGAAAATCTGAGCCTTCGTATCTGTGTTATGTTCACTGGCATTGCCTAAAGTAGAACTTTAGGAATAATGTTAACAAAGGATTGATTTATCGCCTCCTGCCTTGCCTACTCCTTGTTCTTTATGCAATAATGCATGAGTACATTGCCAGAATCCAGGCACAGCATCAACTGCCAGGAGGCTGAAGCAGGCAAGAAAATACAGAGAAAACAATCTATTCACACCAGAAATTGGAGAGGCATTTGTGAAATGTTCATTTCCATCTCTGTTCTCTATTGCAGTATAACGATGTAGCTGTTTTTCTGTCCTGAATCATGATATTGTTGCTTCTTATGGAACACTGGGATTTGCAACTTTGTTCTACAATGCTGTGGTTGTAGCCGCCAATTAAGTTAACATTTTTAAGAAAAACGTTAAAATTAACTATTTGCAGCTATCTGGGCTTCAGACGCATCCTTTACAGGCATTAAAAACAATTTTGATGTAGTTTTCAGTCCTAACCCAGCAGCGCTGCTCATACTGACTAACTGGCTACCTTTGAAGTAAAATTATAGCGTGTGTGCAGATCTTGTCCTGTGGATTGGTCAATGTGCCATTTGAGCAGGCGCTTTGGTAACAATATTGTATTTGACACTCTGCTCACACAGCGCTTCTTGAGAATTGCAATTTTTCCAGTATCTCACTTTTAGATTATTGCCAGACCAGTAAGAGATTCCAACATTATAGATTTATTTCAGGGCCATGAATTGGGGTGTGTGACACACATTGTATTTTCTCAGAATAACAATACCAGCAGCACTCACTGAAAGCCCTTCAGAGCCTCAGAAATACCATGCCATCTATGAAATTGTATTTTTTTTTAAACAGAAGCAGGAATAAAAGCATTTCATTGAGGCACAAGAGACATGAGATGGAGCATTTCACAAATGCCTCTCCAATTTCTGCTGTGAAGAGGTTATTTTTCCTTTGCATGTTGTAGTCTCTTAATGCTAGCACTTGATGTTCTGCTTGCTTTCTGACATTGTTCACACATGCTGTTGCTTAAGGGAGAAAGACCAGGCATGACAGGTGGCAGTGATTTTGATCCATTGTTAATATTACTCCTAAAGCTCACTTCTTCAGGCTATGCTAGAGAATATAACAGATGTACAGAATCTATCTGGTGCCATATACTACTTTAACAGACGTCACTGTCACCATCTTTCACCACAAACTGGTGCCTCACAAAAGGTAATTTGGTAAATGAAACAACTGCACTTAAATAAGGAACCTGAATGTGCCAGGAAATTTGGAGTATATTTCTGCAATGTCAGTCTCCCGTGAATAAATGGGCTATCCGATTGGGTTATTCTGTTCCAGACTCAGTAAAGGACAAAGTAGTACTTCCCTGCCTGTCTATGACAGTCTTGTGGTTAGCGTGCATTAGTCACAGTTTGTTGTCAGAAGTATAGAATTGGGAGAAAGCTATCATTTTCTGCTGCCTTCTCTCAATGTGATTCTGGAAATGTACAAGTGCCTCCCAATCTACAAACTTTCCTCATCAATAACAATTAACCTGTGGTCTACACAGGTGGGGATGTATAAATACAGAGGTCAGAGAAACATGGGACAAAATCAATCTGATTATATTGGATATTTTAACTTTCACATTGACTGGACTAACATGAGTAGTAAAGACAACAAACCTAGAATTTAATTCAGTGAAGTTTTCAAGAACAATATATTTTAGAAGAAATGAGGGGACAGGCGATGCTGTATAGGGTTTTCAAATCTCTCCATGGCCTCATCCCTCTTTAATCTCCTCCAAATACCTCCACTCCAGTAATTCTGGTCTCTTTTATACCATTGGTGTCAGTTATTGCTACCTCCATAGAGTTCGATAACTTTTAAAGAAAAATAATCCCCAAAAGTCCAATGGAAAGAAAACCGATGGACAAGATTTCACTTTTTAAAACTTTTACTGTAACAAACAAACTAAAATCAACAGACTTCGAACATTAATGAACAGGGAAGGATATTTCAAATAAAAAAGGTAAGTTTCACTATAAATAACTGATACAAAGATCAAGTAATTATAAACACTTGCATTACTTCCCGCAAAATGTGGCACCAAGAGCAATCTCAGTCTTTCTAACTCGGCCTTCATTATAATAGGAACTCTCGCTTCACACTCCATTGTCTCAGCCTTTGAGTCGCGTTCACCAGCAGCCATATTCCATCTGAAGTCCCTGGAACCGGTTAACATAGAAGGCATACATCTACGAACCTCCTCTCACTCGGATCACGACAGTCCTGATGACAAAAAATCCCCAGAGACTCCCTTCTCCAGCCCTTTAATGGTCTAGTGGCCTTTGGCAATACAGACCATAGTAATGGGTCTTATCCATTACACAATCCCTTTCCCTTCCTACTTTCCATGTTCTGTCATTTCGAACTATATAACATGCAGTAACATAGTCTCTGCTATATTCTTAGAGCCCTGCTTCAACACCAGGATCTGTTCTAAACTGACAAACAGAAAACTGATCCATTTGTGGAGAACCTTGCTTGTTTCCACTCACACCAATTGTGTGTGTTTTGAAATGCCTGCCATTACAGGCTGGAACCCCAATACTGCAATTAGCTTCCTGTTTTCCTTTTTGCTTCTAAGCTTTTCATCCCCGTGGCAACCTCTGGTCACATGAGCATCTCTTGGCACCTAATGATGTCATATTCAGGAAACCAACTGGGAAACCCAGTTCACTTTGGACTTAAAGAAGACATCACACAAAAGGAAAATACAGGCTTTAGCCAATACACATGGGTTGTCACACAGTGCCTTCAGTTTCCTCGGTCTTAAGCTGTCTCCCTAAATCCCTCCACTTCTCTGTCATCCTTTAAGACACACCTTAAAACATACCACTTCGACAAAGCTTTTGGTCAGCTGTCCTAACATCTCCTTAAGTGGCTCAGTGTCAAATTTTGCTTTCTAACACTTCCATGAAGTACCTGGGGGGTGTTTCATTGTTAATGGTGCTGCACAATTACAAGTTCTTGTTGTTCAATAGTAGCAAATTAGTTCAGAATTAATTCACAACCTGATGGTATGGGAGCTTTGTGAAAATGGTGATTAGGTTATGATTCAATTTTATATTGGCTTTAAGAAAAGGGTGAGAGGAGTCACTACCCAAGGTTTTTAAATTTAAGTAAGGAAACTTTGAAAGGATGAGAATTGAATTGACTTCAATAAACTGGACTGAAGTGTTGAATGGGTAAATCTACAAACAGCAGGAGATATTCAGTATGATAAAATGCCAGTAGATATCCCTAAAAAGCAAAGGCTTTTGTGCAGGTAAGCAGCCATGGCCAACAACGAGGCAAGGGATAGAAAAGACTTACACAAATAATTCAGCACACTGGGAGAGGTGTAAAAAGCAAAGGGATACACAGAAAGTAATAAAGTACAAAAAGAGAACTTTAAAACAAACTTGCAAATATACTAAAGCTAACATCAAAAACAATTTACAAGTATAGAGAAAATGGTAATGGAACTTAGTGTAGATGGAAGCTGGCGAGACCATATCAGATAGCAAGGGCTTGACAGATTGGTTAAATTAATACTCTTTATCCATTTCTGAAGTGGAGGAAGAGGTATTCCATAAGTGCATTCTAAAATCTCCTTTATTTAATTTTAATACCACCCTGATAAATATTATAAACTTGTTTTCTGGTGATGGCCAATAGAAATGGACTCCAGATTCACAATAGCAGCTTTGTATGGTTCAAAATGTTAGCGTGAGGAAAGGTTTCTTTGAAGGGGTGAACTGTGCAAGGGGGTGGTGTCTTCCAGAATGCCTTTGATGTCTTAATAAACATCTTCATTCTCTTGGTTTTCCTACTACACAGGTCATTTTTTCAACAAAAAAAACAGCTATTCTAATGTGCAAGGTTATTACTGACTACAGGAATCTGGCAGCTGTTGTTTCCCCATCACATGTTCTGTAAGACAATTTGCAAACAACTCAGATTAACTTTGATGTTCCTTTAGCTTTTTTAAGGTCTCGTCCTTTCTTTTGCCCTGGCACCTACGGCAACATGAAAGAACTGGGTATAGTAAAGCTGCTGAGCCCAGGAAATGACAAACTGTGCCAGGCAATTTAGTGCTTCATGTTGTTGGTCTCAAAAACCACATGTACAATGAATGTCAACAACATGGACAGTGCAACAGATGGGTGCAGTCAGCTGTCAGCAGTCAGAGTATAATGTGGAATGAATCATAATTCTCTGTGATTTTTTAATGTTAAAGCCAGAACAATGGCAATCATTTGTCTTTGAACAGCAACAATGAACCCAAGATGTACAGAATCAATGAATATTATACCAGAGGACAGTATTCATCCTATCATTATTGCTACTTAATTTTTAAAAAATAATTTTGTAAAATTTCATGATTCTTTAGGAATGTTAAAAGCCGATCAGTTTATGTACTCTGTCATAATCCTTTTCATCCTTTTTTAAGATTGTTCAGCTGTATAATTGTGGTTTTGGGGCATGAAAAGCAATCACACTGAACTAATACCTTACAATCTACCCTAAACATTTATGTGTAGTGCATACTCCAACTAGTTCTTCAGGGAGGTTTTAGATACATTACATTTTGTGGTACACAATCACTACATGGGATCCAGTCTAGAAGCAGCTGGGTGTCCAAATTAAAGGATCCAGACCTCAGTTCCTTGTTTCCAAATGCTGCCTCTGTTTGTATTTTCAGTCGAGGGGAGCCATTATCCAAAGCATTTTCTAAGTGGAATGAAACATGTTTATAGTGCCTGAAAACAAATTGTATGTGGGCAATAATTTTTGCCTGATGACATGATGAGTATAATACCCTGTCAGATAAAACCAAAGATAGAGGAAAGGGGGTAGAAACTTACATCGCAATGACCATACCTGCAATTTTCATTCCACACAGCACCTCATGTATATATCAACTCTACCCTGCTGCTTCTAGTTCCAAATTTGTCTTCCTAAATACATTCTGAGCACATCTATCAGACTACATGCATTAGTGGTTGTTCTGTACTAAACTCTGGACACTATATAAACATTGACCAGCAAGACAGCCAAAGAACCAGGGCTCCATTCCCACGCAGTCAGTTCTGTGACTAATGAAAAAGACAGTTTCCCAAAACTTTAATGGAACTACTGCTTCGGGCAGTTTATAGGATTTAGAACATTTTGTTCAACTGGTCCCATCAAAACAAAGCTTTCTTTATCCAACGTCATTGACGTCAATTAACAAAACACAGACACTGTTTGTAATTGGCAAATGTGTATATAGTATCTGCAAATGTTGCATAAATGCTGATAAATATTGACATCATACAAGGCAAATATTGATATCTTCTTTGTGTTACAAGACCTCCTTGCCGAAATACATCGTTAAAGTTCTCCTCTGTCTTAGTTTCCCCTCCTGGAGATGTTAACTTGCTGGGACACTTTGGACAGCCTCCCAATACCTCACTCAATGGAGCCTGAAATTCAGAATTTTTGTGACCGTGGAGGGCCTCTCAGCCCTGTCTGATCCTGTTCTTGCCTAATGTCCATACATGCCCTTTCCAGCAGAGATCACAATAGTTAACAGAAGTAGGAAATCTGTTCAATTTCTTCTTATCTTCCTTGTGACCAATTGTAGCACCCCAACTGCTTCATGGCTTAGATCAGCTAATTCAGTACAGTTCACCAACCCCAACTAGAAGCCTTTAACCTATATGGTCCAATATCATAACTTGGCCTATTGAACCATCACAAGCTATTACAGTGTTTCTTCTAATTAAATTGGCTGCATAATTCTTTCAAAATATGATTGAGCTACCAATGACTAATGATGTAACACATAACCAGAACATCACATAGAAAACACAAGGATATGACAACTACTCCAAGTCTACACTACCTTCTACTTAGGATGATGCCACCTCCCAAAACCTTAGTGCTTATATACTGGTTGCAGTACATTAAAGCAAAGGTACATCTTTATATATCATTCCAATAGTGTCCATTTAATCATCAAAAGGCTGCAACACAAACCTGAAGAACATCATATTACTTGCGTACAATCTTGCTGTAATCAATGTATCATTTTCAACCATCTGCATTTTTTAAACATCAAAGCCATACATTGGTGTAGTCTGCTATTGTCATGGCTGTGGTTAGTTACATGTCTACAATTCAACCCCATGTCTGCTGTGTTATTGATGTCAAACCTCTTTGTTGCTAGTTGCATTTAACATTCACTACTTATAGTAATAACCTATAATTTGCCATGTATTGAGTGCCTTGTTAAACACTGAAGCAATCACCATGATTTTCCTTGGAAAGGCAGTAAAAATGAAACCAATCCAGCTTCTTGTCTCACACATAAAAGATGCGGTTTTCTTTTCAAATTCAAACGTGCAATGATTTCTCCCACTTTTCGTTTTGAATAGAGTTACGTAGGTGCCTTGTGGGCACTTATTATTGGCCTTTCAAAGATGCAAAGCACATAAGCTCTTTTCCAAACAGATGGAGGAAATTTCCTTAATGAAGGTAATAGCCCAAATGTTGCAGTCAGCAGCAAAGTGATGATGTTCACTGCTGATCTTGAAGAAAGCTGCCCACAAAGACCTAGCAGTCTTTGCCCTGTGGGTTTCACCTTTCCCAATGTTAATTTAATTCTGGCACCAACTATTAGGGGATCTCTGGTGTCCAGCCATAATGAGATCATCAAGAAGATGATCACAATGAGATCATCAATCACAATGAAGAACTCTCACAGACAGGAAGTAACAAGCAAGCTTTATCATTCATTTATAATTTAACAGAAGGTGAAATAAAGATTGGAATATACACATGCAATTAAGGTCAAAGCTGAAACATAAAATGTGAGGAAAATAATGTTAAAATTCATGGAATTATCATGGAAAAGAGAAATTTGACCTTCCAAAAATACATAATTAATTTTTCAGGACCAGAGAGGTTGTTCAGCACTAATTATGACTTGGTTCACCATTAAAAACCAAGCTGCACCTCACTCAACAAGGCTCAGCTTTTCAAGGGATTTTACAGTAAAAATAGAGTAAAAAGCCAAAATTCACATCAAATCAGTGATTTCTAATTTATTTCTACCCGTGAGGAATTCAATAGTTCACTGTGTGGAAGAGCAGGGAATCTGGGACAAAAACTTCTGGATTTCTGCATATAACTGTGCACATGTGGCACCAGAAATTGCTGTCAGTCTCATAGATTAATGATGGTGATCACAACTGCAAAATCCAAGTCATCAGCTTAAGTATGCCCACAGACCAGGGACAACAAACTAAAAGCCCTCATTAGTTTTAATTTCCACGCCTGCTAATACAACTCTCCCATCTCACAATACTTCAAAAAGTTGTTTACTGGCTGTAATGGGCTTTGGGGCATCATGAGCTCATGAAAGGCACTATATAAATGCAAATCTTTCTTTTCCTTTTACCACTGAAATGCCCCTGGTCAGTCACAATAACTGTTTGTCATGGAAGAATGAGTCCAAAGCTAGCCTTTTACCTCAAGCTGGTTTATTATCAAGACAGCTCTTCAGTGGAGCAGATTTTTCCAGTCCCTTCCATGCCAGATTGTTATAGCTATACCCATTTATACTATTTTGATGGGTGAAGCAATGCCCATCACCTGTTTTAACAAGCAGTTGTCTTTAACAATGTAACTGCTATACATTGTAATTGTCAGCCAACAAGAAGATTGTCAAGGTCCAATAGCAATGTAATTAGTGATACATTGACACCGCTCCCCACAATCAGGTTTCTGCAGGGTGCTCAGTGATGATGGTGATCCTGTACTTTCAGCTTGTGAAATATTTTATACAGGTCCTGGCATTCATTTAGACACTATTTTGTTAAAGGCTTTACCAATCCCTTCACTTCATTGTGGAAGCTATCTTGGTCCAAGACAATAGGGGAGGACTTGGGAACTCACGAAAAATGGAATTAGGTCACAGACCAGCCATGATCTCACTGAATGACCCGAATGACCGAATCACTGAATGATGGAACAGGCTTGAGGGGCTAAACGGCCCACATTGGTTCCTATGTTCAAAACCTTTGAAAGCTTCATTGCTTCAATTGATCAAAAAAAAACTGATTAAAATCTTCAACTTTTTTTTTAAACAAGATTTTCAGAAGCCTTCTAATTTAATGAGAAGTCCTGAAAAATTTTAGAAATCATGACACTGAAAGTTAGAAGTTTATGACTTTGACCTATTTTCTGCATTCAAACACACACATAAGGTGGAATTTTACGATCCTGCCGAAGCCAAAGGAATTTTGGATGGCTCACCGCATTTTATGGCCCTAAGTCCACCACGACAGCCGTCAAATTCTGCTCTTAGACTATGGTTTTTGAGCGTTACAACCTTGTTCTCTCTTACACTTTGCCCTTCTGATTCTTTTGGAACTTCATGTTGCGACCAACTGGTCCAGTGAAGGAGAGCAGAATATTCCATGAAGTTTTATAATTTGCATTAAATGATCTAGTTTAGTTTTCAAATTTCATGTGTAAATTATTAATGTGAATGGATTTTTGCATCTGTCTAAATGATACAGTTGCTCTGTCTACAGCAGCACATAGATCATACAGTTACTTGGTATGTGCATCTAAATATGCTGCGGGAGCAAATCAGTATGCATCCCTCACACATTCCTCTTAATATTCAAACCTCGACAATGTAACAGTCTCAGGTTAAAGAAGCCTTGCAGAAATCAAATAACCAAAACTTGTACCAGAACATGAGCAAATCATGAAAAGAGACAATTATAAATATCCAAGATCTCAAGAGGATAAGCAGATTCAATATATACCTCTTTAGTTAGGCTCAGTTTTCACATTAACATTTTTTGCGTGTCCAAAGTGCTACTAGGTAATGAGATGAATTCCTCTGGCATGAAAGTGAGTGAAGCCAGTTGGGTGGCTGCTGACTTGCATATGATTCATAAATTAGCAAAGAAAACGATCCTTGCAGGTCTAAAACAATGTTTTGCATTACCACACTACCATTCTGTTTCAGCACTGCTGCAAATCAAAAATTATAAAGCCGTTCTGAAAAGAGAGGGGACAAAAGCAAATATGCACAAAGGAGTGAGGTAAATTAGGTAAATGAGCCGCCGAGAGTAGGGCACTAACTAGAATCAAAATTGGCTAGTGAGTAAAGACTGTTGAGAAAAACGCCATCAATCATTTCACAACAGAACAGCTTTGATCTCACTTGAATTTCTTTAATTTTTCTTATCCACCAGATATTGGAAAACAAAAGATACATTTTATGAACGCACTGAAATATCAAGGAATACGTCAGAGTTCCAGCTTAGTATAAATGTAGCTTGAAAGGATGTACAGTATCTGGTGCCCTCATTTGGTAGCTCCTGACCTTGCTTCATTTACTTTCCTTCAAATATTTTCTTTTTAGTTGTTACAACAGTTACTTTACTGGAGGCCACTACAAAGTAACACATGCAAGATCAGACTGCTCCGGTGATGATGAGGCAGCAGCACACTTGCCTCACACATCAATAGCTGCAGAAACCATAGAACCAAACAAAAATTACGGTGCAGAAAGAGGCCATTCAGCCCGTCGTGTCTGTGCTGGCAGATTTGAAAACTAGCAAGGCTGTCCCTCCCCAGTCTGACTTCCATGAATATCTATGTTCAAAAGTAATTCTCAGAATGCAGAGGGGATCTGGAGCTCCTTCCTGTGCTCATTAAGGTTAAGAGATGTCAATGCAAGGGAATGACATACTTACCCAGTTTTAACTCCCATTGCCAACAACAGGCACACATACTGGCAACTGTAAGCTCCAAGGTAAAACACACTCCAACATTGTGCCTTAATCCTAATTTCAGAAAAGAAGACCCTATTGAACCAGAGTGAACTTTTCCTACTTTGTACACCATCTTTCCTTAAAGCTTCTCTAAATGAGACTGCTAACTTAGAATGGTTTTGCGCTGTACTGAATACAGTTTTGAGTTGTAGGCTACAGACCCACAAGCATTAGGTTTAATTTGAGGTTACACCAAAATCCTTTCACACAGGATTCCTTCAGCAGCAGAAAAGAACTTTCAGCCTGTCAATCAGGGATGAATTTAAAGGAGAAAGTAAGCTCAGCACAGTTACTTTTGATTAAAATAGCCTCCTGCTTTTACTGGAAAAAAAGATACAAAGATTAACAAAAATTAATATCAATTGTGTAAACCACTGAAAGAAATAGCAAGTCAAGCTTCTCTCCCAGCCAGGATGTCCACTGTCAAACTGGGCAGGGAACACCAGCTTCATTAAAACTTACAGGAGCCACTTCTTCAGATAGACCAGAGATCCTAGTTGGGCTTGCATGATCCTCACTAATCCCATGGCCACCCTAATCCTGTACGACCATGGTTTTCCAGGTTGGGCAGTCCTGGATTAGCTTCCAGCTTAGTCTGAAATAGCATCTCTATTGTTTTTGATGAAAACACACTATCCATCAGTGACATCACATAACAGCCTAACAGGGACAATAGCCTCAAGCCTGCCTCTCTGCTATTTAAAGGCAGTTAAGGCAAGACCACTCCAGCTCCCTTGCACATGGTGGACAGTAACTGGAGAGGACACAGAATTTCCCAACATACAATCCTGTCATCTGCTGGGGAACCGAAGTATACTATCTCCCTTTCAGCACTTTTTAAAACAATGTTTTAGCCAAGTATTTTTCATCATAAAATGGCAGGAATATATCTGCCCCCATAGGCTCACCCTTCTCTCTAAACTCTTAGGTTCATCTCCTGCTTTTGTTTTTTCTCCTGTCTTGTTTCTGCAACTTCATTTAAAGCACTTTGTTTTCTGACTTATTTGTTTTCCAATTAATGTTATTTCTTCTGTTTGTGTTCTCCTCACAATTATTTATTTTTCTGTCTTCATAATTAACTTCTTCCCTTCCAGTTCACTTCTCTGTTACTTGTTGACCTGGGAAGGAATGTTCAAGGGAAACTCTCTTTATCTTAGGCAGCAGTTTTTTGTTTTATTTCCCATTTGTCGTTGTCATTTATTTTTTGGAAACAAAAAGACTTGATTTTACAAACCATCTTTCACAACTTTAAGGAATCCCAAAGAGCTTTACAGCCAATGAAGTCCTTGTTGAATGGCAGCTACTGTTGTAATGTAGGAAATGCAGCAGCCAATTTGTACACAGCAAGCTCCTACAAACAGCAGTGTGATAATGGCCAGATAATCTGTTTTTGAGATGTTGATTGATGGATAAATATTGGCCAAGGCACCAGGGATGACTCCCTTGCTCAAAATAGAGCCATGGGGTCTTTTCCATCCATGTGAGGGGGCAGATGGGGCTACATCTGAAAGAGGGCGCCTCTGACAGTGCAACACTGTTTCAGTACTGCACTGGAGTGTCAGCTTTGATTGTTGTGCTCAAGTCCTGAAGTGAGACATTGAACCCCCTTCTGACTCAGAAGCAAGCATACTACCAACTGAGCTACACTTGAGACACATGATTTTCTGCATTTAAAAAAAAATTCAGAATCACTCTTCCATTTTGTAGTATAGCTACCTCCTATTTGAGTCTCAGACTATTGACTGATGATCATTTTACCCCAGCAGTTTTCTACCCTGTCTTTTTGACATGGCCTTGTTTCCATACTTAGCCTTTACATCTCATTACACATAACATCTACTTCTGTTAGAGTTCCATCCTGAGAAAATGACTGCCCTGTAACAAAGTTTACCAACACTTCTAACTCATATAAAAGAGGAAGAAACACATGCACACACCACTGGGGGATACCACTTGGATCATCAGTGTCGACAATAACTATATGCATTGCAAATTGTAAAGATGCAGCAGCATTTTGTTTGGGAATTGTAGCTTATTCAGAGCCATTAATACTAAACAAATCCTAGAAGCAAGATTTTCCATCATAATCCATTAACCAGAGGTGTCTGTTTGTACTATAAACATGGCTAAAAACCACAGGTTGTAAGTCTCACTTGGACTGCGGGGGATAGGCAAGTAACATTAATGTATTCGTCTTTCATCTATAATGGCTTACTTGGAGCTTGGCAGGGATCTTCAGAGCAGCAGTGACCACAGTAACATTGATAAAATAAAGATGGGAAAGGCTTTGATGCACAAATGTGGAGAAATGTTTGAGAACTGGCATGAGAAACAGATCAGCTATCAGAAAACATTTCTTTCCAGCACTGCAGGAGTGCGAGAGATGCTTGAATAGCTTTCCAGATATGGGTAATCATTCAAGCCTTCACGTTATGTATAAAGCCCAGGTTTGCCTAAGAGTTTTTGTTAATGAAATGAAAGGGAAAAAAAACAAAGCTTCTGAGAGCAAAGGTTAGAAATGCAAGAGGTCTGGAAGCTTCATGAGGGTTAGAAGAGCTACTGAGACCAAGAATATTAGGAGATGAAGGAAGACTGAGGCCAGAATTTTTTCTTAGATCTGCTCCTACTGAAACTTTGCCTGGAGTGCAACAGAAATCCCATTTGTGGAGTGGGGGCAACTCTGAGGGAAGTTTGAGCCCTTGAATCGAACCATTCAAAAGTTGGACTTCCAGTAACACAGAGAAGCAATAGCCAGCAGAAATACTTCTAGTTATCCTGAAGTTAGTTTCACCCAAAGTCATACTTATCTATTAAATACCTCTAAACATTCTGAAGTGTTAATGATGCCAAACACTAGTGATTTTTGAAATCGGGAGTAAAGGGTGCTGCCTGGAAAAAGGCAAGTCATTCTTCACATTTCTCCCAATCAAGAATCACAAATAATCAAGTCCCATTCCAATTCATTTCTTGCACTCATCAGCCCTAACCTCCAACAGTAAATCTCATCTGTACAATCATAGCAATAATGGAGATGGTATGGTAATATATAGTCAATCAGGTGTTCAAACTTGAGCTGATTGGGATTCATTTGAAGTTCTGCCCAACTGCATCATTTTAAATGCACTTGTCTTACCAAACATTTCTACTCTGGGGTTTCATGTAGATCTGTATGAGCCTAACTGGATGTACCTGTTGTGGGTGTGCACAATAAAGTAGGCTGTTTTCTGATTTATCAGCATTCTCGTGTACCTTACTATAACAAAAACTTCAAGTTAGGTAGTATACAACGGAAGTTGTTCTCCAAGTTTGGGGTGGGATGCTGGACAGAGTTTCAAAGCCCTTCTGCTAAGAATTTCTCCAGACTTTGGAGTTGAAATTTTCCATTTGGAGAGTCTGAATTTGGACCATTGAAAAATGAAGACACCTTTTTCACTCAAACATTTATTCTTATTACCTTGCCTTAAGAAATAACATAATTGGACAGTCAAGCCCCTGAATGCTTTAGTAAAGTCCTGAAAGTTGTTGCATTATTCAAACTGGGAGGGGAGGAGGGCAGGGTTTGGTGAGGAAACACTTGACAATCTTTGGCTGCAACTATCAACTGGCTTTTTGGGGTGAGGATTGGGGGGATGGGAAATGCAGTTTCTGGCAGATGGAATTATAGAGGCAGTTCATCAAAGAATAAGTAGCCTAACCTCTCCTCAGTCTATCAGCAATGCCTACCTCTTATTTAGCTGTGATTCAAGGTGCACCCTTCTGAAATACATCCTGAATGTGGCTATAACCTCTTGCATACCTGCCAGGAGACTCAAAGAGACAAAGGGATGTAGCAGACAAAAGTCACACCAGAGTAAAAGATGGTTATAAAATGTTACAAATTTTAAAATTTCTACCATATCACAGTCTTCACAAATTCAACAATAGATCTTATTTGGGCACCAATGTTGCAACAGGAATATACCAAACAATATTCTAAACTTTGGTTATTTCACAGTTAATTATTCTCCTGAATATCCTGTTGAGCATTAATAGACTAGATCAGGTAGGGACAACTCTTGACCATTTAGCCCTATATTAAATGTGAAATGTTTTCATTTCAATTTCACAATAACAGTGACATCTTATTGATACAGGCAGTGTTTACTAGAGCTATGTTGCGAACACCGTTTAATAAAGGGGCTAACTTGCAATATGAGAAGGGCAACCATCTTATATAATTTTTAATAACTGTAATAATCACATTAATCACAGAATAAAAATGATTAACATGTCTATGAATTACCACTGTCATAATTCCTAAGAATATTAAATGTTATAGACTCTAATATTTCAATCTTGCACTCCTAAATTTAAAAAAAATTGCAAAATAACAACATGTTCCATCTACTGGGCTGTGCTTACAAGACAACTTCTAGTTTTATTTTGAATATTTCCACTGAACAAAAGGGCGTTTGACTGAAAACAAAGTGGGGCTATGAAAAGAGCTTCTACTGTGCAACACAGGTCATCTGTTTACTGTGATTAAAGATTCGGTGACATAATCCTGGCTGCACAGAACACAACTGTGTAAACAGAGTTAAACTGTGTATCCGACATTTCATCCAAATATCATAGCGGACAGCAAGAGTCAAGTGGAATATCTCCTGTAGAAACTGCCCTTTCTCAAATCTATCCAATATTCTGTGTGACACTAAAAGTGATTTTAATTGCTGAACAGGAGCTTGTGGCATGAAAAGTGATGAACGAGGAGCACATTTATTTTTTGTTAAGGCAAGATATGAGATGAGAGCATAGAACTGGTGAGCACTTTGATGCAATGGCAATAACTCAGCGTGTACTGTAGCTGTAATAGCACCTGTCAGAATGTTAATGCGCATTTCAAAATGGGTTTGGCACCCGACACCAAAAAGACCAGCGTGATTTATTCTGGCTACTCAAAGAGATCTCCAGTCACAAATCACACTGCATCAAGATTATGGCGTGAAGGAAATGATTTCTTTAAGGGTAAATAAGACACAGGAACACTCATGAAAGAACATTCTTTTTAATCTCCATCTTGGCAAGCATTAAGAGAATCAACCCCTGAGGAATGAGACCGTAACCTTGTACAAATAGATAACGGGATGAATATATTAGCCATCACCCTTTTCCATCCCAGCTCCCTGGAGGGGTATCAAGAGAAGGTGGCTGATTTCAATGAAGTGGAGCAACAGTGCAAACTGATCAGGTTGCAACACTCCAATGGGAAGTCTTTTTCATTTAAATCTGGCTTTTCCCTTCTCTTTTTTTTTAAAAGAATAAGAGGGGGATTTAACCAACTGTATCTTTCCCTTGCGCCTAACTTAACGAGAGGGAGAGAGGATAAAATGTGGAGGTGTAAATTTGCCTTGTTGCCCGGTCCAAGCCAGTGCGATGAGCAATGGGTTTCCATCAGTCAGGACAGTAACAGTCAGTGAGTGAGGCTGAACTCTGGCCACCAGAACAAGGCGCTGGAACTGGCCTCTCCGGCCGGCTCGCTGCCTCACTGCAAACTGGGACACAGCGAAAGCTTTAAACCGGCCGGGTGCAGGGGTGGGGGGGACTAGAAAGGACATGCCGTTTGCTAATGAGCTGACATTTAAATATTATGGCAGCAACACGTCCAGAGTCACACATTTAAAAATAATATACATGGAATACACGTCGAGAAACTGTTTGACTTGGGAGATCCACACCAAACACACACACACACAAAGCACCAGCACCACAGTGAGCGGCAGCAGCAAATGTTCCTTCAAACCCACCCCCAAGGCACAAATATAGAGAGAGAGAGGGGGGGGGGGGGAACTTCGGGGAAAGTCAGAATTGCCCTGACAGTTCTCAGGTTTGTTGCTGCTGCTATCGGAGGGGCAAAAAAAAAAAAGAGAAGGTTCCGGGGGGTGTGGGTGGCGGATAAAAGAGGACTTACTTGAGAAAGATGCTGAGAAGTGGTGGAAGAGACACAAGAGAGACAGAGAGAGAGGAGAGAGCGTCCGATCCAGTTGTAGCGGAGAAGCTGGGCGGCTGCTCTCCAGCCCAGGACTCGCTGAGTGACAGCGCCCTCCTCCAATCAGCTGCGGGGGTGGGCGGGCCGATGGCACGGGGGAGTCCGCTGATTGGACAGGGCTCCTGGGGAGCAGCGTTTCCCGCCAACACCCTGAGGGGAGCAGGAGCGGGGATGAGGTACAATGAGCGCGGGCTGGGTGGGGGGAGACACTGGACTTTCCACATCACAGGCGCCGCTCACTTTCCTGCCAGCAAAATACAAACGAATGTTCTCTCCACAACCTTCACATAAAAAACTCAGTCATTCACTTCAACAAAGATGTTGTTACATTCAGTGTAGCCCTGGCAGTGAAATGATACCTTTTCTAGTTGTCTCGCTGGGGAAGTGCACAATGTAAAATGTTCCAGATCTGATCAATGGAACCAGCCCGGCTCTGGGGAGGGGGGAGGATTTGCCTTGACGCAATGATATTGGTTTCTCAGCCTCTTGTTACTGGAGCCGCTGCCTCCACCCACCCACCCAGTCACCCACCCAGTCCCCGGCCCCGGTTCCGCCCTCAGTCTTTTCATTGCACCCGGGACCTGATAAGAACAGCACCATTTTAACCATCCTACACTCTCCTCGGGCCGCTCTCAGCCACATCAAAGGCGCAATTTCCTTCACAAAGTCCGAACAATGGGCTCCCTGAATGTTTGACTGTGAAAGCAGGTGAATGTCTCCAGTCGTTTCCTGATTCATTGGAATAGTAAAGGTTCAAAATGATTTTGAAAATCCTCAACGGGAGAGACCTTTCATTGTGTAATGCTCGAGATTATCTTCAATTGGAATTTCTTCCCTCGTGATCTGTATAGAAATTACAAGTTTTTATTAAAAAATGTGTTGAGCCTGCATGTGTGGCCCGTCAGTCTCTCCAACTCCCCAAATCATGCTATATTGTGCGCTTGTTTGAGAGACCATAGTGATGAGCAGCTCCTTAGTCTCTGTTTACACGGCTCATGTACCAACTACACGGATTGTAGAGAGACGGTGGAGGTTCCTGGCCTCCAGTGTGTGTGGTCAGGGACCCGGTATGAGGGAACGCTGCCAAATCCCATGTTCTACCTCGCCTGAAGCACCAACTATTTTGTTGCCTGGCCAGTACAACACTGCTTTTTTCACAATTGCTTACAAATAAATTTAAGAGGAACGAAGACACACTTTTCTACACCTTGTATTGGTGAGATCCTTGGTCCTCCAACAGTAGGTATCTTTCAATTTCTAAATCAAATTCCAAGGCCAATAAATTGTTTGGTATGATGCCTGGTTTTCATCAAAAATAGGAACAGAAGGTTCCAATGCAGCTAGCTCAGTCCATGCTGGGTATGTGCCACACCCCATATTGGCGAGGGCCAGTTGTAATCATTCAGGCAGCCACCTAAATTGGCCTTAGGTCAATTGCTGTGCAAATTGTTGGCCAATCGCGTATTTCAGGGCATTTTCCGATATTGGATTGTGAATGACCAAAGCATGCAGGCACCAAACTAGAAGGTTTTAAAGGAACGGTGGGAGGCTTCCACTAAAAAGGTAAGTTAAATGCCTGAATGTGGAGGCAGAGAAGCAGGAGTGATCCCACTGACTTCATGTTAAAACTGAAGGTCACAGCCAGCCACTGTTCACCCTCACCTCATAGAACACTGGATATATAACACAGAAACAGGCCATTCAGCCCAACCAGTCCATGTTGGTGTTAATACTCCACTCATGTCTCCTCCCATCTTTTCTCATCTGAATCTATCATTGTAACCCTCTATTTCCCTCTGCCTCGCATACATGTCACATCCCCATCCTTTCCTGAACTCCTGGGGCAGAATTTTACATCCCATGGGCAGGTGCGCACCCGATCGGGCATCAAATAGCGCCGGATGATGTTGGGCAAGCGTCCCAATGTCATTGTGCACTCACGCGACATTTCAGTCCGCAGGCCCACGCAAGATTTGGCACAGCGTCCGCCAACAATTAAGAGGCCTATTAAGGCCATTAAAGTATTAATTAACAGCGATTTTTCACTGCCTGTCCAACCTTACAGTTGGTGGATGGGCAAATCAGTCAGGCGGCCTTTGCATTTTTCAGGAAACCTCATCCAGGAGTGGAATGAGGTTTCCGTAATTAAATTTTAAAAAAGTGTTTGGACAGAATCTTTATAATGCATTTGTTTAGGTGAGTGAGTCCAATGTGTGGACATTTTTTTCTGCATTTATAAATCTTTATTTGATGGCTTTATATTCTTCAGCTCCCTGAGGCAGCTCTCTGCCTTCAAGGAGCTTTCATTGCACACTCCCCCCGCACCCTCGCTGACTTCAGTGCTCACCCTCCTCCCGCCCCCACCCCGGCAGCGCTGAGCCTTTCAGCCGTAATTGGCCAGTCAGCGTGAACACACGGTCAGGGGCTGATCGCCTGCGGTGGGCCGTTTCCTGACCGCTCCTGAGCCTGCCCACTGCGCCCACCCAACTTACCCTAAAATTCAGCCCCTGGTAGATGTGGCGCCAGTGACCCCTCCGACTGACCTTCACTTTAGTCACATTTGGTGCACTGCCTCGTGGCTGCAATAGTGTCCCCAGCGCCCCAGTCACATCCAGATA